>NC_051161.1:108348795-108406323 GCF_013339745.2 Dermacentor silvarum
CTAGACTCCCATAATTGAAACTTCGCCCGCAATTTGGAACGAGTTTTCTGCTGTAAGTAATGGTACCACTTGCATGTTATTTCGGGCTAAGCGCCAAGAGCCTATTTCCACGGGAATATTTTAAAACATGGCTTCTATGATTAGTTATTTGGAAAAAAAAACGACGCTCTCCCGTAGAAAACGCGTATGTTTTCAGAGGCGGCCGCTAGAGGCGCTGTTCGGCGATGTCCCAAATTCCTGGTAATGTATAACAATTTTACACGCCTTTAATTTCAAATCTTTTTCTTTAGGATCATGGTAACTGCTGTATGCAACATACTGGGGCCGGATTCACAAAACGTTCTCATGCTAAAACTGTTCGCAGAAGCAGGTGTCAGCCAATCGTGGTGCAGCACTTACGATCGAAAAGCTTTGTGAATTCGGCCCCTAGTGCTTTGTTACTCTGTTTTAGATCTTGTTTGGTTTGGCTATCACTTCTTATAATGTTACCTTGAAAAAAGTTTTAATGCGTGTATACATGCTCCCCGCTATAATCCTCCTCGAGCGAATATGGGACTGTGTGATAAATAAATGAAAGGCTATTCCAGTGACTGAATAGTCCTGGTTCTGTTTTCAAGAAGGCTTAAATGTGCGTGCGATGAGGCGAAATTTAGTCACAGTGTTACGCAGGCTAATAACCAAAGGGGGCCATGCAGCAATAAAACATATACGTACCGCCGCAAATATACACAGGCTTCAAGCGTTGAGTTGTACGAACAATGCTGAAAATGTGTTCCTATAATAAAGTTTTACCGCATGGCCTGCATATTGGTTCTTAGTTCACTAAAGTCATGTTATTCTATTGATGGTCTAGTCGTATGCATGCCGTCATATGCATCAGTTGTCGCCTTGCGTCACCCTTGAATCACCTATTAACAATAAGATTGTCGAAGTTAGTGTGTCCTAGTGGTTTTTCCCACATTCCTTTGGTGCGAGATATCATTTTGTAGTTGGATTCGTGATCTGTCTCGTTAGCGAATTTATTGTAAGGATAAGACAATGCCGCGTGCAGTTGGGCCTTTTCTCTGTGCTTTATTATGTCTCACTAGCGGCATTACCAAGCTTAGTACATTAAATAAAAGAAGCAAAACAATGCAGCACTTGCACCACAGAACATTCATTTGAAGAGCACAAATTTTTCATGTGCCAAGAAAATGACAACGTAAGGGTGTGTAAATTGTGTCATGCCACCCAAAAAGCGTTTAGCATTTAACAAGAGTGCAGCGATCACCTGCTCAATATCGTATTTGACCGTTTTTTAGGAATTCCCCCGAATCTCTACACAACGCCACCACACACGTCGCACTGCGGGAGAAGACGAATACTGTCGAAAATGTTAACTTCCTATTGAGAATGCTTATTCTAACCAGAAAAAAAATTCTGCCGACTTTTTTCTAGGGCAGCATGGGCTTGAAAGAAAGCAAGTGCTAAGATCCAAAGACAAAGAGTTGATAGACTGTCACTATCCGCTTTCAAAAGCACAAAGCCAATTTGTCTTGCTTGTGGTAAGGTTATGACTGTTATTTGACCGACTAGGGGGGTGGGACGGTTTTTTGGCGAGAAAACAAAAGTAGTAGCCCTGGCATTGTCCGATAAATGACCATACTCTGACAGTCCACGTCTCGGCCGCGCGAGAGTGGAGCCACGTGTGCAACTTTCAATAAAAAACAATTACAGCGCAAAAGCTTGTAATACTCGCCTTCGCGCACTACCGTTAAATGTCGCACGTTAAATAAAAGGAAAAGAAAGATGAAGTAGCACTGTGCTTTTTGATCACCTCGGAAGGGGACTACTTCCAAGAACGCCGAACGCAGATGACTCTACCTACTGCAAAAATGTTTAGGTGTTTCCGTCTAACGAGACAGTGACCTTATGTTAATGTATTGAGACGCTGCCCAAAACAAACAGGAAGAAAACAACAAGAAACGGGAAAGAGCGCACACTACTTAATACCACCATTTTTGGTCACTTGTACTTTGGATTCACTTTTAAAGCAACGGCTTGCGCGAGAGAATATATCCATTTTTCCAACAAGGAATCGACCCACCACCCGAAATTCTCTTTCTGCGTGCTGATATGCGCCATCCAATAGAAAACCGGATTTACAACAGATCTATGCCACCGTATCCGCAGTGGCAGACACCAAGCTGCTTTTTGTAAACGACACGCTGTGCCCCATTTGCTCGAAAAAAATTATCGGCACTCAGTCGCAAGAAGACAGAACTGCGCCTGTATTCGAAACTTGTATGTGTATTGCGCCTGGCTTGAGCGTAATAAGTAATAATAATATTAACTACAATAATATAAACAATAAGGTCAATTTCGCCCGACAGGCGAATCACTGATTGCGACAGAAATTTATTAGACAGCTGTGCAAACTAAGGTTAGTCGTTTTATCAGCTGCATAAACGGCTGATAACATTCGCTTACTAACTAAATTAACCTGCACGTTGTCACGCGCGCACAATCACAAACGAGCACATCTCTCTCGATAATCGCGGACACTCACTGTCAAAACGCTGGCGTGGGGGAGAGTGGCAGCAACAGCGAGCGAATTGTCCATCGTGCTACTTCTAGCTTCAACGCTAACTATTTGCGCCGAGAATACAGCGCACACGAAGGCATCAGGGGCACTTTAACGAAAAGCTATTCCAAACTGCTTCTATTCTATTTTTGCAATCAGGCCTCCATGATTGCCCAACTTCACTTGTCTTTCACGCAACGTAAATGAAAAATATTAGCGTAGCTTGCACGGGAGGCGCAATGCTACAGAGAAAGCGGAGCTGATGGGCACCTAGCTTGGCATGGCTTTTGGACTAGGCTAAGCACTACCAAGTCATTCCCAGCATTTTCCGGAATTTATTGATCATTTATCGATTATCGATTAGCTGCCGGTTGACTATCGATTGTCTATCGATGAGAGATTAAGCTTAAGTAGTCCCAACCATGCTTAGCTAGACTTAACCAGGCTCAGCTTCGCCAGTTCACAGAGGTATGTGTCGTTGCGCTTGGACCCTTTCTGCACTACCGCCAGAATCGGCCCACAATTTCTGTCCGCAGGTTACGGACTAACGCTCGGCTTAAACAGCTCCGCTGTTAAAAAACCGCGAGAGCAACTCACTCTTATATGACGTGTGCACACTAATTATGCATGTGAGACCGAACAACAGAAAAATATTATTTTTCGCTTCTATGCCTTTTTACCATCAGCCATCCGCAATTGGTCAAAAGTTTTCGGGCTGCGTCCACTTCGCCTGTCTGTCACCTGACGTCCAAAAACCGTGAAAAATCACTGCGTCAAGGTGGCTTGTACGCATTAAAGATGCATTATTACGCCGATCACAACTTAATTTTCTTTTTAGTAGCCGGACACTGCCCCGTTCCGACATCAATAGAAGGTGGGTACCCGCCGATCGCTCTGGCACTGGCTAGTCGGAGTTGCGGTGGAGAATGGATTTGCCTATATTAAAAATTTTGCGTGACATTATATGGTTGTCGAGTCCTTTCAACACGAAAACGACATCGCTATGTCAAATTTTCTTCACTGAAGATTCGTTTTAGCTGCATTGTTACGTTTCCGTTGCACGCCGACGTGATTTTATAGCAGACACCGAAAGCTAAGTAAGAAGAAGCAGGGGAAACGCAGACGCCGGCAACACCCTGCTCATCAGGTTATCTGCTTTCACTGCGCTAGCCCGGCCCCACGTTACCCCCTCCACTTCTGCGTGCTCATAGCCCTTGGTCAGCCAATCAGGTAAGAAATATGTGTTAAGTTAGGCAATGCTATTCCTTTTAAAAGCAAACAACATGCAGTGACCTCCTATAAAGTAGGAGAGCGTTTCAATAGCCTTCTCAAACAACGCTGCGAGTCACCGCCTGATGCTTGCGTTGGCGGTTACGTAAATTGGACATCAGGTGATTAGAAGGAAAACAGATTGGAATAGTTTTACGTTATAGGGTGCCAGCCATCGGCCCGCCTAGACTTTGTACCCAGCGCAGATCGGTTTCTAGATCGGGGCCGCGCGGCCGCGCTCAGCCGCGCCATACGTAGCCGCCACGGGAGTAAAACGTCCCCCACTTTCCCTGCGGCCTTGTGCGCGATGGAAGACGGAGCGCTTTTTCCCCGCCTTCCTCCCTTGCGCACGCGAGACTGAGCAACCATTCTTTGCTCACCCTCTCACGCTTTCACTTTACCCATACCATACGACGCGCAGCCACGATGTTATCGCACTTGGACATTATACGAAACATCACGTCGACGACGACGGCGGAAATGTGTCTGGAGTGTCCATATATTTGCAATCGCAATAAAATTATGTGGATCCGACTCAGTGTGGTAAGCAGAGTAAGCGAAGCTTTCTCTGCTGTTTGCTTTGACTGACGATAGTACGCGGTGATCTTAACAGTGAATGTTTAATTTCTTCAGCATTTAGTGCAACGCGAGAGTGGTGAGCTGATGTTCTGCCTGCACCTGTTTGTCTGTGTAATGCACACAATACACAGCGAGACGTGCTTGCTTGAGGCATTGTTGTGCACCGTTTTCCATAACCTTCGAGATTGAGCCACTAGGCTTCTAAGATGAATCTGGCACGCTTCCACTCGCACCGGCAACATCCGGCCGCGATGTTATCGCAGTCGGACTTCACACGGAACATCGCGGCGACAGCGAAGGCGACGCGGATGGCGTCGGCGTAAATGCGCCTGGAGTGTACATATAACTGCTTTCACAATAATAAAGAAAAAGTTGTGTACGGGAAATACCGCTACCATAAACTAGAAGCTTGTTTCCCCACAGTACGACTGAGTTTGTGGAGAAACAAACGCATTGTATGTTTTCTTCGTATTTCCAAGCGATTTGGTGCGACTGCATTTAAAAGCCCGGAATCAGGTTAGTCATGTCCGAACGATCGTCAGACCAGTGTTTTGTTGCGCTACGAGGACATTGTAAGAGTCACCTTACGAGAGGAAATATTCCCGACAAAGCGGGGCTCCGAGAAGTATTCTCAAGAGATTACCAATTTGCTCAGCTAAGCAATCGTGTGGCTCACAGCAGGCCCTACAACAATTGACCCGGTGTAGTTCAACGGTTGCGGCTCCACTTTCTCAAACCTTCACAACCTTACCTTCGCGTATAACGTGCGAGATTTGTGTACACTGCACAGGCACGCATGATTTTAGCTGCACTTCCGAACTGATAAAAGAAATCACGCAGAACCTCCTCTGGGAGTTGCCTAAGTATGCACAAGCATTGTGCCGCTTACTAATCCCCACGCTGCCCGGTGTCATCATCAATGTTATGAAATTTGATTCGACCAGCACAAACCCTTATAAACCCTCATCGGTCGTTATCAACCTTATCGAACACGATCCGACCCTTACGAACTATTATCGGTCCTTATCAACCTGGATGTCCAGCTAAGCTGTTACAAAACCACCACTACAATTGCTGAGGGAGCATGCAATGTTTATTCATGGTTCGGATGCTTGTTTTGCACTTATTCTTTGTTGAAACGTGTGCTGTTCTGTGTATTGTATGGGTGATCTGAATGAATGTATGCGCTGTTCGCTTCACTTCGCTGAGCGCTTGTAGCCTCTGGCTTACGTGGTTATGAGCCATTGCATTCGTCTTACGTGACGGACGGACAAATTTCTCATTTGGTAGGCATAGAAATGCTTATGCATTTAAAACTAAAACGGGATGGTTTATTAAACGAGACGAAGCTGCTGATTTTCGCTGTAACACGGGGACTATCTTTTCCTCTTTATTCATTCCGTCACGCGCACTATAGATCATGAAATTTTCCTTTAAATTTGTTTTTACACTGATCATATTCAAACCTTCGCATTGTCGGCACATTGCACTAAACACTCGTAACACACGTAACAAATTAAGTAAACACCTAACAAGTAACACGTAAACACACGTAACAAGTGCTCTATTTGGCGATGTCCTTTTGTGTCAAAAATTTGCCTGCTACTAAATCTGTCTAAGCACCTTATCTTTCTAAATACCAAATGAAACACTTTACCATGCACCGAAACTTGAGAAAAAGGGGGGCGCGCAACCAGGCTTCGCGCTTCGATGGCACTCCGTAAAGCCATTTGGCCCGCTCCTTCTTTCAGAATCTAATACCATCATCTTTCCTTATACGTCATGGAGCAAATATGCATCACAGCTGCACATTCGTGTCCATTTTTGACATGGTCCGCAAGCTCTTTCCCATCAATTCCACGGCGGACGAATCTTTTGCCCCTGTGGAGATGCTTTCCCGCATAGTAGCCAAACAAAAGCGCCCCAGGAAAAAAATTCAGCGAGCGGATTAAAACCAAACTGAACCTACATATATAGAGAGACGTAAAGTATGTGCCACTTGAGTGCAATTAGCGGATTCGTTTTTACTGTGCTGCAAACTACATTTTAAAAATCACCCCATGCATTTTCAATGAGTCTACAAAAGTGCCCCAGGAAAAAAATCCAGCCAGTGGAATTAGACTGCACTCGACATATACCGTGAGAACGTTGTCGGGATTTAGTGCCTAAAGTGCAAATCGCGAAAAACGATCCATTGCTCAGTAATCGATTTTTAAATAATGCTTGCCATAGAGTTACGCCAACCGCATCGCCCCAGGGTCGGCTTCGCCGCAGTAGTCGATGTCCCAGATTGCTGGACTTGGTTTTTCCGTAAGGGCGAAGCGATGAATTCGATAGCAACATCTTCGAATATTACATAAAGCATAAGACCCGTAGCTGCAGTGATATTTTGAATCGAAGTAAACGTAAGCTGGTTAAGTAAAAACGAGCTGTTGTGCTACGGGTCGTCTGAATCCTGCCATCGGACAATTTCATGTATGTTTATTAATTATAGCCAACGACTTTCATAGCAACTTTACCACCACTCTTCCGTATCGGGCATGTTTCAACCCTGTTTTCGGGGCCTATCCCAGAGGTGGTGCACAGCCGCGCCAATAAAATAAAGCATTTAATATTTAGGTCTTAGAAGATCTAGGATAACAGGCATGCACTTTCGGTTTTTTATTTCATGATATTTGTTTGTGGGCTGTCATTCTCAATATATGGAAGAATATTTTTGTCATGAATGTGAGACCTAGCATGACAAACTTTAGCGACAAAATGGCGTGGTAATATAACCCGCATATACCGCATGTCACATAGCATGGCACATCGCATACATAAACTTAAATACAAACGCACTCTCATGGCGACGGCGCCGACAACGGCATAACTTCGCTTGCCGTGTACATATAATCGTTATTGAATCAATTGGCCGCATATCTGCTTGCTTCGCTGCAAATGACGTCGAAAGACAATATAGCCTTCTGCCCTCCCTGATACCTAGCACCCTCTCTTCTCCCCCCCCCTCCCACCCCTCACGCTCTTCCCCTCCCCTTTCCTTCCTCGCATGATGGATACAATGGAGGTTTTGCTGAACTCAATTCAAATGTCTCGTTTTCGCCCTGACCTAGCACCATCTGTTGGGACTTTTTATTGCTGTAGGCTTAAAGCTGGCTAGAAAGCCGCGGCTTCAGTCGGCTTCTTTTTAACCCGTAGCGTCTCATCGACACATAACACGCAAGAAGCTCATGAGAAAGAGTGTTACGGCCGCAATATTTCACGAGCTAGCACGCTCGTAAGTTGAGCATACGCGTGACATCCGGGCCAAGCCGTCACATGACGCCGCATGACACCGCACTTCCTTGCTGCCGCCTGCGTCCGGCTTGGCTACCAGTGAAGCAGCATCCGGAAAACACAGTACAAACCAGGGGCAGAAACTTGACCTTGTGGCGTCTATCCAAGCTTCAGAACTCGGAAAAAATGTGCCACGAATATTTACGTAAAAAGCATCATATACCAAGCACTACTCATAAATGAATACTGCGTTATCAGTATACTTATATCAGTAATCACGTGTCACGTACAAAACTATGCACGTCGCACGCCTAGTATGATTAGATGAGCTTGTTGAATAATAGAATTGGCGGCAGCATCCAAGACGCGTAGGATGCAGAAGGCACGGCTTGTGTCGAACGATGACTGCATAACAATGATAATCCGGTGAAAAAGAATGACAGAGTGAAAAGTTTGCTTACTGAAAAAGTTTGCATCTCGGCAAAAAAATTTGCCATGTTCCACTGTTATCGTATGTTTAAATTTCTGTGGTGAATGCGTTTTTCCAGTATTGCCATAAGGAAATAGAAACGTGTTGCATGCCCATTAATATAGAGGTCTTTAGACGATATTGCTATGGATAAGCTGATTTGGTCTTCAATAAGGACAGAATGCGGTCAGCCGTCTAGAAACTAGGCGCGCAACGGCAACAGATAACTCTTCAGTCTAGTTCCGATTAAAGGCTGGGAACACTTGAAGCATGGGGCAGAAAACGCCCAAACAGTTCATCTATTCTTTTGGGACGAAATGTGCAATATTCTTGCTGTATCTTAGATAAGTTCTTGGAGGCTGTTCACTTGATAAATTATAATTGTAATTGTAACACTTGCAAGATGCTTCAATTATGCAGCAACATTGTCATCACATAGTAGCCATATGACTGTTGCATTCAATTATGTTTCTTCACAATATATTGCAAAGAGTTCAAAATTTTCGGCTGCAAATGCACAAATGCTAACAACATTAGTCATAAGAAACTTTAGTTCCAAATGAGTCATTAGTTTGGTTATTAGTTCGCACCTAAATTTTACGAGTTAAGTTGCAAGGCGAAAGGAGAGGAGCAAAAGTAGATAGTGATAAGATAGACGTTTATTATTGTCGTATTAACAAGATTTTAGCCTAATATAGAGCTTTTTTTTCTGTACAGCTCTCTAGTCGAGGACATGGACGGCTTGCTTGGAAAGTACCTCCTCTTGCTGGTTGCTGCCACACTCGGTAAGATTACGCAGCCAAAGAAGGTATTGCCTCCACTTGATGTTTTTGGGCATCCACTAGAAAACAGATCACGACAGGGCTTTCACAATTTGTCCGACGAAAACCTACTTTCATATGTGTCCGGGGTGATAAAGGAAAAAGAAATCGATGAAAAATTTGTTTCGCCTCAGATTTCCAAGTAAAATGGGGCGTCCCCGTGTCACATTCCTTGTGTTGCAATGCATAATCAAGATGTTCACTAAGCTTTTCTCTAATTTCGTATCGATATTACGAATTAAGAATCTTTATGGATTCTCAAAAATACCTCAGCTAACATTAGTTCTGGCGCTTTTGGTAAAAGACAATTCAATATTTTTAAAGAGATTTGCTGCTTGGCCCTCAAATAGAGGGGTGGGAAAGAGGCCATGTGACACGGCCAGGAGCCTTTGCGCTGGGTGCCTTGAATTCTTGAGTTTCAACACCCAATGGTGTTTCTTTAGGTATTAAGTTTTTGCAATATGTGTTGGGTTATAGGCGTATTGTTAAAGTATTCGATATAAGTTACAATGGGCTGCAACAAGAATTAGTAATCACTATGGAATGCCTTAACAGCTATGCGCTATTCAATGCACATTGCACATTTATATCCTTCGCTTGACGCTACTGAAGCGTTACACCTAGACTCTAACGCTCTTGATTACATAATGTGGGGACAGCTTGCTGGGCACCTGTCTGTAGCGTGAAGCAGTAGTTATCACACAAGAACAACATACCATGCTTTACTTGGGTATCAAGAGCTGCCGTACAGCAGCCTACACAGCATCAATAACCACCGGAGGCACACAGGTCTTTACCTATATGAGCACACTCAAGTGGCATGCATGGGCTCAGCCCCGCAAGGCGGCGCTGAAGCGAAACCTGACATCCCCCACGGGCGAGATCTAGGCTCTATGGCGTTAAACCCTGCAGGACCAAATGAAAGTTGCTCACCACCACCACGCCGAGGTCATACACGCCAGCTACAGTAATGTCGGTGATATATAGAATGGCAATGTAAGCCATAAAATTACAACTGTCGAAGTGTGTTTAGAAAAATGATGTATTGGGGAACTGCAGAATGGGTTCGGGTTCAAGCCAGGCAGACACTTAGAGGATAATATGTTAGTACTAAGTCAGTGCATAGGATTTCAAGAACTCAGAATATAACTTTATAGATCGCATTTCTATATAATGAAGGAGCCTATGACAACGGAATTTTTAGGGGATATTCATAAAGCCAAAGGCATAGATGACGAGTTCTTGGAGCTTCTGAGGGGTATATATATACATATATATATATATATATATATATATAGAGAGAGAGAGAGAGAGAGAGAGAGAGAGAGATACCGACAACCAAGTACAAGTTTGTATAGGAAGGTCGAGAAGGTAATGAAGTGGTGGGAATTCACCAAGGACTGAAGCAAGAATGTCATGTGTTTTCCTTGTTGTTCACGCTTTAGGTTAAGGCATAGAAAGACTCGGGCATAGAAAGACGACTGGGAAACAGCGAATTAAGGTTTGATTTATCCTGCATACATAATGAAGAAATGGTGCAACAGAAGGTACCTGGACGAAATAGCGGACGAAATAGTGCTACTAGCGGACAATTCAAGAGATTTACAGGCACTTGAGAATATCTTTGGCAACGCAGCGACAAATCTAGGCCTCAACTTTTTCCAAGAAAAATCGGGGGGAATTAAGATCTTTCATGAATAGACGAGTAATTACGTGGTGTCTATTCAACAGCAAGTCATACCGATAGTCAAGCAATATGAATACATCGGCGTATACATAAGCGAATGCAAAACTTACTCAAGCATACGTCAATATATTCTGAAAATAAATGTCAAGCGGAATGCACAAATAATGAAACACAGAGCACTGTGGGCCACAATAACTATGAGGTGCTGCGTGACATCTGGAGAGGAGTAATGATGCCAGCGCAAACCTTCGCGAATGCCATTCGATGCTTAAAGCCTGATATTTTGTCGGGGTTGGGAGTTAACCAAGGATCGGTAGGCTGGTTGGCTTCGGGAGCTCACGGTACAACCACAAATAAGGCAGTGAAGAGGGACGTGGGTTGGGCCTGTTTTGAAGTCAGAGAAGCACAGAGCAAAATTAGTTTCGAAGAAAGACTCAGGAACATGGATGAAAATAAATGGGCGGGTAAAGTGCACAAGTATATGTACCTGAAAAGCATGGAGACAGCATGAAGGAAATGGTCAACAAGGTTGGCGAACAAGTACAGCGTTATTGAAAGTGTAAATGGAAAACCAGGAGTCATACGAAAGAATGTAAGAGAAATAGATGGAGTCCATTACATGCAAAGAATGGAAAAAAAGGATCATAGAGATTTACAAGAATGGGAAGACAGAAATTATATAGAAAAATCTGTAGAATAATCTGTGCTATTTGAGGCCCGTGCCGGTTGCCTAAAGACACAAAAACATATCGGACACAAAAACTATCTGAGGAACGTGGATGCTGCAGTTAAAATCCGGAGACTGCTCAGCACATCCTAATCGAATGCGAAAGGATTCACCCAGTGGGAACTGTAGGTAACGTAGATCTTCCAGAAGCGCTTGGGTTTAATGTGGACGGAGGCATCAACCGGTCATCAGTCGAGAAAAACAAGATACGTTTAGAGTATTGGTGGAAAAAATCAGGGAAGAGATTGATACATCGTGTCTCTTACAGTCAGGTAGATTTTGAACAAAGAGAAAAATATTAAGGAAATGTACACAAAAATGCTTGATAAAAAACATGTATTAGCATACTGATTAAAATAAGCAGGCTAGGAAACTATTTGTCACCGCTGCGTGTTAAAGGGGATGCCAATAAACAATCATCATCACCATCATCTTGCATAACGGGCAGTTACGTTCGCACATTCTATATTTAGTTACAGTTTCTATCAGCCTTCGGTTCCGCGCAGCACGTCTCTTTCACCTTATTGACGAGGGTCAAACAAGCGAATCATCAAGAAGGAGATAACATCATCACTTAAGATGAAAAGAACGTATGTTCTCTTTGTCCTTTGTCAAACCGCTTGCGCGTTCTTTGTTAGACTGTGATTTATGAATCAAAATATCTGTATTTCGGAGTCTATAATACCCTCGACAAAAGTAACAAGTTGTAGATGCTGTCTTTACGCGGGGATATTCTGTCTTCGTACAACACGAAAATTTCAAATAGAACCGAAAAAACAGCTTTTGTTAAAGTTCTTGAGCATGAATGACTCCGCATTATACTTGAGGGATCGCAGTTAAATTGTGGCGGCTATAAATATCAAGAAATATCCATTGAAGTGCTTGTTCATCTTCCCAAATTAGATGATCTAAGCGAAGCACGACCTTTCATTTGACACTTTGCGGTTACGCTGATTACTGCCCCATACCAAGCTGGCGCAATTCCACCGATGGCCCTCGAGCTCGTTAGAAAGGGCCCTGTTGGCCGAAGTGAAGAAAATGTCAAGTAATGACACATAAGTCTTCGTGATACAGTGCGGTCAGTCTGCATTGCATTGACGCTGCCTGCTTTTATTCAATAAAATGAATAAAGCAAGAAATGGTCTGCAGTGAATACATATCTGCACATTATTGGAGACAAACTTTCTTCTTTGTGCCAAATGTCACATTTTCTTTATTTCATTTCGTGTACTTTCGAGACATTGCAAAGGAGCATTTCTTTCTTGCATTTTTAATGTGATTGTTTCAATTGAATTTTAATTCTGTTCCTAGTCCATATTTCCATTGCATCATCATATTATTACGATATCATCGAAAGATGTTCAAAAGACGAGCCGCCGCGAGAAAGACGATGAAGTGTGTCTGTGCTCTTGGTGAGAGCGAGTGTGGGCCTGGCTGTCTGGATCCAGTGGAAATAGCCTGTAAATAGTCTCTTTCGTCTGTGTCCTTCCAGACGTAACATTCTGGCAGAGGTTAGCGATCCCCGTCCTCGCCACGGAACTCTGAAGTGGTCGGTACATCGAGCTTGTCACCATGCCCCCCGATGACGAGACCGCCTCTGCATCGGTTTCGGCTCGTCCGACTACTCCTATCGTCATGGTTGCCCAACATCGCGACCCTGGTGTGTTCTCTGGCCAGGATGGACAGGACGCTGACGAATGGATCAAGCTCTATGAACACGCCAGTGCTAATAATAGGTGGGACCCAACGATTATGCTCGCCAATGTCATCTTTTATCTCGGCGGCACCCCACGCGTGTGGCACCAAACGCATGACGACGAGTTCACCAGTTGGGAGACTTTCAGAGAACAGCTTCGGGAACTGTTCGGCGACCCTCTTGGGCGCAATGCTGTCACGAGAAAGATTCTTGCGTCGCGTGTTCAGACCTCTACAGAGCCGTACGTTTCATACATCCTCGACGTCTTGGCTCTATGCCGCAAAGCTGACGATACTATGTCTGAAGCAGGTAATGTGGCCTATGTGTTAAAAGGCATTGCCGACGACGCTTTCAAGTTGCTTGTTTTTGCCAACGGCTCGACTATCGACGCCATCATGAAAGAATGCCGTCGCCTTGAACACGCTAAGAGTCGCCGTATCACACCCCACATCACGTGGCTACCCAACACTGCTGCTACGTCGACCTATGAGGGTCGACCGCGTCAGGCCACCACCTGTGACGACGTAACCCGTATTCGCCGCGAGATCGATGCCTCCTGTTCACCAGCTTTCTCCGCGACGCCTCCCGATCCGCCAGCTACCACGATTGCGATTATTCAGGCCGTCGTCAGACAGGAATTTGAGAACATGGGTCTGAACTCTGTGTGTTGAACGTCTCAGCTTAGCGTTCCCCAGTTCTCTAGCTGCCTTCCTCGCCCTCGGCAGTCCTTTTCTGCCACATCTCGCCGCAAACCGTCCGAATGGCGTACCCCTGATGACAGGCCGATCTGCTACCACTGCTGTAGCATCGCTCGTCACTGCCGCAACCGATGGCCACCTCCTCCTCGGGCATACGCCTCCGCTTATTCCCGCACCTTTGGACCTTCTGTTCCCTATTCCACCCGCCACGCACCCACTGCCGTTGATGCCCCCGCTCCGAACCTTCGCTCCAGCCGCTCGCCCTCACCTCGACGCCATCAGTCTCGTTCGCCCCTGTCGCTTTTCTTCGCCGTCTATCGCCTCCCGGATGCCGCCGGAAAACTAGGCACTGCAGCTTCTGGAGGTGAAGCTGCGTTGTCGACCCTGCCCTCAAATCCTCTGCTCACGTTGCCTACGAACCAAAACCTTCTGCTTACGCAAGGCGCCTCCTATCACCATCGGAGCGCAACTATTCCATTACGGAAGGAGAATGCCTTGCAGTTGTCTGGGCAGTTGCGAAGTTAGGACGACCGTAAAGGTAAGAACCGATCTCCGTAGTCATTGACCATCATGCCCTCTGCTGGCTCTCATCGCTAAAGGATCCTACAGGCCGGCTTGGTCGATAGGCTTTGAGGCTACAAGAATTTTCATATTCTGTGGTGTACAAGTCTGGCCGCCTGCACCAAGACGCTGACAGCTTGTCGCATTACCCTGTTGACGACTCTGACTCCTCCAATACTGACAGTGCTGCTTGCGTTTTCTCAGTATCCCAGCTCATTCATTTCGCCGACGATCAACTTCGTGATGCCTACATCAGAGCACTCATCGACCGTTTGGAACACTCTCCGGCGGATGCTACTCTCCGCCTCTTCGTCCTCCGCGACGGTACTCTGTACCATCGTAACCTTTATCCGGACGGCTCTGGGTTCCTACTTGTAGTACCTAAACACCTCCGCTCAACCGTTCTAGAAGAGCTTCACGACGCACCAACGGCAGGACACCTCGGCGTATCTCGAACCTGTGACTGAGTACGTCGCCGTTTTTTCTGGCCGGGCCTTGCCCGTTCCGTACGGCGTTACGTCGCCGCTTGTGAACTTTGCCAACGAACCAAGAAGCTTTCCCAGGTTACCTGCAGCCACTAGACATCCCTGCCGAGTCCTTCCATCGTGTTGGCTTAGACCTTCTCGGCCCCTTTCCGGAATCTACATCAGGAAACAAGTGGGTTGCCGTCGCTGCGGACTACGCGATTCGCTACGCCGTAACATGCGCGCTTCCGACCAGTTGCGCTACTGACGTCGCGGACTTCCGCCTACACGATATCATTTTGATGCATGGTGCTCCGCGTCAAATGCTCACCGACCATGGCCGTACGTTCTTGTCCAAAGTCATTGACGACATCATGCGTGTCTGCTCAATACAGCATAAAATTACCACCTCCTACCACCCACAGACGAACGGCCTCACTGAACTTTTGAACCGCACGCTTACAGACATGCGATCGAAGTACGTTTCAGCCGACCACCGTGATTGGGACCTGGCTCTACCTTACATTACCTTTGCGTGCTACTCTTCCCGTCTCGAATCTGCTGGCTTTTCTCCGTTTTACCTCTTGTATGGGCGAGAACTGACGCTACCACTAGACACTGTGCTTCCGTCCACCACAGCTTCACCTAGCGATTACGCCCGTGATGCAATCGCCCGTGCTGACCATGCTCGCCAACTTGCGCGTGCTCGTCTGCAAGCGTCTAAAGAAAAACAGAAACAACGCTACGACCTCCATCACCGTGATGTGCATTTTGCGCCCGGCACCCTCGTGTTGCTTTGGTCACCATCGCGTAAAGTTGGCCTTTGTGAAAAACTTCTCTCCTGTTACACAGGCCCATATCACGTGCTCCGCCAAGTGAGCGATGACACCTACGAAATCGTTCTAGCCACGCCCACTACGTCCTCCGCTGTTACCACCAGTGACATTGACCACGTCACTCGGATCAAGCCCTACAACTCTCCAAGCGCATTGGATATTTACCAGCCCCGTGACGGTGCTTTTGCCGCCGGGGGGGGGGGGGGGTAGTATTACGATATCATCGAAAGATGTTCAAGAGACGAGCCGCCGCGAGAAAGACGATGAAATGTGGCTGTGCTCTTGGTGCGAACGAGTGTAGACATGACTGTCTGGCTCCAGTGAAAATAGCCTTACGTCTGTTTCGTCTGTGTCCTTCCACACGTAACAATATCACGAACAGCAGCTTCCTCGTACTGGACAACATACATCCATAGTAAAACTAAAAAGAAAGAATAAAAGACGGCGGATCTCATGCACATGTGAGTAACGTAAGTAGGCGAACAATTTTTTATGCTTACTTTAATGTCTTCACTGCTATGCAGCTCAAGGCTTCTCAGTGAATGTATGCTCTGATTTTATTTTCTACACTTATCGACTTTATACCCGTCTGTTTCGTTTGCCGATTTTGCTTCTCTTCAGCCAAATTCTAGTTTTTGTTTCCGACTGTTTAACTCATCCGTTGTTTCGCAATCTTTCGCAAACCGCTCGCCGTTCGCGGTCCGCCGGCCAGCGGAGACTTTGTTAGGAAAGGGCTCGCGTTGTCTACTGCACACAGGTCTGGCACTCGTATTCGAGGCAGTCGTACAGCGACTTGGCCAATCAGCGACAGAGGAGTTGTTGCTATGTCAGCGCTCTGGCATCCCGGGCAGCTTAACCAATGGAAAAAGAACGTTTTAAAATTAGCTCATTTCCAATATTATTTTGTGCCACAAGCAATAGAAAATTGTGAGATTTCATTGATTTGTCATTGAGGGTTTCTTCAATAGTCACTGAAAAGTACCCGGCGTGGCATCACAGAGTACTCGTCGAGATATCATTGTGTTGTTTTAAGGCGATAGGAAGTATATGGACACTCCAAGCGAATTTTCTCCGTTGTCGTCGCCATCAGCGTTGCCGTGAGGCTCCGCATATATTTAAATATCTGTGTGGTATTTTTATTCATTGCCGCATTGAGCAAAACAAACACAGCAATAGCCCCATTCGGGGTGCCAGCCTCAAAGAAATGGCTTTGCACGATCCTAATAATATTCACACATGTTTCACAATGCTTAAACTCTTGTGAGCCATTCAGGTTCTTGGATTTGAAACTAGTGCATAGCTATCGCTCAATTGATGCTTTCCTTCAACTATAAACCTATCGGCTTCACACCTATGTCAGCGTTCCGAACTTCCATCCCAAATCACCAATGACTGTGAGGGCCCAAGAGAATAATGAGGCCAAATGGAAGCTCATCCTGATTTTCAACTGGCTAAACCCTTACGCCACAAGCGTCCACAGGTAGGTCTTTTTTAATGGTACGTTGTAACATATTGCTAATGACAAATGCTCCAAAAATACATGTAAATAAAGTCTTCAGCAGTACGGCTGGCACTACATTGCATGAATCTTAATCGCACTATCATCGACCATAACCGCCAGAAGCGTCCTGCCAATTTTCTTATTCCTAACCCCGGTCCGGTGTTTCAATGGCATAACGACGTCTTCAGGCTGTACTATGTTCTACTATAGTGGCACTTTGCATATCGTGTACTGTCTCCGCAACGTTAAGTACTGTGAGGAGAGTGCCAGCAAGCTTCAAAGTATTGAGACTACGCTCCTGCAAGTGGTTTGTGCGATTGATCCTTGCCTCCTATTGAGCGGTGAGGCGTTTCTCATGCCTTTTCTTCCTGCCTTTTTTAGATTTCTACTGACAGAGGCCACCAGCATGTGCCTGTTGCTCTCACACTTCTCCCTGTTTAGAATGCCTGCTTGCGGCTGTTGTGCTGACGACGGTTGCTATGCTGTTCCTTTCTGTATGCAAGCTTTCACGAAACCAGTCGGTCGGCAACGGCCCATTGCCTTCACTTGCATCACAACTGAATAAACGCTAAGGGAAGCAGGGTTATTTTTTTTTGTTTAGTAATCTTAGAATACTTTTCGCACTTTCCGGTATTTACATATGTACGTGCTAGCATCCTCCATCTTTTACGTCAAATTGCGTCTCTATATGTAACCAAATTGACAATTTGGAAAAAGACAACTTGTTGTGTATGCCATACTACGTATGTGGCACTAGGTATGTGCCGCTATTTCACGCCAACTTGGGTCTTGGGCTGTGTCCCAAATTCAATATGCTCCACTTTTATGCGGACTTTGGTCACTGGGTTATGCCAGTGGGTAAGTTCTGCTCCTTCGCGCTCAATTCGATCACTGGGTATGTGCAATATCTTGATATCATACCAATAATCACTTATCGCCACTAATTACACGACCATCGCAAGAAAACAAGCTAAGTGCTACAACGTAATCAATAATCTCCAAAGGATAGATGCGCTACCAATTTTTTACAATTTATAGATGGGCAACATAAGCGATCATCAAAGCCATACCGAAAATGCTAGTAATTTGAAGTAAATAAATACATAGAAATGAGTTAATTTGCTTCATTTCTTTTGTGGTTACAAGATTGTGAGTAACAACGTCGTTATGTTTAGAAGACATCTAGTTTTGGCGCCTAAGTTTAAGGGATCCAGTAGCCAACATTATATTCTTAAAGGCTTATAATATATAAGCAATATGAATGCCATAGCAATGCATTCCTTTAAAAATAACACAAATTAAACGGTTCATCAACAATAGACCTCCCATTTAGGTTGCAACAAATTTACATGTGGCATTGTTTTAATTCTTTGTGTTGCGAAGGTTTTAAGCAGTACGGGCTATTATATCACCAATATGAACGTAATAGCAGTGTTGTGCTGTAGATTCTCTTTTACTTTGTCACTTTTACTCTGAACTATGGTCACTTTTACGACTAGACTTACGTGCCTCCCACTGTTGTTTGCCTTTAATTTAGTCATCATTCAGCGGAAGTGTTAGCGTCATTGCTAACTAGGCATGTCATTGATTCATATGACGAATTGCAGTTTGTAAAATGATACGCGGTCTGCTGCTCTTTCTCATGTGTTATGACAGTACATGACTGCAATTATTCCTCCTGCTTCTTATCGTTTTTCGAAGACATAATTTTATTTTGTTTTGATCGTTCTGATCTCTGCCGCGTACCATGTCTTACCGCCGCCTCGGTCAGGTGCTCCGCAGCCGCTGGAGACTGGGGGCCATGGGTTAATTGTAGGAGTCATGGGGGAGGCAGTGGCCGAATACTGCACCAGGGAGGCGAATTCCTGTTATGGTGAAAGAATGAGTCTGTTGAATCTCAGTGGCCCTTTCTAATTTGTTTGCACCTTGACTAGTATAGCCCCAATAGCTCTCGGCGCTTTTTTTTTTGCCGGTGTCAGGCCTCACCCTAAGCTTGAAATTGTAATGGAGTGGAGGCGGATTAGAACCTACAACCTTCGGATTAGACGTCCGGTGTTCCACGTCTGCTCCACGCCACCACTTTCTCGTGTCCGACCTATATAACCACGCATCGTGTCATTCCTATATGCAAACGCTCACGCAACAATTCTGATGGTGTGCGGGTCACAGGCGTCATCGTGTCAATTAATGTAGAGTGAATTCAGGCACTCGAATCCATGACCTTTGGTGGTAGTCGAACATGCTAGCTTATGTGGGAGTCGAACCCACCACCTTTGGTATTAAGGCGAACCTAATTAAGGCACATTTATTTACGTAGCGTCAGTTAAGGCGCTCGAACCAATGACCTTTGATCGGAAAGAACAAGTAATAAGAAATAAGAACACATTCGAATGAGAATGTCAAATAATTTAATCAATGTCTCTTGTGCGCGAAGGCTTTTGCTTTCATCCTGTTCATCGTATGCTAAAACTGCTGCCAATGTTTCAGCGACGCGTTTCGTTTATCCTCCTAAACCGAAAATCTGAGTGGACACGCTGCGCTCCCTTTGCCGAGTTTCCCCAAATTCTGTTATGCAATAAGAGAAAACGGATGTAAAATTTTGTCGAAAATGAAGCGACCTTCGACGTTGTCATGCTGTACGGATGGGTGCAGCCCTTCTTTATATTTATTTAAACATGGGTGCCTGCAGGATGCACCCACGAGGTGCATCCTGCGTGCAATAAATACACGAATGAGACGACTGACACGTCGGAAGATCGCCAATTTATCAATGATAATGTTTTTAACCTCGACAAAGCACATAAGGTTAGAATATTTCTGAACCAATGTATGTTTTGTCCCGTGTGAACATATTAGATGTGCCGAGAACTGCATGACTTTAGAGGAAGCGTGCTATTGCCGCGGTGTCTTTATAATGTAGATAATTTCCTTAGTAACCTGGCAACGTTCAACACGCCCACCCTCTCGAGTGAGGCTAGCTTAGCAGGACTATTTGAGGAATTATCAGGCATTGCCTGGGATATTATTGGCCTTAGTGAGGTTAGAAGAACTGGTGAAGCTTACACAGTGCTGACTAACGGCCAACGTCCTCTGCTACAGAGGTCTTCCAGATAAGAGAGAATCCGGGGTAGGATTTCTAGTCCATAACAACATAGCGGGCAACATTGATGAATTTTACAGCATTAGTGAGAGGGTAGCAGTCGTCATAATAAAGCTGAATAGGAGGTACAAAATGCAGGTAGTACAAGCCTACGCCCCAACTTCCAGTCACGATGATGAAGAAATAGAACAGTTTTATGAAGATGTGGAATTAGCAATGAGAAAGGTGCAAACTCAGTATACGGTAGTCATGGGCGACTTCAATGCAAAAGTGGGCAAAAAGCAGGTTGGCCAACAAGCAATTGGAAACAACGGCATCGATTCTAGGAATGCAAGAGGAGAGATGTTGGTTGAATTCGCGGAAAGGAATATGCTCCGAATAATGAATACATTCTTCAGGAAGCGCACCAACAGGAAGTGGACCTGGATAAGCCCTAATGGAGAAACAAGGAATGAAATAGATTTCATACTCTCTGCCGATCCAAGCATAGTGCAGAATGTAGAAGTGTTAGGTAAGGTAAAGTGCAGTGACCATAGGTTAGTGAGGTGTAGGATTTCTCTCAATTTGAAGAGAGAAAGAGTGAAATTAGTCAAGAGGAAACAGGCCAACCTAGACGCAGTAAGGGTGAAAGCAGACCAATTCAGGCTGGTTCTCGCAAACAAATATGCTGCTTTAGAACACGAAGATGAAGATAACATAGAGCTAATGAAGGAAACCGTAACTAGGCTGATCTCAGAAGCAGCAATTGAAGTGGGAGGTAAGGCACCAAAGCAACCTGTAGGGAAGCTCTCCCAAAAAACAAAGGACCTAATAAAGAAACGACAAAACATGAAAGTGTCCAACTCAAGAGATCAGATAGAATTTGCTGAACTGTCAAAACTGATCAACAAGAAGAAAGTAAGGGAGATTCGAAATTATAACGTGGGAAAAATTGAGGAAGCCGTAAAATATGGACGCAGCATAAAATCAGTAAGGAGAAAACTAGGCATAGGACCAGGCAAGATGTATGCACTGAAAGATAAGCATGGTAATATCATCAGCAATTTCGATGACATAGTAAAAGCAGCAGAAGAATTTACTGACCTGTACAGTAGCCAAAACAGTCAAGCTACTTTCATTCGAAATAGTGATGAACCGGATACAGAAGCTCCTTCTATAACTAGCGATGAAGTTAGAAGGGCCTTGAAAGACATGACCAGAGGAAAAGCGCCTGGATAAGATGGAATAACAGTAGATTTAATCAAAGATGGAGGAGATATCACGCTTGAAAAGCTTGCGGCCCTTTATACGCAATGCCTCACAACTTCAAGTGTACCAGAGAGCTGGAAGAACGCCAACATTATACTTATCCATAATAAGGGAGACGTTAAAGAATTGATGAATTACAGACCCATTAGCTTGCTTTCAGTATTGTATAAAATATTCACCAAGATAATTTCCAATAGAATCAGGACAACACTTGACTTTAGCCAACCAAGAGAACAGGCTGGCTTCAGGAAGGGATATTCTACGATGGACCATATCCATGCCATCAATCAGGTAATCAAGAAATCTGCGGAGTACAATCAACCTCTCTATATGGCTTTCATAGACTATGAAAAGGCATTCGATTCAGTAGAGATACCAGCAGTCATAGAGGCATTGCGTAATCAAGGAGTAGAGGAGGCATACGTGAATATCTTAGCAAACATCTACAAGGATTGCATAGCTACCTTGGTTCTCCACAAGAGAAATAGAAAGTTACCTAACAAGAAAGGGGTCAGGCAAGAAGCCACAATCTGTCGAATGCTATTCACTGCATGCTTAGAAGAAGTATTCAAGCTCTTAGACTGGGGAGGCTTAGGAGCAAGGATCAACGGCGAATATCTCAGCAACCTTCTGTTTGCAGATGACATTGTCCTATTGAGCAACAATGGAGAGGAATTACAACAAATGATTGAGGACCTTCATCGAGAAAGTGCAAGAATTGGGTTGAAGATGAATATGCAGAAGACAAAGATAATGTTCAATAGCCTGGCAAGGGAACAAGAATTCAGGATCGCCAGTCAGCCTCTAGAGTCTGTAAAGGAATATGTTTATTTAGGTCAATTACTCACAAGGGACCCTGATCATGAGAAAGAAATTTCCAGAAGAATAAAATTGGGTTGGAGTGCATACGGCAGGCATTGCCAAATCCTGACTGGGAGCTTACCACTGTCGTTGAAAAGAAAAGTGTACAATCATTGCATTCTACCGGTGCTAACATATGGGGCAGAAACTTGGAGGTTAACAAAGAAGCTCGAGAACAAGTTAGGGACCACACAAAGAGCGATGGAACGAAAAATCTTAGGAGTAACGTTAAGAGACAGGAAGAGAGCGGTGTGGATCAGAGAACAAACGGGGGTAGACGATATTCTAGTTGACATTAAGCGGAAGAAATGGAGCTGGGCAGGCCATGTAATGCGTAGGATGGATAACCGGTGGACCATTAGGGTTACAGAATGGATACCAAGAGAAGGGAAGCGCAGTCGAAGACGGCAGAAAGGCAGGTGGGATGATGAAGTTAGGAAATTCGCAGGCGCAAGTTGGAATACGTTAGCGCAAGACAAGGGTAATTGGAGATCGCAGGGAGAGGCCTTCATCCTGCAGTGGACATAAATATAGGCTGATGATGATGATGGTGATGAGAGCGGAGCGTTTACTGGAGCAGCACTCAAGCTTTTAGTTTCGCGAAACGCCACTACATATTACTGGTTTGCGTGCGGAACGAAGCATTGCTCTCACGGTGCTATAGATTTGCGCAATGGAGCACGTTTTTATGCAAACTATCAAATGGCCCATTTAGAGAAAATGCCGGTGTCTGGTATTTGGACAAGCAAGAAACGGTACCTAAATTCCCATAATTTTCGACGGCACGTCGCCAACGCGTCTCGACGTAGCAGGGCGCACGAAAATGGACACTTTTGGCGCCTTAATGCACCAAGTGTTTCATGAGGGGAGAGGGCATGACCGAGACGCACCGGTTGCCCTCGCTGTCGGAAGGCTGTGTTATTCGAGCGTACATTGTCCGCGCTACCTACGTTCTAATTGCGCTTTGCTTTACAATATACAAAATGAAATGTATAAAGAAAAACTGAATAAAATCGAAAGAAAAAAAAAACGTTTGCGGTAGCGAGTTTCGAGCCTACGACCCCACGCTGAGAAGCCGAGCGTCTTAACGAGTCTTATCCATGGGGCTAAACCAGCGCCTCCTAGATAGCAGGGTTGTGCACTCTGCTTTATGACATCACGCTACTTGGACCGAAACTTCCATTGCTAAGCCTGGCGTGACGAAAGCGGTGCCGTCAAAATCACCGCGGCTTACTCGGGAGCGTCCGCATATTATTCTATGGCTAAACTGTTTCCGCCGCAATCAAAGAATACTGACATGTAGGGGTAAGCTCGCACAACCAGAAGGTATAACAAGCAGAAATGCTAATTGTAAAATAAATGAAAAAGGGTTGCGAAAACAACCCAAATGGGATTTATAAAAAAAAGACAAATGAAATAATGAAAAAAATAGGAGCCTAAACCGACGGGGTAGAGAATAACACTGATAAGTATGTGATAAGAGAACTCGGAAAAAGGTGACAGGTACCATGCATCTCGAGAATATATTAACTACAATGTCTGATCGGCAGTGAACCGCAGCGTTCACACTGCCGCCGCAAGTCGGGGAAGATAGCATGACGTCAGGGATCGAGGCGCACTGGCCTTGTGCTGTCTATGAGGCGTTGGCGAAGCGTCTCAACGCGCTCGCTTGCCCAAGAGGAGTTCATAACTTGAATGACCGCTCAGTGCCGTCTCATTAGACATTATTGCTTTCGCATTCACAACTCATAAGAAGTGATTAGGTGTCCTTGGACTCTTTTAAAACAGTTATTTGTATTGTTTGGTTTTAAAGTTCCAGTGACGTTCGAAGTGGGTTTCACTAACCCCACCCAATGGTGGCCTCTAAAGGAACTTGCTCAACCGCGCAGGCACAGGTCGCTCCATCGGCGATATTTCCATGAGAGACTCGGAGCGCGGATGATTCTGTGCAACAATGTAAGCTGTTCGGTGGATGCCCAGCTGGCGTGAATGCCGCTAACTAGCAAAACGAGTAGTGCTGATTCTACATGTGCTTGTATTCACTTCTGTTGGTCATGCATTCGCTATCCAGTCGCTCGATTCGGAAGAAAATTTATTGGATGCGACAACACTGAAACTGCAGAAAAGGAGATGAAAAAAAAAATGTGTAACGTTGAACTCGGTCGCGCAACGCTTAAAACAGAGAAGCTGGGCGACCGTAGCCCAGCAATTTCCGGAAGGGCGCGCGAACTTTTCATCGTAGTACTCACGGTGATGATAATTTCTCTTCGCGCTTCTCGGACTTACGGCCGTCACTGCGCGTTGCGTAGCGCAGCTTGCAACAGCGACACCGCGTTCCACCGCGTTGCAATGCCGACAACGCGTTCCAAGCAGACCCGCTCCGTGAATCCAGCAATTCTCTCTCCCCCCCTACCATGACTCTCGCGTGAATCAATAAAGTTTACCCACCCACCCATCTCTCTTTCTCTCGCTCTAATTTTCTTTATCTCTCTCCCGAGCATAGCGCGCAATACCTCTTTACGTCGCATAGCACGAGCGTGTGAGCTCGCCAAATGTGGACGAAGACGACGACGCTCAAACGCGATCACATGGTTCGCATATACCCGCTGTGGTTGCTCAGTGGCTATGGTGTTGGGCTGCTGAGCACGAGGACGCGGGATCGAATCCCGGCCACGGCGGCCGCATTGCAATGGGGGCGAAATACGAAAACACCCGTGTACTTAGATTTAGGTGCACGTTAAAGAACCCCAGGTGGTCCAAATTTCCGGAGTCCCCAACTACGGCGTGCGTCATAATGAGATCGTGGTTTTGGCTCGTAAAACCCCATAATTTAATTTTTAATTTAAAAATGCTTCGCATGAATGCTTGTTCTGCAAGCGTGGCTGTATAGCCTAGTGGTTACAATGCTCGCCTTGGGACAGTAGTTACGCGGGCTTGAATCCCACATCGGCAAGAAAGTTTATTTTCTGAATAGTTTCTTGATATAAACCACAAATTACGGCATGCATAAATAGATTAGCTGTTAAAAAATCACCACCCCAGCACTCCGTACAGATGGCTAACCAGCGAAGGTGAAACATGCGGACCCGGTGTTTATCACTTGGTTAATCCCAATGGTTCAGTAAACGACGGCTTGGTAGACTGCCAGATCCTCTGTACGCAGCTGCTGCTTGCGCTTAGCCACCCCGGCCTGTTGTTGTGCCCGGACTGCAGGACCGGCACGGCGAACACGAGCTCTCTCACGGTGCTGCTGTCGGCACTGGTTCTTCGTAAGCTGCCTGCAGTTCGGGATTTCGTACGATGCCTGGCCTACCCGTGTTGATGTCGGAGAGAAACTGCTGCACGCGCGCTCGGCTGCGACGGAGAGAACGACGTCATTGACGGCGTAGCCAATCGCAGGCCCTCTCTTTTACGTACGTAGTTCAAAGGCGCGTAATAGGTCCTGGAGCCCACCGTCCGGAGTCCACAGGAGCATGCGCCCTTGCGCTTGGACCCTTTCTGCACTATATCCAGGATCGGTACAAATTTCTGCGCACATCGGACGGACGGAGTTTGGTTTCGCCTAGCCATATACAGCTGCGCTTTCGGCGGTTTCGAGGTCAGATCAATACGACCATGTGTCAGTGACTTTGCAGTCATAATTTATAGTATAATTGTAAGATGGAGTGCTGATTTATCCTGAACAGCTTTAATACTCATAGACGTTACGCAGCGACTTGTCTGGCTGACTATATCATAGGTGGATCGTTTGTCGCGTTAGCTTTTATCTTATGTATGGTAAATTGTTTTGACACGGCAAGTAGAAGGAAGAGAGGAAGAGGATAAGTAAAAGACGGGGAGATTGACAAAGACTGAGCCTGGTTGAATTCCCTGCACTAAGGCAAGGGGCAAGGGCAAGGAAAAAATAAAGGGAGGGGATGAAATCTATTGAGATGTAGCCGACGTAGCGAACATTTTCAACGCAGTATCACGGAGACTTACTCAGTGTAGTTGCTCCGAGAAAGCACACCACAATGAAGAAGTAATGTAGATGCACAAATAGAGATACCCACTCTAAATTAGGCGACATGTCAAGCTCATGTTATTTTAAAAAAATAATGGTCAGAAATTAGCACCCCTAACACTATAAGTGTGCGATAGCATACTTGTGACATTTCAACAGCTGCGCGCGTGTACGCGCGTCTACACAGGCGACCGAGGGCGACATACCATAACTACACAGTGAATATATCGCGTGAAATATTTCTGAATTACTAATTTATTTATTCATTCAATTATCTATCAAAAACGGTCTTCATTTGTTTCATTCTTGTTACTTGCTATCGATATATAACTGATGGTATTTTGTCCTATTGCAGTGAGTTCTTGTATTAGTGGTGTTATGATTTCTTTCTGTTAGTAAATTAGAGTGTTGTATACGTATTACTGTAGAATTGTGCTTTGTTAGTTTCTTGAAATAATGTTTGTTATGCATTCTAACACAAACGCATTGCTTTTTTTTTAGTTTCTACAAGGAAGTGTACAGGGTCTCAATGTATAATCATGTCTACAATCTGCGTCAACAACTTCTTTATTTTTGTGTATGATGCTTTCAAACATCTGTTATTTGTTTACCTGTCACTTGTTGCCGTGTTTGTATGGTCTCCTGGGCCCCGTCAAGCTCTATTATTGCAGCTTTTAGCCCAGGAGTCCAGCCAGAATATTTTCTGGTAAATAAAGACTTGAATGGAATTGAATTGAACTGCATTTTTCAAAGTGACGTTTGGATGTTGTATCTGATAAGAACTAGAACTTTCGTGCACACGGTGGTGCTCTAGTTCACGATCAACGCATATCGACTTTTATGTAAAATGCCTCCAAAGTGGAGGAATTCCGCCGATGAAATTAAAAGCACTAGCATACAACACACGCTCATTGAAGTTCTACCGAAGAGAAGAGGACTCAAAACACTCTTCATATTAAACATATACAGCTCACACAGAGAAAGGGGAGCAGACTTCCCACACATCTTTCGAAAAACATCTGCGCTAGCCAAAGATGCACAAATACTAATCATTGGAGATTTCAACTCTAAACACCCAGACTGGGGCTATCCCAAATCAGACCCAAAGGGCGTCCGGTTATGGCAAGCCATCCAAGACTTAAAGCTAACCATTCTGAACGACGCCCAACAGCAGCCAACGCGGATCGGAAACAGCGTGTGCAAGGATACCTCGCCAGACTTGACGCTGTGCAGAAACATACCGTGCGCTCGATAGGAAAACACGGGCCTCTCGGCAGGCAGTGATCACTGCATCCTCTCCACTACCATTGCAACATCCACCAACAAAAGAGCCAAGACCACTGCGCGAATCACGGAGTGGAACAATTTCCGACAAATGCGCGAAGAAGCGGCACCCGACACCATTTCGGACATAAACAAATGGGTCGAGTCAGTAAAGCAGGACGTGACCACCGCGACGCATGAAATGGAGTCCACTCAAGACCAGCCGCCTACAGATTCCCGCCTCCTCCACATGTGGGAAGCGCACGAAGGCCTCATGCGCAGGTGGCGGCGTCAACGGCACAACAAGAAGCTTCGCCGTCGCATCGCGAAACTCGAACGAGACATTGAAGCCCACAGCGCCACACTCGAACGCCAGCAATGGGGTCAAATTTGCAACAACCTGAATGGCCAGATGGGCTGTAAGAAAACGTGGCATCTGCTGCGACACCTCATTGACCCCGGTAGTTCCAGGTCGGCAGTACGCAAGCAATTCGAGCGTATAATCCACCAATATCCGGGTACCGACGAAGAGCTGCTGGAGGAGCTCGCCAACCGGTACATCAATACCTCCCACCAGAATCAGAAGAGCAGCAGTGCTAATGCAACAACAGTACAACTGCCACAATACACTGGAATCCCCAACCAAGAACTGGACGCCGACATCTCGGAGGCAGAGGTCGGCGCCGCGCTCCACAAGCTGCGTGTAACATCGGCGCCCGGCCCCGACGGTGTGACCAACAAGACGCTGCGAAACCTCGATTCAAAGTCGATAGGGGCCATCACCAAGTACATGAACGAATGCTGGAAATCCGGACAATTACCCCCGGAATGGAAACACGCCAGAGTCACCTTTATACAGAAGCCGGGCAAGAAACTCGACCTCGGAAATCTTCGACCCATATCCCTGACCTCTTGCTTGGGCAAGCTAATGGATAACGTCGTGTTCTGCCGTCTACAAAACTACACGGAAGAGCACAACCTACTTCCCCCCACTATTCTAGGCTTCCGAGCTCACCTATCCACCCAGGATGCCCTCATTCAACTGCACCATGATCTCCTAAGACCAGAGAGTGGTACAAGCACCAAAGCCTTACTCGGCCTATACCTTCACAAAGCATTTGGTAACGTGAAGCACACTGCCATAGTAAACAGCTTGGCCGAGTTGCAACCGGGAGAACGCACGTACAATTACATATGCGCTTTTCTATCCAACCGTACGGTCGAACTCTCGGTGGGCAATCTAGTCTCCAAACCGATCAAACTCGGAGATCGCGGCACTCCTCAAGGGGCAGTTTTATCACCTTTCTTATTTAATCTCGCAATGAAGTCGCTACCATCCAAACTCGACAAGATACCCGGCCTGCGACACACTCTCTATGCCGACGACATTACGCTCTGGACGACCACGGGATCCGACGGACAAGTCGAAGAGACCCCCCAGACCGGCGCAGAATAAAAACCTGACTACCCAACATTAACGTGTGCGTCAACAACACTGCAATACATCACGTGGATTATATGAGGGTCCTGGGCCTTTTTGTACAATAGAATCGCCACAACAACTTCACCATTGATCGTCTCACCATACCAGTGAATCAGACGGTCCATTTAATCACCCGAGTGAGGGCACGCAAGCAAGGTATGAAGGAGAAGGAACTACTCCAAATCATTCACTCCTTTGTCATCTCAAGGCTCCCCTACGCCCTTCCCTACCTACATCTACTCCAAACTGAAAAAGCAAAACTGGACCGCCTCATTCGCAAAGTGTACAGGTCTGCGCTGGGGCTCATCCGTACCACCCCTACCGAGCACCTCCTAAGCCTGGGGTTGCACAATACCGTGGAAGAACTTCTAGAAGCACACCGCATGGCGCACATTCACCGACTACGAGGAAGCAAGACAAGCCGTTGGATCCTGGACCGCATCGGGCACAGAGTGTCTCCAACGTCACAACGATCCTGCCACCGTTCCCCCCAACATCAGAAAGAGGTTCATCATCAAGCCACTGCCAAAGAACATGCTGGCAGGTCATCACGACGGCAGACGAAAAGCAAGAGCTCAAGCCATGCACAAAACCCACGGGTCCAACTCCGAAGCTGATATATAAGTAAAAGAACGACAGGCATGAGTGAAAGCAAAGGGAGGTTGGAATATCATTGTCGATCAAATACTGAACAACTAACTAAGCAACTCAATGAACAATAACTAAGTGCTTTTGTCCTATGCCTTGAAATTTAGCATGGCTAATCGATTCTAACGCTCCCTTTGAAACGTTCATGCCTATTGGTTGCAATGTCTTGAGCTTATGAATGAGGTACGATTCTCTATATTTTCTGTCTCATGCAGAACGAAAATTTGGCGGTAGTATGTAGAGTTTATCTTCATCAAAGTTATGACCTGGTTGGTTGAAATGTTCGGCGACGGCTTTGGGACGCTTTTTAGCTGTGTCCGCGCGATGTCCGTTTAGCCTGATGTTCATTGATTGTCCAGTTCCGCCGATATATTGCTTCTTACAGAAGGAACACTCAAGCATATAAATGTCATCGGAGCTATAGCGCAAGTAAAGCTAGTTCTCACTTCGTGTGTCTAGCCGTTTACGGTACCTTTAATTTTAAGGTCACTTTGAAGGTGCTTGCAGGTTTTGCACCTAGGGCGAGAACATGCTTTCATAACGAGGGAATGATGTTGGCTGACTTTGCATGCACTACTAACATGTCTTTAATGTTTGTGTAGCGGCAATAGGTAACCCTTGGTATATCCGGGAACGCTTTTCGCAGACGCTCGTTACTTGATAATATTGAGTGGTATTTTCTTAAGATGTTGTTTATGTTTGGGAGAATATGTTGTTAGAGAATATGTTTGGGAGAATATGTTGTTAGAAAGGCTGGTGGTCTATGAGATTCTGCTGTAGGTTGTTACTTAGCTAATGCCGACTGCTTCTCTAATCTTTACGCGACGTCATAAGCCTGGTCGAGAGGAATTTGTGGATGGTTTCGTTCCGCTAGCGTTACCTTAAGGTCATTTAGGTCGTGGATATAATCGTTGTCGTCGTATACTGTGCCGAGGAGAGCATATGTCGCCTTGAAGCAGAGAAGTCCACTTGTCGAAACGTTGGCTCCTGCTCTCACCTTCTCCTCGTGTTACTCATCGTCTTTAATCGCCATCTCCCGCATTCCCCGTGTTTTCCCTAAGGCATATGTAGTAATATGTACTTATTCTAAATGGAATGTCGCAGGAATGCTGCATACAGGGCTAGTGTTTGTAACCAAGAAGACAGAATGACGATCTTTGTGGCGGCTATCTAAAATGTGTTCATGTTACGAGAATTGCACTTAAAGCACCCTAACATTTTATGGAGTTCAGAGATTTATCAATCTTGGAAAAAAGTGATAGGATGCTCAAAACCAAAAATACGGTCTTGTCGGGGCCCTCATTGATGGAGCAGCATATAAGAATAACATTATCAGTACTTGTTACACAGCTGCACGCTGTGTGACACTGCACAGCCTTCGGGATCAGCAGGTATTTTGCGTTAGATACCGGCAAAGTGGGTGATATCATTATATGATCTGTGGTATTCTCGCTGTTGTGTGTGGGAGAGCAAGTGTAATTATGAGGCATCGCCTATTATCAGGCGTCTACCTCAATGCATAACTTGCACTTACAATTTACTTTTGCCAGAACCTAATTATTTGTGTTCTATTCAAAGCCGCCGTTGCTGGTGTACTCGGGTCGTTTCATCCTTAGCCTCCCTTTCCCCTGTTTTGTAATGCTGGTCCTCTTGGTCATGTAGCACAAGTCATTACCAACTGGTCACACATACTAAGTTATAAAGTCCGAACTGCTCATTTCCACTTAGACGCCGGTGCAATCCATCTTTGTCAGGAAGAAAGGAGGCCGCTTCCCCAACGGTCAGTGCTCGATCATTCTGCTGCGCCTAATTGGATCTCTGGAGAAGAATGCATTGTCCAGCCACAGTTTTCTATTTATTACGAAAATGCACCGCGTGACTACTTGGCTCGGTAATCTGGGTCACGGAGTGCATCAGTGAATCCCAGGATGGGCGATAGCTGAAAGTTGTAGGATGCATTCGCAGTGAGCGGGCTGGAACGTAATTGAGACCACGCAATAAGCGAGAAGCCTACACTACGAAGATTGCTGTCGGAGATTAACCGAAGGAAATGATATTCACCAAAAGATTGTATGTGAACTTGGCGAACGAGAAAATCATCGGTCACTAAAGTGATGAAAAAGCCCTCAAGCAATGTCGATGGCTCCACGCGGCGCCCATGTCTGTGCAGCCAACTATACCACGTGTCTGTACAAGTATTGTAAATACTAGCAAATGTACACCCGTGAGCAAAAGTATAAGAACCACAGGTTCGCCGAAAAAACTGAATTTCTTCGCAACTAACAAGCATAAAGGGGAATTGATGGGTACACTGAAAAGTTCGCAATGCCAAGTTTAGACTGCAGTCCTCAATTTCAAGTTGTATTCCCAGGCAGAGAAAAAAATCGGCTTTATCGCGCAACCCCTGGTCCGTATATTTTTGTTCACGGGTGTACGCATTGAGAACCTGACTGCGAGCATGCTACGAAGGATAAATAAGCTTAATAACTGAGACATGCAATTGAAGTTTTTTTAACCCTTTTTTTTTACGCGCATTTACAATGTTCCTAAGATGTGTATAATAACACTGAATACAAATGACAACCTGCCACGGAAGTGCTACGCTCGAAGTCACGGGTTCTATCTCAGTCGCGGTTGCCGCGTTTAGATGGAGTTGAAATGCATAAGAGCTGGTGTGCTTAGATTTTAGTGCACGGTAAAGAACCTCAGGTGGTCAGCTTTAATCCGAGGCCTCCCACTATCGCATGTATCATAAACAAATGATGATTATTGCACTTGAAACCGCAGAATTTACTTTAATACAGCTGACTTACAAAACGTTCTGTGCGTATTTGTGTATGTGTATGTATGTATGTATGTATGTATGTATGTATGTATGTATGTATGTATGTATGCATGTATGTACATACATACACATACATACATACATACATACATACATACATACATAGATGCATGCATACACACATACATACATACATACATACATACATACGTACATACATACATACATACATACATACACGGTGTTCCAGCCAGTGTTGCGAGGTCGGACGAGGCGGCGTAGCCCAAAGTTAGAGAAATTGTAGCCCAAATGTAGCCACACAAAAAAGAGAGTAAAATATATCGTAGCCAAATGTAGCAATTAATACTTGCAGGTTTTATTAGCATATAAATTTTCACATTCAACTACGGGAATTCTTTTTTGCACAACCCGTTGTAACTAAATGTCCTTGGCGCCATGACGGTCGACATCACGTTTGCACACCGAACACTTTTTGGTTGGCCCCGAAAGCCCTAAACATTCAGCGAATCGCTGCAGAGGGCGAAATCCTAGTGCTTTTATTTTATGACAAATAGAACTGAGTTATTATTTTTATATATATATACAGTAATAATAACTACGAACTCTGTTTTTTAGCTCTCATGAAAGCAAAATAATGTTCAGCATCACTGAGCTCTCACGTGACCCATCCCCCCCTACCTACGGCGTAGAAAAACTTCAGCTGTCTAGTGGTCTGCGACGGTGACGTGCTCACGGCTGCTTTTTTATGAGCCAAAACCACTGTATCGCGCTATGATATCTCGCGTTATTTGTCTCATTGTCCTATCTTGCTTTTTCGTAAATTAGCTTGGCCCAGATTACCTGCGACACACTCTATATAGTTTCCATATACATCAACCTGGCTGCCATCTTAGGCATCTAGCACGCCAAGAACATGCGCTAGACAGAAGTGAGAGGCAACAGATATGCCACAAGCTGTCTCAATCACTGTAAGCGAAGCTTTAAACGGTTGCTGCGCGCAACGGCACTCCAGTGTAAGAAGCGCGCAGTCATTTGAGCCGACGAGCACGTCCCGAACGTAACTGGCTTGGAATGGCAAAAGCGGAGACGGCTCACAAAGAGCAAAGGTAAACGACAGATTGATAACAGTGGTAATCCTATGAAAACCGGTTACTGCCAAAAAGCAAACCATGTTGATACGCTTATAATTACTGGGGTTTTACGTGCCAAAACCACGATATAATTGGGAGGCATGAAGCAGTGGAGTCTCCCGATTAATTTTGACCACTTAGGGTTCTTTAGCGTGCGCATAAATCTAAGTACGGGGGTGTTCCTGCATTTCCTCTCCAGCCAGTAGTGCGACACATCACCTGCTGAGCTAACGCACTGGGTGATGTTCATGTGACGTAGCACACTGATGGCATCGTGGAAAACTTATTCCGATATTAGCACCATAAGTACCTGCATCTGTCTTCTTTCTGGGGTTTTACGTGCCAAAACCAGTTCTGATTATGAGGCACGCCGTAGTGGAGGGCTCCGGATTAATTTTGACAACCTAGGGTTCTTTAACGTGCACTACAACGTAAGCACACGGGCGTTTTTGCATTTTCGCCTCCATCGAAATGCGGCCGCCGCGGCTGGGATTCGATCTCGCGGTCTCGTGCTCAGCAGCGCAACGCCTTAGGTGGCTGAGCCACCGCAGCGGGTATGTACCTGAATCTGTCACGTTACGGGCAAACTATCTATAAGTAAATGCACCAGGACCCACTTTGGGCTCGGGGACTTCCTCCCATTCTTTTTTATACTTTCTTGCATACTTGACCCACTTCCCCATGGTTCGATTCTCCTCTCAGAGGAGGATTCAATCTTAAGTCTAACCTATGGAAATGAACCTCTAATGTACGCAGTTTCACCCGAATAGTGAAGCATCAATCGCGATAGCAACTTAGTAGAGAGCTATACGGAGTAAGGATAGTAGTTTTATCAGTTGTATAAACTTGGACATGCAGCAGCACCAGCAACGCACAGAACTGTTGTCGACGCCGCCGCCGTTTTGCGCGCGTTTTCACCGAACGCGCGCGGCGTTGGTGACTGTTGCCGGAGCCTCTGGGGGCGGCTCGGAGGTTTTCGACGAGATCAGAACGGAAAGTCGTCGAGCAGCGTCGGAAGTCTTTACCACCTTTCTCGCCTCGCAACGTTTTTATAAAACACCCATTTGGTGCCGCAGCCAGTGTTGCCAAACCTGGCAACACTGGTTCCAGCTAAGTTGTTCCAAATTTTTTAAGGCACGTATGAGTTACGACAACGCAACTAACTTGGTATTGTTTGCTGCCCTCTTGATAAACGCAAATATATTTTACTATGAGCTTAGCTAATTAGCTAATTTTATACATTTAACCAACTTTTAAAGTACTAATACCAATGCAAAAAAACACTTCAATGTACAAGTTTTTTTCAGCTATAGCTTTTCCGAGATCATAGTTGCTATGGTTTTAATTTTTCCGGGCTGCAAGGAAAACACGCGAGACCTAAAGAAAGTCTCAGTTTCGCCCAAAAGGCGAAGCATCAATTGCGGTAGCAAATTAGTACAGAGCTATACGGAGTAAGGATATTAGTTTTATCGGCTGTATAAACTTGGACACACTCGCTTACTAACTGAGTTAACAAGCATGGTGTGAGCGCGCACAACCAAACATGAGTAGATCAGACTTGATGACCTCGCACAACCACTGTAAAACGCTGGCGTGAGCAAGCGCGCCTGCAGCAGCGAGCGAAGGTTCGTGCGGTCTGTCGGTTCAACGGAAACTGAGCGGCGAAAGGACAGCGCATACAAAGGTAGGAGCTGTGTGCAGATCGCTGCGCGCGACCTCTCGCAGCCGCGCAAAGTACAAATGCGCAGTTACCGGCAAAGTAGAAGCCGCACCCCTTCGCTCCCGTGCTGCCTTACCACTTTCCTCCTTTCGCGCACGAGATTGAATCGCCAAATCCCGTTGCGCGGGGTCGCTAAATGCGCAGTTGGTTCCGGAGCACAATGGCGCCCCCCCCCTCCTGTCTCGCTTCCATCCCCCCCCCACGGCCTTTCGCGCGACGGAGACGTCGCGTTTGCTCTCCGCTGCGCGTTGGCTCTCCGGGAAAGCGCACGTGCCTCGCGCACTCTATGTGCGTCCCTCGCAGATATACCATAGGGCGCGCGGCGACAATTTTAACGCCCTTAGACTTTATACGGAACCTCACGACGACGGCAGAAATCCATTTGGATTGTCCATATAATTGTTATCGCAGTAAAAGGATACCACGTGACTACGCGCTTACGCGCAGCGACATTAATGCTCTCCATCATGCTACGATCGAATGATCAAAGCTGCACGCAGACCGAAGCCATGAACAGGCTTTGAGCAACAGAGATGGAGCAAATACAAAGGCATTGGCTTCCACTTTTGCTTATATATCGGGTCGGTTGAAGCGATGAAGAATGCCAGTAAATGACGCAGGGGAAGTCTTGAAGCTATGTCAATGTTTTCGCTTTCACTGGCAGAGTCTTTAAATTGCAAGGAGGTTTTGGCGTAGGATGGCAATGTGTCGCCGATGACGGGTGGGCCCATCGCCTATCATTTGTTTTTTCTTGCGGCGTCTTCGTGCGTTCGCTATGCATGGAGAATCGATCATTCGATCGTACCACGTTTGAGGGCACTAATGTTGCTACGGATAAGCGCGTCATCATGCGGTATTTTTTTGTTCTCGCGCACTTTTTTGCAACAAGGAAAAATGAAAATCGCAGCAGCTATTACAGCATAAAAAAATATTTGGGGATTTATCAATGGGACTCTTTAACTTCTACATTTAAGGCATTGCATTTAAATCAGTGCTTTAAATGTTTGCTAAATAATTACTGTTGATCACTTACCTAAGCTTACCTAAGAGGACAGCGTGCATGACAGCGTGTGCATGCACGCTGTGCATGTATGTATATATGTGTGTGTATGTATGTGTGTATGCGTGTATGTGTGGTGCGTGCTTATGTGTGTGTGTGGGGGGGGGTGATGTATGGATGGGTGTGTGTGTATGTATGTGTGCATGTGTATGTGTGTATGTATTATGCGTGTGAATGTATGTGTGTGCGTGCGTGCGTGGGGGGTGATGTATGAATGGGTGTGTGTGTGTATGTGTGTGTATGTATGTGTGTAGGTGTATGCGTATGTATGCATGTGCGTGTATGTGTGTGTGTGTGTGTGCGTACATGTGTGCGTGCGTTTGTGTGGGGGGGTGATGTATAGATGGGTGCGTGTGTGTATGTGTGTCGGCATGACAACCCGCCGGGGTGACTCAGTTTTGCGTCCAAGAACGAGATCGCCGGTTAGGTTTTTGGTCACCACGGCTCGTAAACTACCCAAGAAGGCCGGAGATGTCTTTTGGGTAGACTTCGAAAATTGGCCATTGCCGCGCCGACAGCGTCGCTAACATGAGTGGCGCATGGTGCAAAGATTGGCGATTGAGAAAATGCTTTATTGAAGAAAATATATCACGTAGGGGTTGAAATTTTCGTAAAAGCCCTTACCAGACTTCAAGAGACAGCAACACTTTATAAAACGCAGTAAACCGCGAAAAGAACTTGTTGCGACCGCAATATTATCCGACTAGCGCTCTAGTCACCGCAGCCTACGGCCTACTTCCGGGACAAACCGCCGCACGATGCCACAATTCCGCTTGGTTCACACGTTCCCGGCCTGGCGAGCGGCGAAGCGGTATGCAGCAAATTATAGTGCAGATCAGTAGAAAACAGCTCTTGCCAGAAGCGTTTGCGTCCTGCAGGTGTGCTGAGCGTCTCTGGCGGAGCTTAATCCTTTAGGAAGAAATAATGGTGTTGTCAGTTTTAACAGCGAAGCTGTTTAAACTAGCCTTAAAAAGTGCGTGTTTCACGAAATTATCATCATCAGCATTGGCTCGAGCGTCGTCGTCATCTTCCGCAGCTGGCTCGTTGGCGCCCCTCTGTTCCCGCCTTCGTCGTCGTCGTCTTCTTCCACAGCTGGCTGCGTAGCCGCTAATCCTTCCAGGCTGCAATTTCACGTCTCTTCTATCGTCGTAATGGGGAGGCGAAGCTGGCACTAGGCCGCGCAAAGCTCGAGTCACAAAGAAGCTGGCCGATCGATTGCGTCTCCTGGTAGTAGCTAGGTTGAACTTGGCTATGTCGAGGTTGAACTTGATTGTATCTAGTTTTACCTTGGTAGCGTCTAGGTTCGGCCTTGTCTATGCCGGAGTTGAGCTTGGTTATGCCAGGTATCTCTTAGTTTGGGACGCGTTCGATCGGCCAGCTTCGCTGTGTCTCGAGCTTTGCGCGGCCTAGTGCATGCTTTTCCGTTTCTTCCTTTTTGTTTTTTTCAGGATTATTCAGGATGTTGCACTTAACTGGGACCAACGTTTAAAAATATGGAAATGCTACGTAGCTGGCCAGAACCAAGGGAATGTCGTTTGCCGTCGCTTGGAAATATTTTTTGGATTCCGCCTAATTTCAAATTTGTGTCAATTGTTTGTCAACTTCTGAAATAGTATAGTTATATGAAAACAGACAATAAGAAAATTGTAGAGCAACATGAAAAACTCCCGATACAGCTTTCTTTTGTTCAGTACGCGCTACATAAAATTGTTTTTCCGAGCGTGAAAGAAGCCCATGAATACAAGCATAGTGCTTTGAGCGGCCAGTCGTGCGGCAATTTTGCACGGAGGAGCACCCCCGTGCCTACAAATGCTGCCCATGCCGGTATGCCACTTGGGTCGCGTCACCGCAAGGAACAGTCATGCGAATGCCCTTTTTCGCGCAGGATAGTTACTTGTCACATGCTTCTTCCTTTTGTACTAGCAATCGGTTATTGCTTGCGACGTCGTGCCTCTAAGACATATTTGACCGCTGGCGTGGTGCACTTAGCCAGCTATTCTGTTCCCTTTGTATTAATACTCATGTTGTGTGCTTATTACATGTCTTATCCGGAGACATTGAGCTGAATCCCGGCCCCAGTGACGCTGACACATGCTCCGTTACAACCCTTGAAATCATTTTAATTGCATCTCTTGCCTCGAACTACAGAATTACGTTCTAGCCAAACTGGGGTTTATACCTGCTGCACAATCAAATACAGACAACTTGGTTAGTCGCCTTGGCACCCGTGTCGACAAATTAGAGAAAATCGTGGAAACACATCGAGCTCGCCCTCGTGTCATGATGGCCTACTCGACCATTTGCACGCTTTCTTCTGCATTCCTTTTATGTCGTGTATTTTTGGTTAATTCTTGTCCACCCCTCCCCCCCTGAATATATCATCATCATCATCATCATCAGCCTATATTTATGTCCACTGCAGGACGAAGGCCTCTCCCTGCGATCTCCAATTACCCCTGTCTTGCGCTAGCGTATTCCAACTTGCGCCTGCGAATTTCCTAACCTCATCATCCCACCTGACTTTCTGCCGTCCTCGACTGCGCTTCCCTTCTCTTGGTATCCATTCTGTAACCCTAATGGTCCACCGGTTATCCATCCTACGTATTACATGGCCTGCCCAGCTCCATTTCTTCCGCTTAATGTCAACTAGAATATCGTCTACCCCCGTTTGTTCTCTGATCCACACCGCTCTCTTCCTGTCTCTTAACGTTACTCCTAAGATTTTTCGTTCCATTGCTCTTTGTGCGGTCCTTAACTTGTTCTCGAGCTTCTTTGTTAACCTCCAAGTTTCTGCCCCGTATGTTAGCACCGGTAGAATGCAATGATTGTACACTTTTCTTTTCAACGACAGTGGTAAGCTCCCAGTCAGGATTTGGCAATGCCTGCCGTATGCACTCCAACCCAATTTTATTCTTCTGTAAATTTCTTTCTCATGATCAGGGTCCCCTGTGAGTAATTGACCTAGATAAACATATTCCTTTACAGATTCTAGAGGCTGACGGGCGATCCTGAATTCTTGTTCTCTTGCCAGGCTATTGAACATTATCTTTGTCTTCTGCATATTCATCTTCAACCCAATTCTTGCACTTTCTCGATGAAGGTCCTCAATCATTTGTTGTAATTCCTCTCCATTGTTGCTCAATATGACAATGTCATCTGCAAACCGAAGGTTGCTGAGATATTCGCCATCGATCCTCACTCCTAATCCTTCCCAGTCTAAGAGCTTGAATACTTCTTCGAAGCATGCAGTGAATGGCATTGGAGAGATTGTGTCTCCTTGCCTGACCCCTTTCTTGATAGGTATCTTTCTACTTTTCTTTCTACTACTCTACTTTCTGAATATATATTGCCCTGTAAAGGGCCCTTAAGGGTAAAATAAATAATTATGATGATGACGAACTCAAAGCAGACGACAAACTGCGACAAGCTGAAATAAAGCCCAATTTTTGATGAAGCTGATTTTTCGAGCACTTGAGTTAGGAATTTTTGCTGCTTGGAATTTAACAACATACTTTAAAACGTTGGCGGCATTTAACGCTCGCGAGTTCTGCTACGACATTTTAACCCTTTACAGACTGCGTACACATTTGTGTAAGATACGACCCCCCCCCCCCTTTTTTTTTTCCTTTAGCCTGTTACAGATGTCTCTAACTTTGCGGTTCCAACCGAATTCTGCACGCGTCATCTTGCAACTGTGAATTTTACTGCGTCACCTAGCGTACGCGGATTAAAATATTCAGCAAAATACTTAGGCCTTCTAGTCGAACTAACCGCTTTGCTGTAAAATCTGTTCGACTTGGGTGATCACGATGGTGGTGCTAAATCGCAAGCATTTATTTATTTGTTTATTTATGTACTTATTTATTTATAGCCCATGCTCTGGAGGCCCATATCGTATTAAAGAGAGGAGTGAGATGACAAAATATGGTTTTGGCCCATTATCTTAATGATGGTACTGCCGGGGATAGCAGCGATAGAGGTAGGAAGGTGGTTCCATTCATCACTGGTGCACGCGATAAAGGAGTCGAGGCAAGCACTAGAGAAGCCAATCGGCACTGCAACACTGAATTGATGGCCAACACGTGATGAATTATAAGACGGACGAAGTAGAAATGGTTTGCTAAGATCCTGGTTAAAGTAATAAATTTACTTTGAAAAAACTCATAGACTGCAATGCTTGCGCCGCAAAGCGAGGTAAGGTAAGCGAACGGTTAATTTCATGGATGAGAAACTAGCAGCACGATGATTATTGGAGAAAATTGACTGATGAATGCTCGTTAGAGAAGCATGCCAAGGACCCTATAAAAACATGTATGCTTGGTCTTTGGTCATATTAGTGCTTTGTATAGGGATAACTTTACAGGGACAATGGCAGATGGTGAAATTATGGCGTAAGAGCCCAGTCATGCGACTGGCATTATCAGATGCGAACTCCACATGAGCATTCTACAAAAGGTTTTCTGTTGTGTCATTACCAAGGTATCTATATGAAGTGACACTTATTAGTGACGTAGTATTGAGAACATACAACTCTGTTAGGGTTACTTGAATGACGCGAGACACACATGCTTCGGCACTTATTTAAGTGGAGCTTCATTAGCGAATTAGAGCACCAAGAAGAAATGTTATCCAGATCGTTTTGCAGTATTCCATTAGCAGAATAGTTAATGATATGGTCTAGAAAGAACAAAGTAATCAGCATGCAGTTTAATGGGAATTCAACTTTAAGAGGGATGTATTGCGTTAACATAGATTAGAGAGAATAGTAGTGGCAGAATAGCCTTGTGGAACGCCAAAGGCCACATAAGCAAGTCTAGAACCACCGCCATTATCAACACATGTTGTGAGTGATAGGACCGAAAACATTTAATTCAGTTGATTATGTGGAGACCGACGTGAAGCTTACTTAGTTTTAATGCGTAGTTCAATACGCAGCATCTGCTGCTACGAGGCAAGGAGTATTGTATTGCAAAGGTTACGCACTAATCTGACCACGTTGCTGGCAGGTGGCCACAGTGCCTTTAGCTGCACCATATGGCCTTCTGGCAGTTCATTCATAGCTAAAAAATAGCATATCACATCTTTAGAAATCATTATTTGAAATGCATGGGTGAAATGTGAGCTCCTCAATTATTAGTACCATGCCTCCAGCAGGCCGGGCACGGTAGGGTTTTAAACACTTCACAACGGAGGTATTTTACTATATGCTGTGATGGAAGTTCCCTGTGAGACACGCCAAATTGCATGCAAAAGGAAACATCCTGCGACGTGGCTGCCGCGGGCGTATAAGCAGTATTATGCAGAGTCGTTGTTGGATGATCTAGACAAATGCGATCTTGACGATGCGAGATCAGAAGTCAGTCATAAAAAGCCTTGGTCGAGTGTACCCTTTGCTTCACCAGCAGGAAATTATTTGACAAAGCTAACCTTTTTCACCCTCAGACTACAAAAAGCTTCCGTTTATTCCAACGGCAGACTTGCTGCACTTTGTGGCAAGTTCATTTATTTTACATTAGGCCCACTGGAAAACAACCAGACGCTCTCAACATACTCAGTGTAATTGAATACTTGCCTTAGCCAAGTTCCCTTTGTTAAAGCCTCCGTGAGGAGGCACGGCACAGGCTTGAAAATCTGAAGCACAAAGCTCGCATTTTCTGTTTACCACAAGCAACAAAAGCCTATTTTTTCTTATGAGCATATTATCTGTAACTCACATATATATTTGCATGTCTCAACAAAGGAATATAACTAATCGACAGATACTAAATATTCCAGAAAGATCACGCGAATATTTGATACCATGCCACCGATCCAAGCATAAAGAAAACAAGAAAACCTGCTCATCGGCGCATGCCTGCGCAATTCTGCGCAACGCATCGGTCCAGATATTTGTCTTTTCTGCAGTTACTGAGGCGGTCGCTATTTCACTTGCAAGACGTGAAAGAATGACTGTGAAAATTTATGAAAAACGAGCATAAGCTTACCATCAGTGCCAATAAAAGAAAGCTGCAAGTGCACGGTATAGAGAGCTGAGCTAGTCGGTGTGGTTTCATAATGTGAAAAATACCACGAAATGATGGGAACAAGAACACTACGAACACAAACGGTGTGTTCTTCGCTTTATTATTTTGTCCACGTCTTTCATTAGGAAGAATGGATACCAGTATTTTTGAGGAACAGACATCAACATTTGGCAATCTTAGAAGACTGGCATAAGCACTGGTATCACACCACTTTTGAAGACCTCTGCGCACTGACCTTTTTCAGCTCCTTGGTTTCGCCTATGCTTCTTTTCACGGCACCTTGCAGAGCTTTCACCTCATGCTCAAGGCTCGAAACAGTTGCCTCATAATGTGCGCCCTCATCAACACGCCGCGGCACTTTGTGCTCAGCAGCATTTTTGGCTACGGCTTTGGTGTACGTTTTTAAACAATATCAATAACCATACATCATCACCACATATTACTCAATGGAAGGAATATATTTCCCACACAAACAGCCATATGAGATGTTTAAGGCCAGGGATTTCATTGATAAGAGCAGGCAAGTCTTTCATAGCCAGAATAAAAAGCGTTGTAGACTGAACCAATCAACGACCAAGCACATGCCTCTTGCCTAAATGAAACCCTGTAGATACTGTCTTCTTGCCCATTGCCCTGAAGCTGGCCAGAATAGTTGGAAGTAAAAGCAATAGTAGTATCAAACATTATTTATCAAAAAAACAGGCGACCTCTTAAATCTTGACGTGCGGCGTCCTCAGTCAGGGCGCCAGGGGCCTGACCCTCCACAGCGCCTTGTCCGCCAGGCTCACTTAATCCTCATGTCGGGGCTGGCCAGCCGGACGTCCCCCTGCTCGAATGTTGGTTCTTTGGTTGGCTGTACGTCATGCTGCTACAATCCCTTACCATGTGATTGAGCAATTTGCAGTGCTTGCGTTCGCTTTTGCAGCTAGTCGGGTACATGCTGTTTAGAAGCAAGGGATGTGCAAAAGTGTTAGTCTGAAGTTTCCTGAAGTCAAGTTCTTTGTCTCTGCTAAGCTTAGGCTGGGGTGGAAGATAGCGTCTTCGGTTCAGTCAGTAGCGCGCGAAAACGGCCAACGAAAAATAAATTCGACGCATGAACTGTAGGAGAATGTTGCTGTTGCAATAAATGAGTTCGGAGAGCAAGAAATCACGGAAGATTCCTGCCGTTTTTTGTGCGTGCGTCATGTTTCATGGCAAGAAACGGTACAAGGAAGCCAAATAACCTTCCGAGAGGCGAAGGTTTACAAGGAGACATTGGTGTACTCTGCTTGCGAGAAAGGCGCATGAGATCAACGACTGAGTGTCTGTCATGATGAAAAAGCTAACAAAAAGTATCGCCAGACCTTCCTTCATTCCAAGAAGGTCATAGGGTAACTGCAACGTGAGGGGCCCTTCCGGATACCTTCATCTTCGTCCCCGAGACATGCACCGCCAACAAGAATACGCAATCTATGTCTGGGTAACACGAAACCCTAATCCCGAATGTGGAAACATAGGAGATTTAGCGGGAAAGAATAACGAAATAAAACATACAAACAAACAAGCCATAGTACAGCATAATTTTGGCGCCAAATAAATATTAAACATTATGGGGATTTAGATTCCAATGTGACTGGGATTGTGTAGGAGCAATCACTTATGGATGGCGAGAATTAAACTCTCTCTCTTTAACAAGCGGCAACGTTGTAATGCGCGTTTGCAAAAATATAATTTGCACTTAAATGTAAGTACCATCAGTACAAATGGAAATGCGAATAGGAAATAAGGGATCACAACGCCTGTTACTCTTAACTATAAGTAAGTGCAACTTGCTATTTTCTAATCATGTAGTATTTTCAAGTGTACGAAGTCCGAAATTAGCCGATGTGACAAATGCAGGTTAACCTGGATACGATACAACGCACAGGAGCAGTTTTACAATTGTTTGCATTTTAATATATGCAATAGCATATGATGACGACACCGACCATGCCACAGTTATTGTCTCTGTGTACACTCATTACGTAAACGTTTTACATAAACACTTTAGCCTATTTGGCAATAATCTTCATTCTTCCCCAATATGACAGACGCTACTTGCCATAGCAATAAACGGCGGAGTTAGCAAGCTAATGACAACGCCGTGGCTCAGCACCCAGACCTTAGTGTATTTTCGAATTCCTGTGTAGACAGCTAGTTTTCATCCTTCAATAAACGATGAGGTCGATACACAAAGACGGAAAAGGAACGACTAAGACAAGTGCGTTCTTTGTATTAAAGTTTAGTTGGAAGTAATACCAACTAACCAGGTCTCGCACCTTGCTTCAGTATATTTCTAGTTCGTCGGGCTCTGTTAATTGGTAACTCTTAATACGTGTCTGCTCGTAACCTTAATCGACTCTCCATCTGCCTTGCACGTGTTTTGCATCCTGCAGTCGTCTCGCGCCACTGTCTGCAGACGTCGAATCGGTCTTCGGTGGGCTCACCCAGCCCACTGGACATGGACAAACTTGCAAGATCCTGCGCTCCGAGAGGTTGAGGCAAGTACTGTTGCATCAGGATTGCCTTTATATTCAAGTTAAACGTGGACCAGGAAGTGGTCGAGTAAAACTGAATAAAAGGCGCGAATTCGCAGCTCTGGTACAATACACTGTGGAACGCAATCGGCAGCAAGATCTTTTCATCTTTCACTCCAGTAACCTGTTGAACCATGTAATGCCTTCGGGACCGGTCCACACTGGTGAGGGGGTAACCTTACCGCACCTTGTCAGACGGACCTTCGCTATTGGCCTAAATTTTGCCGTCGAAAGGAAGAACTCTCTTGCGGAACTGCTACTGATTACGAAGGTGCGCCCTGGAGCGTGAGGGTGACCAGTGTGTGTGTCTGAAGGCGTCCATGTGCTCTGCCGATATTTCCATTGTGAAGCGACTGTTCGGTTGGATGGGTAGTTTCGTACCTTACACGGAATGACATCTGTCTTGCGCCTTCATACAAGAAAGGTGCATTCTTTCTGATACGACATGAGTCGTTTTCGGCGGTAGGTTATGGTTCAATTGAACTGGTTTTTACTTTTCGGTTAGGTGTTATTTAAAGGACGCCAAGTCTAGGTTAAACGCCGTTTAAGCAAACTAAATCTCAGGACACTTGCTCAAACGGTTGCACTGAAAGAAAACTTGCCATTGAAATGTTTTCTCAGCGAATACACACGAGAGTACAAAGTACTTTTGTGTAATCATACCTGAAAAGAGAACGTGGCGAAAATTGCTCGCTCTCAGGTTTTAATGTCACCTAAAGTTGTTACAGGTTGATGACCGTTTCTTGTTTAGCGTTTTTCACAGATTGTTCAGTATATGTCCGAGCATACATTCGTTCCGTACAAAGCCATATTTACTATTGACTTAAAAGACATAATACTCGATTCCGCATCATGCTTTTATGGGTATTATCCTAGTCTTGTCACACGCGTGTTTAGCTATTATTGCCCTATTTTAAAATAACGATGAGCAGCCGCATTGATTACAATGCCAACAACGAAATTGCTAGGCTATTGCTAGGAAATTGCTAGGGAATTGCAAGGCTATGTTCCTGCAGTCTAACGTTCAGTCATCTGCTTGTTTGATCCACGTATAACTATAGTCCACAAGAGAGGGCATGTCATATATCCACGCCCATTGAGCATTCAACGAACTTTCTTCTGTTATTTCTTTTGCATGTTTGTTCACAGGATTTATCCTTTCATACATTTGAGAAAGTTTGTGCGCGGCGGAAAAGAAAACATAAACTCCCGCACTCTGCCTTATCTTCTTAAGCTTATGCGAAATATCGTTGGTAATAAATAACTATCTTTTTATTCGCACATTTTATTGTGGTTCGGGACTTTTGGCATGGTTTTTCGACTACTCACGCAGCACCTCGGAAACAGAAGCAAGACGATGGCGTGGATAACCGGCTGCTTTTCAACGAGCAACCTGCGAACAGAAGCTCTCCTGCATGGAGTACTGACAGCGCTTATTTTGGGGCGTTCAACAAGCACGAGTGAACAATAGCGCACTTAACCACCTTGCTATGCACGGACCCAAGTGCCAAAATGGGCTTTATTGTCCGAGGCTCGTACCTCCAGCTGACGTGGTTACCAGAGAATCCAGAAACTTCAAGAAACCACTATCAGAAAGCTCATGCGCGACTTTTAGCAGACACAGGCATCCTCCTAACAATGCCAACGTCTACTGAGGGCTGGATCTTAGCCCGGCATCCTCACCTTCAAAAAGGATCAGGTAATCATCTACAAGCCCAAAAAATTTTGTCACGCTTGTTCCAGCTATACGCATTGCAACCTTTCTAAGTGCTGCAAAAACCGGCAACTAAGTAAAGGGGAAATGCGCGAACCTATGCAGACGCCGATCTTCTGAAGTAAAACTATAAGATCTTCATTGAAGCTGCAATTATTGCAAAAGGAACTGCCTTAGTTAGCCGTCGTTTGCTTTTACCAATGAGGAACCTTTATTATTAAATTGAGCTATAGGCTACAATCCCAAGACCTATAGGCTATAGGTCTTGGGATTGTCCTTTTTTCAACACGTTAATTACCTTTTTTGTTTAGCCAGTATGCATCGGTAGTTTTGGTTAGAATCACGTGTTCGGGGGCATTTATATTTCCGTATACTTTGTAATAGAGTTCAGCTTGAAACAACACCAACCAGGTCGGTCTCACACTATGCTTCAACAAACGGTCAACTTTTTTATTTTTTAACCTTAATGTACGCTGGAATGAAGACAACTTTGGAAAGAAATCATCAAAGAATGCAATGGTGCAACCTGTTTGTGGTCTAATGATGGTATGAAAGAAAGCATTGCTCAAACCTGCAGCTGCTTGATACAGCAGAGTCAGGCGAGGGCGATAACTTACGACCATCATGAGTGCCCGTAGGCACAGCTGGTGCGTAAGATCTCAAGCGTGAGCGAATTTAGGCGAAAGCGCCATCTGGCTGAAACTCAAGCTTTGGAAAGCGGCGTGTACAAATCATCAAAAGACATAGTTGGGTATTATCAGTTGCCTTTATTCACGCATTTGCGCAACTCCAGCCTTTAGTAAAATGTGAGATAGAGAAAAGATTTTTTAATATTGCTGTGATATTTCTTGAATACAAGTATTCATAAATGAATCAAGCACATATACATGCAAAACATATAACAGAAGAAAGATTGTTGAATGCTCAAAGGGCGTGTAAAATGACATGCCCCTCTCCTGTGGACTAGGTATACATGTACCAAACAGGCAGATGCCTAATCGTGAGACTGCAGGAACATAGCCTTGCAATTTCCTAGCAATTTCCAGGCAATAGTGTATCCTGGTGTGTTGGTGTTCTGATACTCAGACTGATGCAGAGGGGTTATCTTCTCTGAAGTCACGCTGAACAGCGTCAATTGCCGGCACAAGCAGGAACACAGCATCCATTGATTTGTTGTCGGGTTACTTGGCTTTGGCTACCTCAATGTGCCGATTTCATTACAGCATGTGACAACGCTATATTGCATGATATTGTGGCGCTACGAGGTCAAAGAAGACGTGATTTACGCAAATTTAAATGAGAACTCTGAGAGCAACTCCCGAAGCTCTCGGGGCACCTTCGAGTTAAGAAATTTGTAATAATAGAGAGAAAATGAGCGTCACTAACCACATTGGCACATTATTTGCATTAATAGCCCAATTTATTTGATGTTACGTACATGGTCAGTGAAATTTTGTGTATATGCGCGACGGCCTATTTTTGATAACATAGGGCTGCACAGTTCGAACGTTAGCGAAAATGACCATAAGTCTGCAAGCTGTGACCGAAGAGACACTTATGAGAACGCAAGCACTGACAATGATTCCGCCACATGTAGAAATAAATTGTGCCACAAATGTACGAGAGAGAGAGCGAGAGAGAACAAGGAGAGGAAAGGCAGGGAGGTCAACCAGAAGAGCGTCCGCTTTGCTAACCTGCACTAGCGGTGAAGGAAAGGGGCAATGGAAAGAGTAAAATAGGGAGAGAATGAGTACTGAGTACACGTGGCACGATGTACAGGGACACTATAGGCGGTCTGTTAAACAGGTGCCCTTCACACAAAGATACGAATATGTGCAATGTATAAGGGAGGAATAAGTGGCTTTGGCTCCACATTCTATATGACACTTCTGGCGCTTTGTACCATGGCAAAACCTTGCGGAAAAGAAAATAACAGCTTTTTTCGTCTCCGGCCTTCACTTGAGTAAGCACGCGTTGGTACTGGGAGTGAATATACTAGGGATTCTACCGGTCCCTGAGTTCATTAGCGTTAATGTAAGCATCTCTTGTTGTAAATGGCTTGCGTTAATCATACTTTAGCGACCCCTTACTAAACCATATACAGTACTTGGTGGACTAGAGGCTGAAGCAGACACTTCTCTGACGTACATTGCACAAAGGTATTTGTAAATCAGCAAATTGTAGACAAATATTTCCCCACCCATCATAGAATAGAAAACTGGACATCTTTACGTGTTATAATTTATCATAACATATATAAAGGTCGACCCGAAGGGCAGTGCTGTTGCTATTTGCCTGATTTCTCGGTCATTGACTATCTTCAAGAATAGACCAGAATTACTTAGGAGGTAATCAGACGGCACATCATGTGACAGGCTGTCACTAATTCGTGTTATCATTTGGAGCGGGATTATAACCATGAGTGATTTCTCCTATACGAACTGGAATTATGTTTTAAAAACTAGAAAAATGATTATTTGAAAGCAGTGGCCCACCATTGTTATCAAACCTCAACAAGGGATCTATTGGCGCCGCAGTCATGACTCGCCTTTTTCACAGAACTTGCTTCAGGAGCTTCACCGATTCTATTGTCATGCTCTTCTAGTCATCTGCATGGCCGCTTTCCAAAGGCACACTGTCCCGCTTATTTCTCAGTGTCATGGACTCGTTGGTTAGTGCGTACTGTAGGTGTCATCTACGCCTGCCGATGCTATACTATGCCTGGGTCAGATCACAAGGCCTCTATGCTAGACAACAGGGCCTTTAACCTCATCATCATCACGTGACGTCATTAGAAGATGCTGCTTTTATCATTTTACGCGCTTAAAAGTTGTTGGCACCAAATAAACAAATTAACCTCTTTCCTTCACACTTCTAGTTCTTAACGAAGGTTGGAGAATAACATGATATCATGATAAGATACAGCCATTAGGTGTATTCTTGAACAGAGTAATTGTTTATGATCTGTGCCATTATCATTGTTGCCATAACCATCATGGTCATATATTCACAGGCCCTCTTAAGGACGGATGGCTTTCCTGCGTGAGCCAATTCATCCTCGAAGCTGCACATTTTATAATCTCATCACTATCTCAACTTGTAGCTCCCTCGACTGGGTCTCCTACCTCTTACTCGCAAGCTAGTTCGTACTCTAACCGGCTATGGCATCTCTGTTTTATACATTACATGACTTTTTCATCCCCTCCTTTTTAATATCCAATATAGGGTATCAACAGCCATTATCGCTCTATAATCCACATTACCGTTTTTTCTATCTTTCCTAAAAATACTAATAAAGCAAGGAGCTTGAAATACCGAGACGTTGGTGCCCATCACTAAGCTGCTTTTAGTAGCTTAGTTGCTGGGTCTTTTGTGAAGCGAAATAATTTCGGCACTCATCTTCGGTGTTCCGAGTCGAAATAGGGATATGGTATCTGTACAAGCCTCATAATGAAACTTTTGCGCACACAACACGAAACAACAACGAAGAAGTACACAAGGACTGTTGTTTCGTGTTGTGTGCGCAAAAGTTTCATTATGATGCCAAACCAACTAGCCCGCCTATCCGTTTTAATGCTGTACAAGCCATGTACGAAGTTGCGAGAGCGCTTCTCTGCCGAAAAAGCTAGACAAGAACGGCTAATTCGCTGCACAAAACAAATGGATCAAGAACGCAGTAGCGCCTGCGGGGATCACGAACGCACTAGCGCCTGCACAGTGAGCAGAGCACTTTCCATAGAACAGCGTCGCGGTCGTGACTGCCACTTGGCATCAAATACGTTCATCAAGACTAATTACGCACGGCATTGACATTCCGGGACAGCGGAACACCCGGCTTCCACCCATGCTTGTTTCTACCCGTGCGTTTATCGCCGTAATTATCTGGGGTTCGGGGTGCGGGGTGCGCACAAAATTATTCATTAATAATTTGCGGACAATAAGTGCCAGCTGACCAGGCCATTAGCGAATCCTCTTTTCTTGCGACATCACGAAATGCGCGCTCGTTGGCTCATTCAGCGAGGTGTCCGCACGGATGGTTGGTAAAAATAGTCGCCTTCCAGCATAAAGTATGAGGCAATGGGGTAGCATGTCTGCCGTTCAATCCGGTAGCACTTAGCTTGGCACTCCCTAAACAGTGTCGCCAGTGACATCCTCAAGTTAGCGTGCGATCGGCAGCTAACCCACTGAACACAAGACGTTTTGTAGCCGTCTTGGACCAGCCAAAATGAACTAGAACGTCTACAACTATTCAAGATGGTTACAAGACGTCTTTATATGTACGTCTTGAAGATGTCTCGCGAGGGACGGCTTGGAGGTGTCTTGTTAAGCTGTTTTAAGCTATCATCTTGCTAAGACGGCTACAAAACGATTTGTAAAAACGTCTCGAAGATATCTGTGCGGATCCTTATCCAGGTATATGTATACAATATGCATTTCAGTTCTTTCCGCTGCTTTATACGGTTGTTATATATTTAGCACCCATACTGGCCACGCAGTCTGTACTTAAAAACATGTACATGCACTGCCTTTCCTTTGGTTTGTCATATTACCATCCTGTAAGGTGTACAATTCCATTGGCTGCGCTGTACGTCCGGTCGTAGCGTCTATACGTATTTCACGAAGAAAAAAAAACATGAAGCAAACGTAAAAAATGTGCTAGATTGAAGGCAGCATACATGCAAGACCTAAGGCCTTTAACCACGTTAATTGAGGAAACTGAAAAAGTGAAAAATAAATTCAAGGGTTGTACGTGCCTAAAATATGAAGCAGACCGTAGGTGGAGACTCCGGATTAATTCTGACCACCTGGGTTCTTTAAGATGCACATCAATCTAAGTACACGATCGTTGTTGCGTTTCGATCCTGTCGTACCCGCGATCTCTAGCTGAGCAGCGCGATGCTATAGCCACTTACCTACCGTGGCGGGTAACAGAAAAACGTGTGCCTACGCTGAGCAGCGGCGCAAATTTAGTGTGAGCGTTAATTTCAGATAGATGAACAGGTGAGTCCGATGATATATTTTTGTGGCAGAAGATCGATCGGGTTTTACCTGTGCGGTTTTCTGCAGGCTGCCACAATGGGCGTTTTTCGCACGATGCTAGTTCAACCTCCCCGCCAGCGCGTTATTTGACAGTTTTTAGCTCCTACGGCAATCTGCACATTGAGCTGCATCAAAATTCCGCTGTCAGCTGTTCAATCCAGTAGTAAAAAAAAAAACTATAGTATCGCAACTTCATCAATTTCTTATTACACTTTTCACCATCGTGTACTCCGAAGTTGTGAGACTGAATCGTTCATTTCATCGCTCTTTCAAATTAAATACCTATATACGCTCAAAAGCTATAGCTAAAACTGGCGCTATAAATAATGATGTGCACGTTGGGGGGAGAGCAGCATATCATGGCATTTCGTCTAGACGTGTTCGTTTTGCCCAATTATTTGCAACCACGTACCGCACGGCGATTTTAGAAGTGCACCACATATTGTAGTAAGCTTTGCCCGAAATTTTAATACTGCAACGTTTATTTGCGACATATTTGAAATGTTTTGAATGACCTTGCTTTGTATATTTACTTGGAATATTTTTCACAATAGAAGCGCGCACTTAACAAACTCGTAACACTGCACCAAAACCGATATTGCAGTCACCAGGACTGCGCACGGTTGGCCAGCAGCTCAGTGCAGCCATATACAGCCGATGCATGGCGGGGGGGGGGGGGGGGGGTATTATGCCAGCGTCTACCTAGATTGGAGCGCTTAAGGCGGGCAAATTTGCTTTCGAAGTAAGTTTGTAGTCCACGTGCACTTCTCACAACGTTTACAAGGGCTTTGCCCAACATAAAACACCTTCGATAATTCGCGGTATCTTTCAGAGCCGCGTATACTGAATCTACTCTGTCTGCTTTGGACGTGTTCTTAGGTGCGCATTACAAAATTGCGATATCGTTTAGTATTGCTATGTCGCAGAGTTTTAAACTTGACACTTTCCAATTTTCGAGACTCTTTCGAAAGACAGCGCCGACATTAAATCAACATCTGCTTCCAGCCCATACTTGATTTTACATTTTATTTTAAATGCAAAAAACGTCATCGAAATCGGTGTAGCGATTCCTGAGAATGTCGATTTCACCATTCCTAACTATCCGGAGCTAACGCTGCAAGCATTGCGCATTTCAGTGCGCGCGCTCTACACGAGCGCGTTTCCGGAGTTTCCTTTCTCCATGCTAACGAAAGGCTAACGGCGCCGTGACTGGCAGACATGGAAGGAGGATGAGATTGGAATTTTCTACCTCCCCCCATGCCCGACGGCCCTGGCTGCATAGCGCCGTTGCCTCTTCACAACCACTCTCTCTCGACGCCTCCAACCTCACTTTGCCGTTCTCTCTCACGACCTGCCCTTCGAATCTTTCCCCTTTCACATCTTTCACGGCGGGAAGCGGCGCCGGTTGCTCGGGCAAGTCGGTTCTCGTCCTTATTTTGTAGCGTTAGCTACACTGGCCTAGCCAAGCCCGTTTCGCGCGGCACATAAAGAGCCGTGCTGCGCATGCGCAAGGATCAGTGATGTCACACGGCTTGCGCACCGGAGCCACCGGAGCCGGCACCTCTCGCGCACTCCGCCGCCGCCGCGCGCGACTCACCGCCGCCGGTCTGCGCATTCCAGAGGAGTGACGTCGTAGCCGTGGTAGACGCACTGGCGCCGGCGCTCGCTCGCGGTGCAGTCGCCGTCTGACACTGCGCTGGAGCCGCTGCGCTTCTGACTGGCGTTTGCCAGTGTGGTATAGCCATGGAGAAGGAGAGCGCAAATGCTGCTCAACAGCGCAGAAGAACGGAGAAGCTTGACTCATCGGATCCCGAAGTAGTTGCCTCGGCAATTAGCGGTTGAGCGTAGGAGACAACTAGGAAAGCTAAGAATAATCAGCTGAACCTTTGCTAACGCTACGTATATCCTGGCATAGCCGAGCTAAGCCACTGCAACTATTTTTGTCTTTGAAAACTAGCAGAGCGTGCTCTCCATTTTGTGTCTACGATGCGTTAACCAAGGACCGTTGCTGACCCTCGGAGTACGCGGCGTCGCTTCTTTGACTCGGAAAGCGGATCCTGCCTCGTCGATACGGACAAAAAAAGTGAGTACCGCACGAAAGTGCCTTATTTCTGGGAATTGTTACCCCCAAATGCCCTTTGTATGGGCATGCCACGTTTGCGCGATGCGTTCGAAAAGTATACTGTGAGCTTGCCGCTGTCTTGAATTAAACGTTGATACATGTTTGTCACAGATCAAATAATGCTTGCGAATATCCATTTGTGAATAACTTTCATGACGCGTTTTCGTGTTTTCCTCGATGATCCTGGCTACGTGCGAGATATAGCGCTGCACTGACAAATTTAATTCCTTATTATATTGCAGTCATCCATGGTCCGTGGAATGCGTTCGGGACAGTTAGTGTCCCTGTGGGGGCGAAATGCTAAAACACCCGTGTACTTAGATTTAGGTGCACGCTAACGATTCCCAGGTGGTCCAAATTATTCCGCAATTCCTCACTTTGGCGTGCCTCATAATGCAGATCGTGGTACTGGCGCGTAAAACCCCATAATTTTTGAACGTTAAGGAGAGTCAAATACTCATGACAGGTTTATCACAGCTGCTGCTGTAGGCAGTGCCGAAACTTTAGGGCTTCAACTAGCGTCGCTCGTTTGGCGATACAGAACGCTGCTTCCTCTTATAGTGGCCCACCATTCCCGCATTGTTGGCGATCACGAACGCGATCAGGCAAACTTGCGTAGCCGACATAATTTGTTTGGCATGTTTATTGTTATTCAATTCCTGGCTGGCGCGGTAGCGCCGTTCAAAAATATTCCCGCCTGGAATCTTGATGCCCATTGTTCTTGCGTAAAATCGCGCGCTTTCTGTTGCGTGTTACTGCGCTTGCTTGCAATGTGTTACGTTTCAACTCGTATTGTACTGTTTGCGTGTGGGCCACCTGTTTTATTATTTTGATTTCCGTTTAGTGACGGTAATGTAACTTGTAATATGCATTCGGTCGAGCTACAGTGACCCACGTTTCGAATCTATTGATTGCTGGTTGGCACTTCTAAAATATTGCGACTTTGTGGGTGCCTGCTCATGGATGCAGACTAGGAACACGCCGTTTTGCGCATAATTTTCTTTCGCACTATCAATTTAACCCAGTAACTGTGCGTGGCTTAAATTAATTCGCATCGGCGTTTGTACTGCAAGTTATAACCTCAACTCATAATCTACTCGCGCGTAGCGTCAAGCGTTGAGCAAACTTAGACACTTGCAGCGTTGTATCAGCAAGCTGAAGCGCTGGTAAACAGACCGATGCATGAGAGAGTGGTTTCCTGTGATGCGCATAACGATGGGCCTTTGTTATCGCAAGACTAATTATTTGCACCGCTGAAAAGGTCATTTCTTATTCCTATTGTTCCATAGACATGCGGAAAAGTCAGGCCGCATTATTGTTCCAGAGCGGATTATGTGTTCATATACATGGTGTCTTTTTTTTAGCGGCAACAATTAAAAAAAAAATGCCTGTGGCAGATAGCACAATTATAACCCTTGATCAAAATTACTCGATAAGGCGGCCATTACGTTACGAGAAACCAATATGCTTTTCGAATAATTTACTTAATTGCGCTAATAAACACTAACTACTTTGCAGCACATATTTTAATCTACGCATTGTAGTTAGTGGGTATGAAATGCATATCGACTTAGAACGAGATTTGAGGACTACGCTAGTTTCGATATAATAATTTTGAATGTGTCCACCGAAATGCATTGGCGTTCCAGTTAGTGTGTGCTTCAATGTATGAATCAGCCTTTTCTTAAAAATTAAGTTTAAAAACTGTGCATTTTTACTGCAAGTTTGATACTGCATATATCGAAACCGTTGCCATCCTCAGAATTTGTTCCAAGTCGATATGCCTGGCATAATCACTAGCTACGATTAAAATATGTGCAGTGAGGTAATCAATAAAAGTTCTTTAATGTAACTGTCAATTGTTCAATTAAAAGTTTTGATTTTTCGTAGAAGTAATAGGCCACCTCATCGAGTAATTTAGAACAATTTGGACAGCACAATTGTGCTGTCTGCCACATGTTCTTAAAATTTAGTTCAGCTGAAATAAAAAGGACCATGTAGAATGAGAACATACCGTATGTTCTCATTCTACAAGGTTTTATTTTTTTTTAACTGATCCAATTAAAAAAAAAAAAACATTGCATGTGGCAGATAGCACTTAGGCAAGTGCAATGGTCCAGTCATATCACATGCCTCAAACCATTACGTTATTAAGCTGCTTTCTGTGTCACATAGAGAGAGAGAGAGAGAGAAACATTGTTTAATGAAATGCTGGAGATGGTAGCCTGGCTATTCGCCTGACATGCTATCCCAGGTGCTTAATAACGTAATGGTTTGAAGTAGTGATATGACTAGCCTATGGCGCTTGTCATGTAATTGTCATTTTAATTGAGTATGTTGTTACTGGTAAGCTGAACCAACCGCTAAGTAGGTTGAGCTTACCACTGAGGCGAGGATGACAGAAGAAAGTGAATACGCCATTGAGGCCTCAGTAATGACAGAACAGATGTTGGCCTTAAGAATAACACACGGATGCAATGTCAAATCGTTTGCGCCTTTAAATAAATAAATTCTAAGTGTGGCCTGTATGTGCGGCATATGCATTTTTGTGTCCTCATTAACTGCTAGTTTCGACCGAATTTTTTTTTATGCTTCTTCACTTGGTTATTGACAAATCTATCAGTCCTAATTTAAACCACAAGAATGATTAATACGTAGAATTTTGCTCACATTGACTGCATACTTTGTAACAGCTAGGATAATCAGTTCAAATTCAATGCTGCATCTGGCTTATGTTTTCTCTTGGTTCTGGAGTTCATGTTACAAGAAGAAAAAAAAAACAAAGGACGCCGATCAAAAAGTGCTAATAAGAATTTGACGTACGGAAGCCTTGATCCAAACACGAACTGCTCGAAACGACGGCATTCTGCGTCTGCAGGCAGGATATTGCCATCGTTGCGATACAGCGTTTTTTTTTTCTGTAGTTTTCTGTAGTCTGGATAGCAAGGTATTCGGGAAACTCTTTTCAAATCAGTTTCTTTAGCAATGATAGAAGCCTTTTCTCGTCGGTGGCATATTCAGCCTGCCACGTGCTCCGCAACTGCAATGTAAACGACATTGTTTCTTCACTTCTGATTCATTTCTATTCATCTCTTGACATAATTTCTTGCTTCAAGCGGTTTCAGAGAGACTGCTTTCGCTGATGTAAAGATAGTCGCGATTCGCGCAGGCTGTTCTGTATACAATGCTTGGAACATATCTTCTGAATCTTCACATCTGCCTGTTCATGCTGCAACTAGCGGGCCTAAACGTGGGACATTGACTTCATAGGGTTCAGAACAATTGCGATGGCCTTGCTCACTCAAGTGACATAGGCGAGGGTCGTGCGAGCTCGAGGGCGCGCGTGGCGGGCAATGGTCAGGCCTCAACGATATTTCATGGAACGAATGAACATTTCCGGTTATGCTCACTCGGCGTAATCTTGTGCAAGTCATTGTCAGAAATCTGGGTCGCGAGGATTTTAAAGCAAAAATTTTACGGCGATCCCGGCAATTTGCTCTAAATCAGAACGCTCAGGGCAGTGGCGTATCAGGTGGGGGTGGGTGACGGGCTTCCGCCCCTCCCCCTCTCCAAATTTTTTTCTTTTTCTTTTGTCTATTTCTTTA
>NC_051161.1:108406423-108487477 GCF_013339745.2 Dermacentor silvarum
GTGTCTTTTGTTAATTCTTGTCCACCTCCCCCCCCCCCCCCCCATGAGTATATATTGCCCTGTAAAGGGCCCTTAAGGGTAAAATAAATAATTATGATGGTGACGAACTCAAAGCAGATGACAAACTGCGACAAGCTTAAATAACGCCCAATTTCTGATGAAGCTGCTTTTTCGAGCACTTCAGTTAGGAATTTTTGCTGCTTGGTATTTAACGACATACTTAAAACTTTGTCGGCATTTAACGCTCGCGAGTTCTGCTAGGACATTTTAACCCTTTACAGACTGCGTACGCATTTGTGTACGATATGACCCCCGCCCCCCCCCCTTTTTTTTTTCTTTAGCGTGTATAGATGTCTCCAACTTGGCGGTTCCAACCGAATTCAGCACGCGTCATCTTGCAACTGTGAATTTTACTGCGTCACCTAGCGTACGCGGATTAAAATATTCAGCAATATACTTAGGCCTTCTAGTCGAACTAACCGCTTTGCTGTAAAATCTGTTCGACTTGGGTGATCACGTTGGTGGTGCTAAAACGCAAGCATTTATTTATTTGTTTATTTATGTACTTATTTATTTATTTATAGCCCATGCTCCGGAGGCCCATATCGTATTAAAGAGAGGAGTGAGATGACAAAATATGATTGTGGCCCATTATCTTAATGATGGTACTGCCGGGAATAGCAGCGATAGAGGGAGGAAGGTGGTTCCATTCATCACTGGTGATAAAGGAGTCGAGGCAAGCACTAGAGAAGCCAATCGGCACTGCAACACTGAATTGATGGCCAACACGTGATGAATTATAAGACGCACGAAGTAGAAATGGTTTGCTAAGATCCTGGTTAAAGTAATAAATTTACTTTAAAAAACTCATAGACTGCATTGCTTGCGCCGCAAAGCGAGGTAAAGTAAGCGAACGGTTAATTTCATGGATGAGAAACTAGCAGCACGATGATTATTGGAGAAAATTGACTGATGAATGCTCGTTAGAGAAGCATGCCAAGGACCCTATAAAAACATGTATGCTTGGTCTTTGGTCATATTAGTGCTTTGTATAGGGATTCCTTTACAGGGACAATGGCAGATGGTGAAATTATGACGTAAGAGCTCAGTCATGCGACTGGCATTATCAGATGCGAACTCCACATGAGCATTCTACAAAATGTTTTCTGTTGTGCCATTACCAAGGTATCTATATGAAGTGACACTTATTAGTGACGTAGTATTGAGAACATACAACTCTGTTAGGGTTACTTGAATGACGCGAGACACACATGCTTCTGCACTTATTTAAGTGGAGCTTCCTTAGCGAATTAGAGCACCAAGAAGAAATATTATCCAGATCGTTTTGCAGTATTCCATTAGCAGAATAGTTAATGATATGGTCTAGAAAGAGCAAAGTAATCAGCATGCAGTTTCATGGGAATTCAACTTTAAGAGGGATGTATTTCGTTAACATAGATTAGAGAGAATAGTAGCGGCAGAATAGCCTTGTGGAACGCCAAAGGCCACATAAGCAAGTCTAGAACCACCGCCATTATCAACACATGTTGTGAGCGATAGGACCGAAAACATTTAATTCAGTTGATTATGTGGAGACCGACGTGAAGCTTACTTAGTTTTAATGCGTAGTTCAATACGCAGCATCTGCTGCTACGAGGCAAGGAGTATTGTATTGCAAAGGTTACGCACTAATCTGACCACGTTGCTGGCAGGTGGCCACAATGCCTTTAGCTGCACCATATGGCCTCCTCGCAGTTCATTGATAACTAAAAAATAGCATATCACATCTTTAGAAATCATTATTTGAAATGCAGGTGTGAAATGTGAGCTCCTCAATTATTAGTACCATGCCTCCAGCACGCCGGGCACGGTAGGGATTTAAACACTTCACAACGGAGGTATTTTACTATATGCTGTGATGGAAGTGCCCTATGAGACACGCCAAATTGCATGCAAAAGGAAACATCCTGCGACGTGGCTGCCGCGGGTGTATAAGCAGTATTATGCAGAGTCGTTGTTGGATGATCTAGACAAATGCGATCTTGACGATGCGAGATCAGAAGTCAGTCATAAAAAGCCTTGGTCGAGTGTGCCCTTTGCTTCACCAGCAGGAAATTATTTGACAAAGCTAACCTTTTTCCAGAAAAATCACGCGAATATTTGATACCATGCCACCGATCCAAGCATAAAGAAAACAAGAAAACCTGCTCATCGGCGCATGCCTGCGCAATTCTGCGCAACGCATCGGTCCAGATATTTGTCTTTTCTGCAGTTACTCAGGCGGTCGCTATTTCACTTGCAAGACTACAAAAAGCTTCCGTTTATTCCAACGGCAGACTTGCTGCACTTTGTGGCAAGTTCATTTATTTTACATTAGGCCCACTGGAAAACAACCAGACGCTCTCAACATACTCGGTGTAATTGAATACTTGCCTTAGCCAAGTTCCCTTTGTAAAGCCTCCGTGAGGAGGCACGGCACAGGCTTGAAAATCTGAAGCACAAGCTCGAATTTTCTGTTTACCACAATCAACAAAAGCCTATTTTTATCATATGAGCATAATAACTGTAACTCACATATATACTTGCACATCTCAACAAAGGAATATAAGACAGATACTAAACATTCCAGAAAGATCACGCGCATATTTGATACCATGCCACCGATCCAAGCATAAAGAAAACAAGAAAACCTGCTCATCGGCGCATGCCTGCGCAATTCTGCGCAACGTGTCGCTCCAGATGTTTGTATTTTCTGCAGTTACTCAGGCGGTCGCTATTTCACTTGCAAGACGTGAAAGAATGACTGTGAAAATTAATGAAAAACGAGCATGAGCTTACCATCAGTGCCAATAAAAGAAAGCTGCAAGTGCACGGTATAGAGAGCTGAGCTAGTCGGTGTGGTTTCATAATGTGAAAAATACCACGAAATGATGGGAACAAGAACACTACAAACACAAACGGTGTGTTCTTCGCTTTAATTATTTTGTGCCACGTCTTTATTAGGAAGAATGGATACCATCATTTTTGAGGAACAGACATCAACATTTGGCAATGTTAGAAGACTGGCATAAGCACAGTAACGAAATATACACACCACTTTTGAAGACATCAGCGCACTGACCTTTTTCAGCTCCTTGTTTTCGCCTATGATTCTTTTCACAGCACCTTGCAGAGCTTTCACCTCATGCTCAAGGCTCGAAACAGTTGCCTCATAATGTGCGCCCTCATCAACACGCCGCGGCACTTTGCGCTCAGCAGCCTTTTTGGCTACGGCTTTGGTGTACGTTTTTAAACAATATCAATAACCATACATCATCACCACATATTACTCAATGGAAGGAATATATTTCCCACACAAACAGCCATATGAGATGTTTAAGGCCAGGGATTTCATTGATAAGAGCGGGCAAGTCTTTCATAGTCAGAATAAAAAGCGTTGTAGACAGAACCAATCAACGACCAAGCACATGCCTCTTGCCTAAGTGAAACCCTGTAGATACTGTCTTCTTGCCCATTGCCCTGAAGTTGGCCAGAATAGTTGGAAGTAAAAGAAATAGTAGTATCAAACATTATTTATCAAAAAAACAGGCGACGTCTTCAATCTTGACGTGCGGCGTCCTGAGTTCAGGGCGCCAGGGGCCTGACCCTCCACAGCGCCTTGTCCACCAGGCTCACTTAATCCTCATGTCGGGGCTGGCCAGCCGGACGTCCCCCTGCTCGAATGTTGGTTCTTTGGTTGGCTGTACGTCATGCTGCTACAATCCCTTACCATGTGATTGAGCAATTTGCAGTGCTTGCGTTCGCTTTTGCAGCTAGTCGGGTACATGCTGTTTAGAAGCAGGGGATGTGCAAAAGTGTTGGTCTGAAGTTTCCTGAAGTCAAGTTCTTTGTCTCTGCTAAGCCTGGGCTGGAGTGCAAGATAGCGTCTTCGGTTCAGTCATTAGCGCGCGAAAACGGCCAACGAAAAATAAATTCGACGCATGAACTGTAAGAGAATGTTGCTGTTGCAATAAATGAGTTCGGAGAGCAAGAAATCACGGAAGATTCCTGCCGTTTTTTGTGCGTGCGTCATGGTTCATCTCAAGAAACGGTACAAGGAAGCCAAATAACCTTCCGAGAGGCGAATATTTACGAGGAGACATCGGTGTACTCTGCTTTCGAGAAACGCGCATGAGATCAACGACTGAGTGTCTGTCATGATGAAAAAGCTAACGAAAAGTATCGCCAGGCTTTCCTTCATTCCAAGAAGGTCATAGGGTAACTGCAACGCGAGGGGCCCTTCCGGATACCTTCATCTTCGTCCCCGAGACACGCACCGCCAACAAGAATACGCAATCTATGTCTGGGTAACACGAACCGTAATCCCGAATGTGGAAACATAGGAGAATTAGCGGGAAAGAATAACGAAATAAAACATACAAACAAACAAGCCATAGTACAGCATAATTTTGGCGCCAAAGAAATATTAAACAATATGGGGATTTAGATTCCAATGTGACTGGGATTGTGTAGGAGCAATCACTTATGGATGGCGAGTATTAAACACTGTCTCTTTAACAAGCGGCCACGTTGCAATGCGCATTTGCAAAAATATAATTTGCACTTAAATGTCAGTACCATCAGTACAAATGGAAATGCGAATAGGAAATAAGGGATCACAATGCCTGTTACTCTCAACTGTAAGTAAGTGCAACTTGTCATTTTCTAATCATATAATATTTACAAGCGTACGAAGTCCGAAATTAGCCGATGTCACAAATGCAGGTAAACCTGGATACGGTAAAACGCACAGGATCAGTTTTACAATTGTTCGCATTTTAATATATGCAATAGCATACGATGAAGACACCGACCATGCCACAGTTATTGTCTATGTGTAGACTCATTACGTAAACGTTTTACATAAACACTTAAGCCTATTTTGCAATAATCTGCATTCTTCCCCAATATGACAGACGCTACTTGCCATAGCAATAAACGGCGGAATTAGCAAGCTAATGACAACGCCGTGGCTTAGCACCCAGGCCTTAGTGTATTTTCGAATTTATGTGTGTGCAGCTAGTTTTCCGTCTTCAATAAACGATGAGGTCGATACACAAAGACGGAAAAGGAACGACTGGGACAAGCGCGTTCTTTGTAATAAAGTTTAGTTGGAAGTAATACCAACTAACCAGGTCTCGCACCTTGCTTCAGTATATTTCTAGTTCGTCGGGCTCTGTTAATTGGCAACTCTTAATACGTGTCTGCTCGTAACTTTAATCGCACTCTCCATCGGCCGTGCACGTGTTTTGTATACTGCATTCGTCGCGCGCAGCTGTCTGCAGACGTCGAATCCGTCTTCGGTGGACTCACCCAGCCCACTGGACGTGGACAAACTTTCAAGATCTTGCGCTCCGAGAGGTTGAGGCAAGCACTGTTGCATCAGGATTGCCTTTATATTCAAGTTAAACGTGGACCAGGAAGTGGTCGAGCAAAACTGAATAAACGGCGCGAATTCGCAGCTCTGGTACAATACACTGTGGAACGCAATCAGGCAGCAAGATGTTTTCGTCTTTCACTCCAGTAACCTGTTGAACCATGTAATGCCTTCGGGACCGGTGCACACTGGTGAGGGGGTTACCTTACCGCACCTTGTCAGACGGACCTTCGCTATTGGCCTAAATTTTGCCGTCGAAAGGAAGAACTCTCTTGCGGAACTGCTACTGATTACGCAGGTGCGCCCTGGAGTGTGAGGGTGACCAGTGTGTGTGTCTGAAGGCGTCCATGTGCTCTGCCGATATTTCCATTGTGAAGCAACTGTTCAGTTGGATGGGTAGTTTCGTACCTTACACGGAATGACCTCTGTCTTGTGCCTTCAGACAAGAAAGGTGCGTTCTTTCTGATATGATAGGTTATGATATGATATGATAGGCGGTAGGTTATGGTTCAATTGAACTGGTTTTTACTTTTCCGTTAGGTGTTATTTCAAGGACGTCTAGGTTAAACGCCGTTTAAGCAAACTAAATCTGAGGACACTTGCTCAAACGGTTGAACTGAAAGAAAACTTGCCATTGAAAATGTTTTCACAGCGAATACACACAAGAGTGCAACGTACTTTTGTGTAATCATACCTGAAAAGAAAACGTGGCGAAAATTGCTCGCTCACTGGTTTTAATGTCACCTAAAGTTGTTACAGGTTGATGACCGTTTCTGGTTTAGCGATTTTTCACAGATTGTTCAGTATATGTCCGAGCATACATTCGTTCCGTACAAAGCCATATCTACCATTGACTTAAAAGACATAATACTCGATTCCGCATCATGCTTTTATGGGTGTTATCCTAGTCTTGTCACACGCGTGTTTAGCTATTATTGCCCTATTTTAAAATGACGATGAGCAGCCGCATTGATTACAATGCCAACAACGAAATTGCTAGGCTATTTCTAGGAAATTGCTGGGAAATTGCAAAGCTATGTTCCTGCAGTCTAACCTTGAGGCATCTGCTTGTTTGGTCCACGTATAACTATAGTCCACAAGAGAGGGGCATGTCATATACCACGCCCCTTGAGCATTCAACGAACATTCTTGAGTGATTTGTTTTGAATGTGCTTGATTGTTTGTTCACAGGAATTATACTTGCATACATTTGAGAAAGTTTGTGCGTGGCGGCAAAGAAAACATAAACTTCCGCACTCTGCCTTATTTTCTTACGCTTATGCGAAATCTCGTTGGTAATAATAACTATCTTTTTATTCGCACATTTTCTTGTGGTTCGGGACTTTTGGCATAGTTTTCCGACTTCTTACGCTGCGCCTCAGAAACAGAAACAAGACGATGGCATGGATAACCGTCTGCTTTTCAACGAGCAGCCTGCGAACAGAAGCTCTCCTGCATCGAGTACTGACAGCGCTTATTTTGGGGCGTTCAACAAGCACGAGTGAACAATAGCGCACTTAACCACCTTGCTATGCACGGACCCAAGTGCCAAAATGGGCTTTATTGTCCGAGGCTCGTACCTCCAGCAGACGTGGTCACCAGAAAATCCAGAAACTTCAAGGAACCACTATCAGAAAGCTCATGCGCGACTTTTAGCAGATACAGGCATCCTCCGAACAATGCCAACGTCTACTGAGGGCCGGATCTTAGCCCGGCATCATCACCTTCAAAAAGGATCAGGTAATCATCTACAAGCCCCAAAAATTTTGTCACGCTTGTTCCAGCTATACGCATTGCAACCTTTCTATCTAAGTGCTGCAAAAACAGGCAACTAAGTAAAGGGGAAATGCGCGAACCTATGCAGACGCCGATCTTCTGAAGGAAAACTATAAGATCATCATTGAAGCTGCAATTATTGCAAAAGGAACTGCCTTAGTTAGCCGTCGTTTGCTTTTACCAATGAGGAACCTTTATTACTAAATTGAGCTGTAGGCTACGTACCGTCTTAGGATTGTCCTTTTTTTCAACACCTTAATTATCCTTTTTGTTTAGCCAGTATGCATCGGTAGTTTTGGTTGGAATCACGTGTTCGGGGGCATTTATATTTGCGTATACTTTGTAATACGAGTTCAGCTTGAAACAACACCAACCAGGCCGGTCTCACACTATGCTTCAACAAACGGTCTACTTTTTAATTTTTTTAACCTTAATGTACGCTGGAATGAAGACAACTTTGGAAAGAAATCATCAAAGAATGCAATGGTGCAACCTGTTTGTGGTCTAATGAGGGTATGAAAGAAAGCATTGCTCAAACGTGGAGCTGCGGGATACAGTAGAGTCAGGCGAGGGCGATAACTTACGACCATCATGAGGGCCCGTAGGCACAGCTGGTGCGTAAGATCTCAAGCGTGAGCGAATTTAGGCGAAAGCACCATCTGGCTGAAACTCAAGCTTTGGAAAGCGGCGTGTACAAATCATCAAAAGACATAGTTGGGTATTATCAGTCGCCTTTATTCACGCATTTGCGCAACTCCAGCCTTTAGTAAAATGTGAGATAGAGAAAAGATTTTTAATATTGCTATGATATTTCTTGAATACAAGTATTCATAAATGAATCAAGCACATATGCAAAACATATAACAGAAGAAAGATTGTTGAATGCTCAAAGGGCGTGTAAAATGACATACCCCTCTCCTGTGGACTAGGTATACATGGACCAAACAGGCAGATGCCTAATCGTGAGACTGCAGGAACATAGCCTTGCAATTTCCTAGCAATTTCCTAGCAATAGTGTATCCTGGTGTGTTGATGTTCTGATACTCAGACTGATGCAGAGGGGTTATCTTCTCTGAAGTCACGCTGAACAGCGTCAATTGCCGGCACAAGCAGGAACACAGCATCCATTGATTTGTTGTCGGGCTACTTGGCTTTGGCTACCTCAATGTGCCGATTTCATTACAGCATGCGACAACGCTCTATTGCATGATATTGTGGCGCTACGAGGTCAAAGAAGACGTGATTTACGCAATTTTAAATGAGAGCTCTGAGAGCAACTCCCGAAGCTCTTGGGGCACCTTCGAGCAAAGAAATTTGTAATAATAGAGAGAAAATGAGCGTCACTAACCACATTGGCACATTATTTGCATTAATAGCCCAATTTATTTGATGTTACGTACATGGTCAGTAAAATTTTGTGTATATGCGCGACGGCCTATTTTTGATAACATAGGGCGGCACAGTTCGAACGTTAGCGAAAATGACCATAAGTCTGCAAGCTGTGACCGAAGAGACACTTATGAGAACGCAAGCACTGACAATGATTCCGCCACATGTAGAAATAAATTGTGCCACAAATGTACGAGAGAGAGAGCGAGAGAGAACAAGGAGAGGAAAGGCAGGGAGGTCAACCAGAAGAGCGTCCGCTTTGCTAACCTGCACTAGCGGTGAAGGAAAGGGGCAATGGAAAGAGTAAAATAGGGAGAGAATGAGTACTGAGTACACGTGGCACGATGTACAGGGACACTATAGGCGGTCTCTTAAACAGGTGCCCTTCACACAAAGATACGAATATGTGCAATGTATAAGGGAGGAATAAGTGGCTTTGGCTCCACATTCTATATGACACTTCTGGCGCTTTGTACCATGGCAAAACTTTGCGGAAAAGAAAATAACAGCTTTTTTCGTCTCCGGCCTTCACTTGAGTAAGCACGCGTTGGTACTGGGAGTGAATATACTAGGGATTCTACCGGTCCCTGAGTTCATTAGCGTTAATGTAAGCATCTCTTGTTGTAAATGGCTTGCGTTAATCATACTTTAGCGACCCCTTACTAAACCATATACAGTACTTGGTGGACTAGAGGCTGAAGCAGACACTTCTCTGACGTACATTGCACAAAGGTATTTGTAAATCAGCAAATTGTAGACAAATATTTCCACACCCATCATAGAATAGAAAACTGGACATCTTTACGTGTTATAATTTATCATAACATATATAAAGCTCGACCCGAAGGGCAGTGCTGTTGCTATTTGCCTGATTTCTCGGTCATTGACTATCTTCAAGAATAGACCAGAATTACTTAGGAGGTAATCAGACGGCACATCATGTGACAGGCTGTCACTAATTCGTGTTATCATTTGGAGCGGGATTATAACCCTGAGTGATTTCTCCTATAAGAACTGGAATTATGTTTTAAAAACTGCAAAAATGATTATTTGAAAGCAGTGGCCCACCATTGTTATGAAACCTCAACAAGGGACCTATTGGCGCCGCAGTCATGACTCGCCTTTTTCACAGAACTTGCTTCAGGAGCTTCACCGATTCTATTGTCATGCTCTTCTAGTCATCTGCATGGCCGCTTTCCAAAGGCACACTGTCCCGCTTATTTCTCAGTGTCATGGACTCGTTGTTTAGTGCGTACTGTAGGTGTCATCTACGGCTGCCGATGCTATACTATGTCTGGGTCAGATCACACGGCCTCTATGCTAGACAACAGGGCCTTTAACCTCATCATCATCACGTGACGTCATTAGAAGATGCTGCTTTTATCATTTTACGCGCTTAAAAGTTGTTGGCACCAAATAAACAAATTAACCTCTTTCCTTCACACTTCTAGTTCTTAACGAAGGTTGGAGGATAACATGATATCATGATAAGATACAGTCATTAGGTGTATTCTTGAACAGAGTAATTGTTTATGATCTGTGCCATTATCATTGTTGCCATAACCATCATGGTCATATATTCACAGGCCCTCTTAAGGACGGATGCCTTTCCTGCGTGAGCCAATTCATCCTCGAAGCTGCACATTTTATAATCTCATCACTATCTCAACTTGTAGCTCCCTCGACTGGGTCTCCTACCTCTTACTCGCAAGCTAGTTCGTACTCTAACCGGCTATGGCATCTCTGTTTTATACATTACATGACTTTCTCATCCCCTCCTTTTTAATATCCAATATAGGGTATCAACAGCCATTATCGCTCTATAATCCACATTACCGTCTTTTCTATCTTTCCTAGAAATACTAATAAAGCAAGGAGTTTGAAATACCGAGACGTTGGTGCCCATCACTAAGCTGCTTTTAGTAGCTTAGTTGCTGGGTCTTTTGTGAAGCGAAATAATTTCGGCACTCATCTTCGGTGTTCCGAGTCGAAATAGGGATATGGTATCTGTACAAGCCATGTACGAAGTTGCGAGAGCACTTCTCTGCCGAAAAAGCTAGACAAGAACGGCTAATTCGCTGCACAAAACAAATGGATCAAGAACGCAGTAGCGCCTGCGGGGATCACGAACGCACTAGCGCCTACACAGTGAGCAGTGCACTTTCCATAGAACAGCGTCGCGGTCGTGACTGCCACTTGGCATCAAATACGTTCATCAAGACTAATTACGCACGGCATTGACATTCCGGGACAGCGGAACACCCGGCTTCCACCCATGCTTGTTTCTACCCGTGCGTTTATCGCCGTAATTATCTGGGGTGCGGGGTGCGCACAAAATTATTCATTAATAATTTGCGGACAATAAGTGCCAGCCGACCAGGCCATTAGCGAATCCTCTTTTCTTGCGACATCACGAAATGCGCGCTCGTTGGCTCATTCAGCGAGGTGTCCGCATGGATGGTTGGTAAAAATAGTCGCCTTCCAGCATAAAGTACGAGGCAATGGGGGGTAGCATGTCTGCCGTTCAATCCGGTTGCACTTAGCTTGGCACTCCCTAAACAGTGTCGCCAGTGACATCCTCAAGTAAGCGTGCGATCGGCAGCTAATGGGCCTTTAGAGTTGGAAGCAAAGTACGCTGTCTGAACCATGTGCACACGTTTAGCGAATGTACCGGCGTGAATAGCTCTTCGCAGTGCACATGAAGCAAGCACCTGTCTTAACAGCTAGTGCCGAACAAGCGCAAATATCAGGGAGTGTGATTATAATAATTCTTACAGGGCTAAAATTCATTTACGGGCAAGAACAGTGGGGTTCATGAGCAAAAGACGTGACTATTCAAGATATACGACAAAAAATTCCCGAAGTCACCTGCAAGAGCTCTACACATAGCATAAGCTCTACTACACGCCTTGGGGCTAGCTTGTTCGTGACAAGCAGTAAAGGTTTTAGTTCCCAAAACACAACCACTGAAAAGTAAGGATACAATAACCTTACTTTCAACTGTTCGTTTTTGCAGACAGTTAACCTAATAATTGTTTCCTTCTTTCTTTTAGCGCCTGCGTGCCATGCATGTGCTCATACCTCATTTCACACTAATAAAAGCTTTCAGATAACGCATTTCTTAATCAATCAAACTTACTGACTCGTCGCTTGTGCAGTTGTAGCCCTTATTTTTGATAAAAACCCTTAGATAATTTCATGAGCTACTTTGTTAGCACTTATTACTAACAAACGGAATTGAGTGCACTGGGTCGATACATTCCAGGTGTCGAGGACGTATTGCTGAATCATTTTAATTTTTTCTTTCAAAAGTAATAACATTTTGTTTCACATCGTAAGCTGTTCCCACGATAATTTTGGAAAATATAATTTTTCCCAGGTGACAACTGTTCAAAGGTCGCTGGGCTCGAGCAAATTAGTGTCATAAGAAAGTGCAAAATAGGTTATTTTGCCCGTAGTGGTACAGGAATTGAATCATTTGAGCTAACTTGTCAATCATTTGTGCTAATTCGTACAGTCATGAAAATGTCGCCCATGACATCCACTTCAGTGGATTTTTGAGCGTGTATCATTAGCACATCATTCAAACGAGGCCAATGATCTGTTGTGTTGTAATAGAACTTCATTCCTTTTTTTGTCCTGGTGCATGATGGCATGATTGCCAGCATAGCGCGTGCGCTCAAGAGAAAAGAAACGAAAAGAAATAAAAAAACCAAAGGTGCGTGCGGCAGTTTTTTGGATCTTTCGTATGATTTTTGTATTGTACTTCAAGAAATGATTTCTAGCCGTACACGGCTTAGCCGTGTCTGGGGAAAGGGGGATCCTGGGGGTTGAGCCAATGCTGGGTGTTCGGACCTTTAAGGCCCCCCGGTGGAGGCAACACACCTCTTCGGCCTCTGCTTCACATTGACGGCACCCCCAGACTGACGCACCCGGGGGAAATCGGCAGTCACCTTTTCTTGTCCTAACTTCCAAGCTCTTTTTCTTTATACCTCTTTCTACTGTCCTGTCTTCTTTTATCTTCTATTTACTTCCTATTTTTCTCGGTGGCAAGGGTTAACCTTGTGTGGCTAACCTGTCTTGGTTATGTCGTATTTGGTTATAGCAGCGGTGTACAGCTGGCGTCGGCAGGACTTACCTTGCAGGAGCTCCTGTCACGTCCCCTTGTTAGGCTCGGTGGTGGGCGGCTGGCACCACGGCCGAAATCAAATAAGGATTTATGGTATCCGCTGCATTCCCCAAACTACCTGATCGTCCTCTTCCAAAACAGGACGCACCGAGGAAACAATAAATTTTTTTGTAGAAAGTAAAGAAATCTTTCCCCGCTACCATGTAATACGTAGCGAAAACCCCGAAAAGACTGTCCGAACCGTTTCGCCATTTGTCGTTGCTAAGTGTCTCACTGACTCACTGGGCCCCGGCTACAAAGTCACAAAAATGGCTTGCGGTGACCTCTTGCTTGAGGTTCGCGACAAGCTTCAGTGCGGAAACACCTCAAAGCTCGTGACATTTGGTGACATCCCAGTCACAGGGACAGCACATCGATCAATGAATACATCCAGAGGAGTCGCTTCAGACGAAGATCTCCTAAGCTTGACTGAAGATGAGCGTCTAGATGGGTGGAAGGACCACAATGTAATCAAAGTGCAGCGAATAATCATCAAACGTGAAAACAAAGAAATCCCAACAAAGCACTTGATACTCACCTTTGCAACGAGTGTACTGCCAGATTCTCTTGAAACAGGCTTCACAAAGACACGAGTAAGGGCATACATTCCCAACCCACGTAGATGCTTTAAGTGCCAACGATTCGGCCACGGCTCGTAAAACTGCCGAGGCCGACTGACCTGTGCGAAATGTGGACACAATGAACACAGCTCTGACGACTGTACTGGTACACTCCCTTGTCCTAACTGCGACGGTGAACATGCACCATACTCACGAGCATGTCCCACGTGGAAAAAGGAAAATGAAATTATAACTAGGAAGATCAAGGAGAACATTTCCTTCCAGGAAGCACGGAAGCGTGTTTCATTCCTTCATACCTCAGGGTATGCTGATGCGGTGCGTAAAGGGGCAACGCCGTAGCAGAATTCGGCACTTAACCGGCCCACAAAGAGTGTGGCCACCGTCGTGCCACCAGCCCCCTTGGTGACAGCAGCCAACGCTGCTTCGCCTTCCCTGGAGCAAGGCCCGTCAACCTCCGGGTTGATAGGCTCCAAGGCCCCGTCTCATGAGGCGAGGCCTTCACGACGTACACACCGCTCACAAGAACGTACGTCCAGCGCCTCGCAAGAGGCAATGCACGCTAGCCCGAGCCAGCCGGCGCAGCCAGCGCCGAAGGACCACCGCGAGTCTCAGGACCGCGACAAGAAAGACAAACCCCGCATTAGGGGGCCCGAGAAGGGCCCGGTAAGCTAATCCACCATAAAAGTTTTCTCATAGCCACACAGCACATATTCCTTTTACCATGGATACTGCAATTATACACTGGGACATCAGGTCTTTTCCGGAACCTTGATGACGTTAAAGAACCTTTACATATGTTTAATCCAAAGGTGCTGTGTGTGCATGAGACACACGTTAAATCCACACAAACAAACTTTCTCCGGTAATACGCCATTTTCCGGAGAGACCGAGATGACGCAGTGGCATCGTCCGGTGGTATAGCTATAATTGTCGACAGAGAGGTGGCCCGTCGGCAACTACCCATCCGAATCCCCCTTGAGCCAGTTGCTATCCAAACAGTGCTGTTTGATAAAGTGGTGACCATTACATCTGTATACATCCCCTCGAGTTACCAGCCAGCTCTCTAGGGCAACATTTCTGAGCCTTATAGATGAGCTTCCTCATCCTTACGTACTCGTCTCCTACGTAACTTCCCCACTACAGAGAACCTAATTAATTTCAAGGCGATTAAGTCCCAAGGAAGAAGAACACGCCGCCATGCAAAATGGTAAAGTTCGCAGAAATACATCAGTAGCATCAATTCTTATACAGACGGAAGGAAAGCATGGAACAGAGTGGCATGGCATGGCAAGAACTTTATTTTGGTCCAGAGAAACTAGGGCCCGAGGGCAAAAGCCCCCAGGCTAAGTCGGTGGCTCCGCCCACGTAGGCACCGGTAGGCCAAAGGCGACATCTGCCCTACGTGGGCGGAGCCCACGTAGGGCAGATGTCGTGAGTTCTCCGGACGGCCAGGAGTTGATCTTGGACGACTTCACTGGATATGCGTCGACTCCAGTCCTCCTCACTGTTGAAGTCCGAAGCCCTTTGGTTGGGGCACAGCCAGAACATATGATCAAATAAACACGGAGTGTGTCCACAACTTTTACATTCCGCGGGAAACTCCTGGTCAATTTTGTTAAGCACAAAAGGTGTAGGATAAGATTTAGTTTGAAGCATTCTTAATGTGACTGCCTGAGCTCTGTTCAGCTTCTGATGGAGGAGAGGAAAAAACCTCCTGCCGTCCCTATAGTGTGAGGTGATTTCGTGAAAAGTGCTAAGTGGGTCTTTGTAGTAGCCGCAGTCATCCTGGAGCAGTTCCCGATCTGATGCGCGGCATGTGAGATCTCGCACAGCAGAGTGAGCTTGCTCGTTAGGATTGCAGCCATTGGGGCTGACCGAGAGTAAACAAATTAAAAGGTCGGCAATCTAATCCTCTACCGCAAGTAAATAGCCAGGGAGGTACCCTCACAGATCAACCTGATTTTCTAGCTGCACACTTCGAACATGTTTCCAGTTCATCCCACTATTCCAAAACATTTTTAAGATATCAACGACAAGCAGAGCGACTGCCCTTAGATCGGAAAAGCACGCGAAACGAACCATACAATCACCCATTTAGCATGGATGAATTTCAGGCTTAACTAAAATGTTGCAAGAAGTCTGCTCCAGGAATCGATGGAATAGTGTATGACATGATTAAACACTTAAACCCTGAAACTCACAAAACACTCCTGTCGCTTTTCAATGCCATGTGGTCTACAGGTCACATTCCGTCCGCTTGGAAACAATCCATCGTAATCCCCATTCTCAAAGAGAACAAGGACCCCTCTTTAGTCGTCAGCTACTGACCCATAGCGTTGACAAGCTGTTTGTGCAAACTCTTTGAGAAAATTGTAAACCGGCGCTTGATTCAATATCTTGAAGATAACAAAATACTAGATCCTCTGCAATGTGGATTCAGGGAAGGTAGATCTACTATAGACCACCTTGTCCGTATCGACGCGAACATCCGGCATGCATTCATACACAAGCAATTCTTCCTATTAGTATTTCTTGACATGGAGAAGGCCTACGATACTACGTGGCGCTTTGGAGTTCTCTGTGATTTGTCTGCAATGGGTATCCGTGGTAACTTGCTCAGCGTTATTGAAAATAATCTATATAAAAGAACACTTTGTGTTAGAGTTGCCAACGTGCTATCCCGGCCATTCACTCAGGAGACAGGTCTACCTCAAGGTGGGTGCTGAGCTGTACTCTCTTCATCGTGAAAATAAATTCTTTGCATACCATTACACCGCGCACAAAGTTTTATTCTGTATATGTGGACGATGTGCAGATTGAATTCAAATCATGTAATCTTGCAATCTGCGAGCGACAGGTACAGCTTTGCCTGAACAAACTGTGTAAGTGGGCGGATGAGAATGGGTTTAGCCTAAACCCACAGAAAAGTACCTGCATGCTTTTCTCAAACAAGACAGGAATATTACCGGATCCCGATATTTCTCTGAACGAAGAACGCCTATCTGTAAGCTGTCAGCAGAAATATTTAGGTATAATATTAGATTCCAAGCTGACTTTTATCCCTCAGCTGAAACATCTAAAAGAGAAATGTCTCAAAACGATGAATCTACTGAAGCTTCTGTCACGCACATCCTGGGGAAATGACAGGCGATGCCTCTTGAGCTTATATAAGAGTCTGATATGATCGCGCCTTGACTACGGCGCAAAAGTTTATCACTCTGTTGCGCCTAGTGCTTTAAAGATTCTCGATCCGGTTCACCATCTATAGGTATCCGCCTGGCTGCAGGTGCCTTCAGGACTAGTCCTGTATAAAGCCTGTATGTTGAGTCCAATGAATGGTCCCTACATCTCCAAAGAACATATTTAGCTTTCTCGTACTTCGTCAAGGTAGCATCAAATGTTGAACACCCATGTCACTCACTTACTCGTGACGTATCCACTGCCAGGCTTTATCGTAACCGCCCAGCTTTGAAGACTCCTCTGTTCCTGAGTTTGGAAGCAATGGCAGAGGAAACGCGTGTTCCAATTAGAAAGCCTACTGATGGCTCCTACTCGCTTTCCACCACCCTGGGAATGGCAGACCATCGAGTGTGATATCTCTTTTGTACAAGTATCAAAACATGCACCTCGAGCGCATATATGCTCTCACCTTGAACTTCAAGCGAAGTACTGTTGCGAAGAATTTTACACAGATGCTTCAAAGTCTCCATCTGGTGTGGCTTATGCAGCTCTGGGAGGGTCGTTTTAGCATTGGGAGCATTAAATTCACACACCAATATATTCACTGCAGAAGCATTTGCCATACTCACGGCTGTAAAACATATAAAGGAGACACATATCACTAAAGCTATAGTGTTCACGGATTCATTGAGCGTCGTTAGAGGCCTATTGAGCTTACAAAAACTTAAGAACCCTGTTTTTAATGAACTGTACTCATTGTTATGTGCAGCGTACATGTGCAACCAAGTCATTGTCCTTTGCTGGGTACCGGGCCACAGAGGCATATTAGGCAATGTAGCTGCCGACGAAAATGCTACGTCAGTAGCCGTTAGTGACACAGATATAAATATGCCCATAGGAGTCACAGACCTCAAACCCTTCATACGACATCAGTTGAGGAAGTATTGGCAAAGCCAGTGGGATACTTAAGTATTAAATAAGCTGCACATCATAAAGCCAAAATTAGGGAACTGAATATACGAAAGGACAGATAGACACAAGGAAGTGCTTCTTTGCAGATTAAGGATAGGTCATACCTATGGTACCCATGCTCACCTACTGACTGGAAGCGAACCTCGAACATGTTATAGATGCGGCAATAGCCTTACAGTTATACTCGTTCTTCTTCAGTGCCCTGAAATAAAAGCGGAGAGGAAAAAGTACTTCCCCTCCCTGTATCGTCAGCATGTACCTCTCCACCCAGCTTTTTTCCTCAGCAATGAACCGCTTTTCAATTTTAACACGATCTTGAACTTTTTAAAAGAAAGCGACACCTTAAAATTATTTGGGCAGGTTATTTGTAGCACTACCTCCCCCTTGGAGGTTGTAGCTGCAATGTAAGCATACTTGTAGAGCACGTACGTACTTCGCAGCCCTTGCCTCCAAGGGTCCTGTTGAGGTACTAGTGCTACCATCTCCTATACGCCTCGCTTATGACTAAAAGAAACAACGTCCATCCTTCGTTGCAAACATTTTATGATCATAGTACAGGTAACTAATCATTGCCATTATTTTAGTACATTTATATTTTAAGCAATTTACAGATACTTATTTTAAGCCCCTTTACAGCCGTGTTATTTTTTGATCCCATTAATACTTCATTACACCATGCATTTGGCGTTCTTTGGCCAGAACTGGCCCTTGCGAAAATAAAACCGATTAATCATCAAGAAATGATTTCTACATTCATTTTGCATGGCATTACAGCTCACTCATATTATAGTGAATGTACGTATGTGAATAAATGAATAAAGTTGAAAGATAATGTACAGTCATTCTGAGTTCTTATTTTTACGAAAGTTGATTTTAAAGTGCCACAAAAACAGACAAGCTTCTGTAATGACGATGATGTTATATCTTTTTCTGAAAAAAGTACGTCGCATTCTGCCTGTCACAGTATCATAAGCATTTTACCCCCAATATCAGAAAAGAAAGTTTCGTTACAACTAAAAATTCACGCTTTAATATATGTAAAAATATTATCTAAACATAGCGAATATACCAATAACACGGTTACTAAATTATGCATTATTTTGCATGGTTACTAATTATGCATCAATTTTTTCAAAGCGAGATAACTATCGAATATACATAACACAAGGTTACACGTTTAAGTGAACCGGTGAGCCGTTCAAATGAAGCGGTTCATTTCAGTGAGCTGAGCCGTTCGGAGCCGCTCACTGAAGTGAGCCGTTTTGCCCATCTCTAACGGGTACTGAGCTCCTCGCGTCATTGGCACGTCTGGTCATTATCCGCACGCGCTTGCTTCGCCGCGCGTGGCACAACGCAATCTCGCATGCACGCACAGACACACACGGATAGCAATGTAGGAACGGAAACTTGTCGTTTTCGGTGAACTGGCTGCTGTAATAACGAATAAATACGGTGTAATCTAGTTACGGGACCTGCACGCAGAACGTCTACAAAGATTATACTACACTGTTGTATTCTGATGTGCTAAATGAAAACATAACGCGCATGGCAGCTACAGAGCGCACTGCTGTGCGTTGACGACAATAATGGAGCGCATCGATTGACTGTCTGCTGGCACTCTCGCACAACACAGAGTGTATATATATATATATATATATATATATATATATATTGAAAGACGGAAGACAACCAGGACAGGCAGCGATGACAGCAACCTTTTCAGGGTCTGCTAGGATGCCATCTTTCGAAACAACGTAACCCAGCACGTTGATGCTTCTGCTGGCGAATGTGCACTTTTTAGTATTAATCTATAGGCCAGCAATTGAAAGGCATTAGAGGACTTCGTCTAATCTTTGCATATGTTGGCTGAAGCTGGAAGAAAAAACAATGGTGTCATCAGGATAACAGAGGCAAGTCTTCCATTTTACACCATGTAGAACAGTGTCGATCATACGCTCAAACGTGGCTGGAGCGTTGCAGAGGCTAAGTGGCATTACATTAAATTCATGAAGTCCGTCCGGCGTGGCCTAATCGGTTTTCTTTTGGTGAGCCTCGTTCATAGGAATCTGGCAATATCCTGATCGCTGATAAAGGCTGGAAAATTATTCCGCTCTTTGTAGTGTGTCGAAAGCGTCGTCAATTCGAGGCATAGGATACACATTTTTGAGCGTAATCTTATTGAGCGCTCGATAATCGACGCGATAGCGAGCGGAACCGTCTTCTTTCTTCTACAGAATGACCGGAGAAGCCCAGGAACTGGATGAAGGTCGCATAATCTTTCGCGCTAGCATGTCATCAACTTGTTCTTCAATGACCTTCCGCTCTGACTGCGAAGCACGATATGGGCGACGACGTATATTTGCAGAACCATCGGTTTCGATGCGGTCTGCGGCTACGCAAGTCTGGCCCTGTGCGTTGGCAGAGCTGTCAAAGCAGGATTTGTGCTTAGTCAAAAGGGCGAGTAAGGCTGTTTCACATGGCGCAGTTTTCACTCAGCGACACAGCGAATTCCGTCACTCTGCAACCGCCGCGACGTCAAAGACTCTCCGCGACTCGATTCCAACATGTTGGTCGCACCGTCGCTGAGTCGCACCGATTGGCGCGATGTGGCCAGAGCAACGTGTTATGTTGCACACTCAGTGCTAGCTTCTTATTCTGCCGAATCAAATACTCCTCCAGTAGGAGAGTTGGGGCTCCGATATATTACCGCAACAAAGAAAAAAACTAGAGAATACTAAACGAAACCCCCCCACCGACGCCGCACTGTGCCATGCACGCCCATATATACTTAAGGTGTTGTGCAGTGTTTCATTCGCCGTGGCTGCAGACTAAGCGATCGTAAAGTCTCAACGCTTTTAAACGTTACAAAATGCTGCACTTATTCTATTTCTTAATAATAAGAAGAAAATTGTAATTTTCACGAGTTTATTCCATGTTGTTTTTATTTAGCGATGCAGGGACGAATGCTTCGTGAGCAGGGGGCAACGTCCGCGTTGCTGCGACGGAAGTCACACAGTCGCAAATGCATGTGAAAGCTGTCAGCGAAAATCGCTCTACGACGTGCGCGGCAGAACAATTTTTTTCGCGCCATTCGCGCTATGTGAAACAGCCTTAACGCTTCTGACTGGGCAGTGGTTAGGTCAGAATGAATTATGGCCCGGTGAGAAGAATAATCCAAACCGGAGGCTGGTACTGGCGACGAAAAAGGGAAAGAGCTGCGACAAAGATCACTGAAGGGTCGGTGAAGGTTGCCACGGTCCTCCCTTTGGGCAACAGCACCGGATATGGGGTTGTGTTGCAGGCGAACAGGAGAGCTCGGCCACATGAAAACTGGATGAGAGAAGGAGCTACTAGAATTTCTCGTGAAGTGCAGCGTGAAGAAGGGGTAACTATAGTGCGTCTCCATTCGTTACCTGGCTGGATGTGACACCTATAACGTGTTCGTGACCAGGGAACAGGACGTAATCTGCAGCGACAGCCAAGGTCAATATAGAGGGTGACGAGTCTAAAATATGTGCATACGCTGTATCTGTGAAGTTGACGATGTTCTCCCTACATGATATAATAGCGGGAAAGAATGCAAGAAGTCCCAACCGAGAATAAGTTCATGGATGCGTGCGGGTAGCACAATCATTTCACTGTGGTGACGAATGCCTTCGATGAAAACACTAGCCGTACATTGTCTGTCGGGGTGAATTAGTACGTTATTAGCGCCGCGCAATATGGGTCCAAGATAAGGCGTTCTGACTTTACGGAGCCGAGAGCACAAATCACTACGCAAAACGGAAACAGCGGCACCGGTATCGATGAGAGGTTGCACAGGAACGCCTTCGAGAGTTAGAGACAGCATATTGGCCGTGCGACAAGGAAGTATTTCCGATGTACGACAGGACGCACTTTTCCCTCCAAAAACTGCAATCCTTAGTTTTCCGAGTGCTGGTCAGCAAAGCAGGAGATGGGGCGGAACGGTGATGCAGAGCGCCGGTAGGGCGAAGGAGAACGTTGTCTGGCCGAAAGGGAGCCCTGGGATACATTTGGGGACGCTGGAGGAGATGGAGAGTGACGCTGCGTGAAAGCAGACGGACCTGCGTAGTATGGATCGGTTATTGGGATCCCGTCTCGCTTGAAATCGGCATAGCCTCGGCTTTCATCCAGCTGGCGGAGGTGGCAAAAACGCAATATGTGGCCCCATATACGGCCGTAAAAGTCGACCGGACTAGGTGGACGCCACTGAGGATACGAAGGCGCAGCATGTGCTCTGGAGAATTGTAGCGATTTGGGCCTGTTGGTTGTACATCGCAAATAGTTTGAAGCACAAACACACAGACACAAAAGAGCACATGAGACACAGACGAGCGCAAGAGACACAGACGTGCGCTCGTCTGTGTCTCATGCGCTCTTTTGTGCCGGTGTTTGTGCTTCAAACTATTTCCGGTGCTGTGCAGCCCAGAGAACCCAAATGGCCGCACGTAAGACGAGGAGCCCCAAATGGGACAGCGGCAGGTGGTATTGCTGCGACATCAGTGTATGTGGGCATAGGGAACGCTGCTGGCGCAACAGACGTTGTCGGTGTCGTCAGGGCGGCCAATTCTTGCTTCGCCAGGTTGCGCAATTCGAACGTTGGCGATGGGTCGGAAGCAGCACTGGATCGCCTCTGTTGCTGCTCCTGAAGTTCTTCGCGTATATTATTGCGGATAAGAGCACGTAAATCAGAATGAGGCGGCAGGTGAAGGTCGCTGTCATGGCGAAGACGGAGGGACTGAAGCACGTCCAAGCGGTGGCACATCGATGTAATTTCTTAAACTGAGGTAGACTTTGAACAGCTAAGGCGTTGAATGCGATGAAACAAATGCCCTTAAAGAGCTACTCTGGAGATTTTTCAATGTCCACTGATCTCAATAAAATTTTGAACATATAAATGTTCTCTTTGGCACTCTGATTATCTGAGCCAAACTATACGATTTCAAGTCACTTAGTTTTCCTGAAAATGAATTTTAAATATCGGTGGCGTGTTTCCAACTTATGGCCATGAATTTACTTTTTACTGGCCACCCTGTTCTTGTGGTGTGCGAACCGCTGCGGCGCCTCGCCGAGCAGATGACGAAGCGCGTTCCTTTTCATTAGGACGGCGGCCGACGATCAACGTTTTGACCGACGCTCGTCACTGCAAGCATTCTTCTTCGGTTTGCAGGCCTTGTAGGCGGTAAAGCGATGGGTGGATGCTGGTGTGCTGACGGTTGCAAGAACACAGCAGTGAAGACGAAGGGTGTCAGTTATCACAGGTTTTCTTCCAACAGCACTCTTCGAGAGAAGTGACTTTGTGCGGTTCGGCACGCCGACTGGTCCCCGTGTGTATGCGAATAAAAACACGTGTGTATGCTCTGCTCATTTCACTCCGGGGTGCTATAAAGACAACGTACATTTGAGGGAAGCTTTTGGGATCGCAACACTAAACTGTTGCGGCGACAGCAGTTATTATTTCAAATAACTTCCCGTTTGGAACAGAATGAAAGATAAGCATGCTTCTTATGCAATTCTGTAGCGAATAGCCGCTATATATAACCTTATCGAAACGGCTAAGGAAGGGTATTCCGTGCGCGGTATATTTCTCCGTGTTGTGTAAATACATTGAAGCTGCCTATGGACAGTGGCTCCTGAGACGAGTGAGTGCTAGCTTACCCGCTGACGCAAATTGCGTTTGGTTATCACTCGGCGACTGCTGCTCGCTTTATGGAATAAAAAAACTGATAATTTATCTGTTCTGAAGATGCTTGAATGCTTGCTGCATGAACGAGGTGATAAGCTAGAGAATATTATGCTTGCCTGTCTTAGACTGGGAAGGCTTAGGAGTCAGGATCAACGGCGAATATGTCAGCAACCTTTCGTTTGCAGATGACATTGCCCTATTCAGCAACAATAGGGACGAATTACAACAAATGAATGTGGATCTTAACCGATAAGGTGTAAGAGTGGGGTTGAGCATTAATATGCAGAAGACAAAGATAATGTTCAATACCCTGACAAGGGAGCAAGAATTCAGGATCGCCAGTCAACATCTAGAGTCTGTAAAATGAGTACGTTTATCTATGTCAATTACTCACAGGGGACCCTGATCATGAGAAGGAAATTTGCAGAAGAATAAAATTGGTTGTGGTGCATACGGCAGGCTATTCCAAATCCTGACTAGGAGCTTACCACTGTCGTTGAAAAGAAAAGTGTACAATCACTGCATTCTATTGGTGCTAACAAATGGAGCTGAAACTTGGAGGTTCACAAAGAATTACGAGAACAAGTTAAGGACCGCACAAAGAGCAATGGAACGAAAAATGTTAGACCTAACGTTAAGAGAAAGGAAGATAGTTGTGTGGATCACAGAGCAAACGGGGATAGCAAATATTCTAGTTACCATTAAGCGGCAAAAATGGAGCTGCACAGGCCAAGTAAGGCGTAGGATGGATAACCAGTGGACCATTAGAGTTACAGAATGGATACCAACGGAAGGGCAGCGCAGTCGAGGACGCCAGAAAACTAGGCGGGGTGATGCAGTTAGGAAATTTGCAGGCCCAAGATGGAATCAGCTAGCGCAAGACAGGGCTAATTGGAGATGGCATGGACAGGCCTTCGTCCTGAAGTGGACATAAAAATAGGCTGCTGCTGTTGCTGCTGCTGCTGCTGCTGCTGCTGCGGATGATGATGCTGATGATGATGTTGATGATGCTTGCCCGTTTATGGTGCTTGCTGATGATGCTTGACTGTTGGCCGACAGTGTTTTTCTTCCAGCGCTTTCCGTCCTGTAAACTGATGTCGTCATCACTCGGCAGACTCAGATCGTTGTCGTGTGACGTAGTGTGAATCATCCTTCTTTCCTTCAGTGCCAGCAACTCACGTTTCTATAGCTGTAGGGGTGGCCAGGCGCAGGTGGCGACTGGAACGTAGCTCCAGGTAGGCAAGAACGCAGGAGGACGTCGGGATCTTGACGCGCCTCCACCACTTTGAAAGATGGAAGACGACCAGGACAGGCAGCGCTAGCAGACCCGTTTATTCCGCAGGCACTGCCCAGGCTCAAGCACGAAGAAGAAAAAGAGATGGGATGACGATGTGTTATATACTGTGGTGGCCTGGTGTGGCGACTGGACGCTGCTTCTGTCTGGAACGCGCTGACTGCTGCTGACGCTGCCTGCGCACTTTGCTAGGAAGCTGACATTGAAAGCAGCGCTAGACAGATCTGCTGCTGCTGCGGTCTGGGAAAGCCCCTGATCGTGCTTGTGAGCTATGCTAAGGTGCGAGCCAGGTGTACGCTGCAGGTGCAGAAAAACTTTGTCTCGATTGCAATGTTTTCCTGCACTTGCACGCGGCGTAGTCTCGTCTTGAATATCCCAACTAAAGCCTAGCTACGCTTGAAAGCGCAGTTATGCTACGCAAAGGCTACATATTTGAAAGCAAGGAAGAACAGAATTCTGTCGGTTGTCCTTCGGTTGGGAATACCCCGTCAGTGCTTTGTGAAGCCAGGACAAGGAGCGACGTCAAGGTTAACGCGGCAGATCAGAAACAAACTTTTCAATCGATTGTCAATATTTTCCTGCACTTACAAAATTGCTCCTAGTTTGCGCGCGCTGCTGGTAACGTAATGGGAAAATGACCCGCAGCTCTGAAATGCGCTGAATGCTCAACCGTTTTTTTTTTTTTTTTGCACCCACATGTGAATCGAAGAGAGTGCACTTTTGTACACCTTAATGATCGTCTCTGAAAAGAAGAAGCGGCAAATGACTCGTTCTTTAAAAGGGAGAGAAAGAAACGCAAATTTAAACATTCTTTATAGTCAAGCAGAATCGCTTAGCCTTTACAAGGCTTCTTCATGTAGAGCGCAGGACGCCGTGGAATAATACAACGCGCGCGACACGTTCACTGAGCCTTGTAACAATGCGCAATATCGAAATTGATTTCAGCGTTGGAAGTCGAGAACTGTGCCATCGCATGGGCAACCACAATCGATTGAGCCGTTGGGGCCTTTTTTTTTTTTTTTGCGAACGTTTTCTTTGACTTATGGTGTTTGCGTGGGGGTACGTTTTTCCTGCTTGGGCGCGTGTTGCAAAACATTTTCCCTTTTGATTATCAGGTTCTCGTAATCACCGTTCTCGATTTTGATGTTTTCTTTTCCCATCAACTGCCTGCCACGCCGCGCATACATAAGAAAAAGAGAGTCAGAAATTAGTCTAGTAGTACCTAAAATCAGAGTAAAGTTGAGAGACGTGACTCTTAAGGGAGAGGACTGCATCGACCGCGAAATCTTCCCCGCTTCTTGGTGCCAGCTTGCGAGAATGCTTTTCCGCACCTGCTCAGATGTTCGGGCGCCATTTATTTGACCACCTATTGAGTGTGACGCCACACAGAGTTTCTTCAGGCACGGCACACAACAGATGCACACATACGTACATTAATGTCAAGACGTAGAACAAGACAGCAAACAATCGCTAAAGGCTCATGGGCAGAGTAACGTGCACAGGAAACGAAACGTCTGTTGGTTGCCTCCCATTGTAAGCAAGAACACATGCGTTCACTTGTGTAGGCTATGCAACACGGGAGGTTTGTTCGGTAATAAAGCGGGGAATTCAGTTCGTTGTTCCGAATTTGTGTTGTAAAATCTTTGTTGAGTTACCGTGCAAACGACTTATTCTTTTTCTGCTCTAAATTTTGCTACCAAGTTTACTGCTAAACATCTCATGAGCGACTAAAGCATTTTGACATAATACTTCTGCGATTTCGAACGCTGCTCTCGGAGTCCATATTTTCGAGCGCATCTGTTATGTGCCACGCAAGACTTGCGACGACCACTACGAGATAGTGCCAGACGGACGCACCGTTTAAAACTCCTTGATAATTTTGTAGTAGCGGGAGAAAGAAAGAAAAACAACCAGAAAGTTCGCCTTCTCGCACAGCATTTCCCGGTAAAGGTTACGGTTGCATAAGCTTCAGTTGCCGGGAAGCGGCAACTGTGTGGCCGGTCTATACGTATATGTGCAACACTGTGCGTCGCGGCCCTGCCAGTCGGTGCATGATGGAGTATCGCACGAGGGAGTATCGTAATCGTCGTTGAATCTTTTTTTCCGGCATTTTCGAATAGTGCATTATCAGGCTTTAACCTAGTCGATTTTAAACTGCCTGAGGCAAGTGGCTCTACACAAATCTTACACAGTCATTCCTCTTTCACACGATTTCCATTAAAGAATGCCTGAACAATGTCAGTTCACGGCCCCAGCTGCTGTGCTTAAGCATGAGTAGGTACTTCGTAGCAAGAACCATTGCAGCAGTTCGCAGAAAACAATGAAGTTGTTGCCATTCATACTTCTGCAAACGTTCCATGGGTAGGCTTTCCGACGAACTAATGATCGTTTCAGACAAAAGCAAGAATAAGCCACCATGATACGCCATATTTTCCTTTCTGTGAAACGTTGTATGAATTAGTGATGAAGGTAAAATTTGCGTTCTTATTGGTGTTCATAATAAAAGGAATACAAATGTATCTCTTAAAATAGATAAGAATTGTCGCCTATCTGCACTATGATATCAGCTATGGCGGCCGCTAAACCCCCAAATTTCCTTCACACTTATGCACACCAGCCCGTGATGAAAATTCTGCGGAACACAGCTATAACGAATAATTGAATTTCTTTGCAGCTAAAATAAACACGTTGAAAGTGGTGGTGGTGGTGGTGATGTTGAAGCAGGCGTTTAAACTGACGAATGAGCTGCGTTATTGTGACGGCCATGCCTAAACAGCAATTTGACGTTTCAGCCGACCAGCCAATGTATATACGGACCACGGATCCGCATAAATAGTTTTCCATTACGTGCGGAATTTGACATACGTCGCATGTTTTTTTTTCTTTGCATGCGTCGTCACTTTTCATTACGGCTGTATCTGTTTGTCGAACGTAGCCCATATAGATTGATAAACATTTATCCGGGACATCATATAATGTGTGGTGTGTGTGATTTGCGTATATAAAAGAATTCGTCCTAGAAAAAAAGCAAAACAAGGCAGAAAAAATCACAGGCCCGCGCGGCGCAAACAGCATAGTCACAGCGTAAGCAGGAGGGACGGCTCCATGGATCCATTGGAGACCATCTCTTTGCGTCGTTTTCACGTGAATGAACAGCGGTCTGCTGAGCGCGACGTTGCCTTGTTGAAGCTGCGCGCGTATCTATACGATTCAATTATTTAGAATTGGTTCGTACGTTGCGAGGAGGCGCCATCACGTGTACCGAACAGTAGGCACAGGTATGGAGACTACGCGGCGCGCATATCATATCCCTTGACACCTGGAACGATACGATGCAACTGCTATATGTAGTGACACCTGGTCGAATACAACGCAACTGCAATGCAAAGTTTGCACGTATTGACGGTATGTGCTCAAATCGCGCGAAAAGTGGCACGATACTGCTACATGGCATGCCACCTGGTGTAATATGCACCTAAAACGCGAAGGATGCACGTATAGACCACATGCAGCGTGCATCTCACATCACGTGACTCCTCGCGGGCTAGAATGCCTGAATAGGCCATGTTCCCACAGCAGGTTGCAAGCGCAGGCGTGGCGCAGAGGCCCCGAGTTCGATCTCGGCGGGAACTGGGTATTCTTTTTCTCATTCCTGGTGATAGCTCCGACGGACACTGGCAACGGCCCCGGTGGCGAAGAACATCGCCAACCGTAACGGCTTCTGGATTCAGACCATAACAGCTTACGCTATACAAACAGCTTGCTTCAGATGCCAGCCCTGAGCTAATGTCTCCGCGTCGTACTTGCATGCGCAGCATACACGCAGAATAACTGAAAACATCAGGGGGGATACATTCATGGTTCTGGCACGTTGAACAGCTTGCTGACCAGTGGCGTGTTTACCAGAGCACTAGCTTCGCCGGTGCAAAAGGCAACCGAACGCAGGCCACTTCACGTGGTAGAACGGACAAGAAGTCGCTTCCAACGCGCTCGAAGTGACGTCCAGCACACACCAACTGCACATCCAAGTGGAGGTCAAAATAGATTCGCTAGTTCGAAACTAATGCTTGATAAAGTGCAATACATGCTTCCAACCAGAAGACGTTGAATGAAACAAACATTAAATGTCAGGTTCAATCGCTATTCTAACAAGAAAAACGTGGTATATAAATGACCTAGCAATCAAAAGTTAATTGAAGACCCTGCTGTGGCCGCTCGTAGTGTGTCGGTTGGCAGCCCAGTTATCGTGCTATAAGAATGCGCACATCGTTCTTCTTTTTATTGCGATAGCATTATCGGGGCACCTCAAACGATTTGTAGCCGCCGCGGTAGCCCAGTGGCTACGGTATTGTGCTGCTCAGCAAAGGCATGGGGTTCTATCACCGCCGTGTTGGCCGCATTCCAGCATGGGAAGAATGCAAACGTATCCGTGTACTTTGCATTGGATGCACGTTAAAGTGCCACATTTAGTCAATAATTATTCCGGAGCTCCCTAACTATGACATTCCTCATAAGCCGATCATATTTTGGAACGTAAGAACCCCAGAATGGAAAATTTAACCCAATTTGTAGTTATCCGTCTTACCAAAAATGTGCGCTGATCCCACAAACTGTGCAGTTTAGAAATCTCAGCCAGTCTCGAAGGCAGCAAGGTCAAACACAGTGTTTGAAGGCACCATCTGTCACGGGGGAATAATGTGAGAAACTAAGCTGATACATCACACACCTGCATGACGTTTGAAAGTGCGACATTCGTTCGGCCGAAGCCTGGGTGCGTAATGAAGCGAGGTCTAAGTCACGAGAACAACCACCTGATTGAATGACTGTATTGGACGATATTTTAATATTCAACTAATCTTAAAGGCGCTGTTCACTTGGATGGTGGTATTATTGTTATTGTCCTTAATATCTTTTTTTTTTCGCCTATAGTTGGCACATTTAGCCTATAAGGTGTCACATTTGCCTATAGATGGGACATTCTGCTGCCTATAGGCAACGAAATGTGCCATCATGGCCTAGTAGTTGGATCATTAGACGGCTGTGCTCTAATACACACGCTTGATTCCGCCATCGGTGGGATATGGGATTCCCCATATTTACATCAGACTAGGAGACAGGACTTGTAAAGGACAATAAACCTTGCTAAAGTAGGTGTAATCATACGGGTGGCTGTCAGGGCTTGTTAGTGGACCTCACTTTAAGTATACTATGATTGTTTTAAAGTACCGGACAAAGAGACACGAAAGCTATTCGAATATCTCATAAGCATGAGAGCAGTCATGGAAATAGATGCCTGGGGAAAATTATGCCGCATTTTTGTTTGTGTCTACGCAAAAGCTCCTTTTTTATTTTTTATCAGCTAAAGCCAAACGAGTAACAAAATGAGTGCGTGTCTAATACATACATGATTTTCTCACACAGCTACACCACAGAAGACAGGAGATAAAATATGCGGATCCAACGTGCTGTGGGAATCGATGTAGGCTAAGTTTTCTATGCTGTTTGCTTTTATTGACGATAATTAGCAGTGAAGTTGACGGCGAATGTTCTTCAGCAGTTAGTCCAAAACCAGAGTGGTAGGTTCATGGTAAACGTTCCCTTGCGTGCACCACTGCTGTTTGTCTCCGTAGTACAAACAACACAGAGGGTGACATGTTTGCTTGAGGCATTGTTGCGCGCCATTTTTTATAATCTTTGAGAGGGTTGAGCGTTATCATTGCCTCACATGGCACATCGCATCGTGGCAGAAGTGTTCAACTTCAATTGAATCATGCGGCTATGCCAGAAGCACGACGGGATTATGAAGCACGCCATATAGTGGCGGACCCCGGATTAATTTTGGCATCCGAGTGTTTCTTTTTCACGTGCGCCTAAACCTAAGAGCACTAGTGTTTTTTTCATTTCGCTCCACTCAAAATGCGACTGCCATGGACGGGACAGAACCCGCGACCTCGAGCAATGCAACAGCCATCAAGCTACCGCAGCGGGTACAGAAGTGCTGATTTGACGTGCGATCGCTTACGCTGTGTCGCCTAAGCCCTACAGTGTTTTAATGCCGCTTTGCATCTAAACGCCCTGCGTCTGTTGTCCACTGGACAAATATCCATAGTGTTTATTTGTCAGAAATAACAGAAGCGCACCATGCCGTGCCTTCAGTTGCCGCAACCGCTGCTTCTTTGCATTCGCACGTCGTCTCCCCCCCCCCCCCCCCCCCCTCTTGTATATAACTGCCAGAGTGGCAAGGCTGTTATTCACTCGGTTCGCTACTGCGTTAGTTCTACGCATTCCTTGTCTCCTCTCCTCCTCCTCTCTACAGTTATATCTACGTCCAATTTGGACTTGCAAGTTAGCAGAAACGCTGCAGTTTTTCCAATGCCGTTGAGGATATCATGTAAAAACATGCACTGAACCACCCACCGACGCGGCGTGCAAGAAAGCAGCGGCGGCGGCGGCAACAGCTAGCAGCAGCAGCAGCAGTTTTGTATCTGTGATACAGTTTTCTTCAATTCTCATTACGTCGGCAAAACACCTTAGTTAGGTGTCCTTAGTATGAACCCGAATGTCCCTGAATTTAGACGTTCCCAAAAAGGTAGTCGTGTCAAACTGTCCTACATCCTGATGAAACGAGTCGCCTTGTAGAAACAGCTTCAGGTTGACACTTCCCTTGCCCGACCATCGTAGTAGTATCCATCATCCAGTGGCATATTTGTCTCGTTTTAATATTTTCTGGGAAGTTTACATGCATGCATGAGCATTCTCATTTGGGCAACAAGGTATAACACGCAATTCAAATTGCATCAATTCTTAAAAAGATCACACCAGTTAATATACACCACAGTTATACACCAGTTAACGCCAGTTAATACACCAGTTAACGCCAGTTAATACACCAGTTAATTTACAATAAGATTATACACCAGTTAATATACACCACAGTTAATATGAAGCAAAAGTGCCTGTACTGGGAAACAGTAAAATTTTCTTCACATATTGACCGAACAATAGAACGTATGCGAAAAAATAGTACATATAGGTATTTGAGACGCTGTTAAGGGTTCAAAAATATGATTTTGTTACGAGGTATGCAAGCGCGAATAGTAACGATAAATATAGAAGGCGTTTCCTTTACTGGAATTGGAGGCGTTGAATGAATCAGCTCAGCCACTCCAGGAGTGGGAATTTTCCGTCTCTAACCAAACCGAGGAGCTGAAGGATTGGATTTAACGGAGATTTACACTCCCCTGATGGAATGAGAAAATAATGGCGGGCCCAAATATATGCGAGTACAGTAGACACGAAAAACGCGTGTCAAGCATCTTAGCTTACTGTCCTGCGCGATTGAAGTTGGTGAGGGTGATCTCTAGCCGTGCGTCTATGGTAAAATGACTAGAAGAACGCGCTTCTATGTTGAGGGAACCACGATCAAAACCAATCGCCACACATGTTTTCACAATTCTCGTTTTTACGAGACCTGGCTTTCATGACTGAAGCTGTGATTGGGTTATGTGAGATTTCTAGGCCTGCACCCATGGTTTATTTAAAAAAAGAAAAGGCATTGGACTGCTGTCGTAAGGGAACTGAGTTTAAAACCAAAGGTCAGACATCGTTTCTAGAGAGTGATGCAATAGCGGTTAGGTAGCAGGACGCGAAAGTTCGGTTAGTAGCCTGAGAAAACTAACAGCCTCCTGCCTCCTCCTTTTTTCAGAAGGTTCCTGCGGTCTATCGCTTCAACAGAAACTGAGCGGCGAATGCACAGCGTATACAAAGGTCAGAGCCGTGTGGATATCGCTTTGAAGAGACGGTGCGGGCCACTGCCACAGCCGGGCAAAGTGCAAGCACTGTTGTTGGCACAGTAAAAGCTGCCCCCCCCCCCCCCCCCCCGCTGCCTTTCCGCTTTCTTGCTTTCGCGTGGGAGATTTAGTGGCCCGGTTTCAACATACGCATTTGGTGCCGCAGCACAGAGTCGCCCCACCTCCCTCCCTCCCACACCCCCACGGCCTTTCGCGCGACGAAAGTCGCGTTTGCTTTCCGCCGTGCGTTCGCTCTCCGTGATAGCGCGCGTCCCCCGCGCGCTTTCACTCGCGCATACTGCGCGCGGCGACGATATTATCGCCCTTGGACTTTATACGGAACCTCACGGCGACGGCGTCGACGACGCGACGCCGACGGCAGAAATCCGGTTAAAGTGTCCATATAATTGCTATCGCAATAAAATCGTATAATTAAGTTCATTTACTCACTAATATGCACAACTTATGTATCTATCGAACACGTTGCAATATTCCGGGTGCCTGGACACAGAGGCATCCAGTGAAACGTACTTGTAGGTGTAATGAATAAACCCATAACAACAAAAGCTTGCAATATGTCCGAAGCAGTTCCTACCATATACATGAAACCATTACAACGTAAAATTTGGCTGTGGCTTAACTCAGTTATGCCTGGGAGTGTGTAGCGAGAGGTAGGGTTAATCTTATCGTTTAGCTTGGTTCTCTTTGCGGTTACATCTTTATCTTTAAGCTTTGTACGTCTGAGTGTTTAGGTTTTGTTGTTACCTCTCGTTATTTTTGGTTACACTAAAGACTAGACATATTTAAAGTGTAATGCATTTATTTTGAAAGTCTTCATCTTGTTGTTTCTCAATTGCCACAAAGACGGCCCTATAGTTGTGTTGGTGAGGCGGGAGGATAAGGCGTTGTCGGCCAGTTGAACACGTTTTGTTTGCTATCTTCATCTGAATCCACCCGCCTGGCCGCTTCGTACTTACGACGCTTCGCGAGGTGCGCGGCTCGTTCTTCCTCCGTCTCCTCGGCTCACTGCCTCCTCTTGGTTTCATTGCGACGACAAAGCTTGACTTCTTTTAGTCTCTCCGACTCACTTTCCATATCTGCTGACGAATCCCACCGAGCCGCCCCTTCTATATATTGATATAATTTCGACCGGGTGAGGTGGGTCGTCACCGCAGGAATCAGGAAACGACGATGAAGGCGGGCATAGTGATGATGAAAAATAGAAAAGATTGTATTCACTTCATTGGTACATGGTTTTGACTCTATCTGAGTCTCGAGCGGTTCTGATTAACACGGGGGCCAGGACGGCCTTAAATCCCCTCGTGGTGGCCGGCGTTTCCTTCGTGGAAGTCCTCTCTCCGGTGGTCAAGTTGACGACCTCCTCGCCCTCGGGTCCTCCTTCTTGGTAGCTCGCCGTTTTCGTCTACTCCGTAGAGGTGAGAGCTCTCTCGGGGCTGAAGGGGATTATCTCGTCACGGGAAAAGCGCTGGGGCTTGCTTCCCACATTGGAGAGATACAGATTCCAGGCATAACCTGGCGATGACTCCTTCGGGGAACTTGTGGAAGTGTCAGACCTCTGTCGGGCGGTCAAGTTGGCAACCTCCTCTCCCTCGGGTAGTCCTTCTTGGTAGCTCGCTGTTAGCGTCTGCTCCGTAGAGGTCAGACGCTCTCTCGGGGATGAAAGAGGATTATCTCGTCACGGGAAAGGCGCTCGAGCTTGATTCCCACATTTCACAGGTGCAGTTCCAAGCCGATCATAACAATATACAATGCAACGCCGGCTCCTCCTATGTTGCAACGCGGTTTCACCGGTTCCTCCGCTGACGTCATGTCAGATGCAAGCGGCGAACGCTTGCAACACAACTGCGGCGGCGGCGGCGGCGCGTCGCCGCGCCATGGTAACTCGAGCAGGCGACGCCAGATGGGGTGGCGAGCGACGTGGCCAGCTGCGGCGTTGATAGGCAAAGGCTCAGCTCACGGTGCGGCCACCGGCTACAGCGAAACTCTGAGAATGCGGCCATTATAGTTCTCGCTACAAAAACTGAGTAGCTATTGACAACACTTGTGGGTTGCCAAAACCTCGAAGAAGCCCCACGTAAATATACCCCACTTGGAGATTTGGCAACAACTATCAAATTCACGACGATGTAATGTGCTCTTTCGTCGACTGAGAATACGGCACACATATCGTAACCATTCTTATCATTTAACTGATGCTGAACATCCCAGCTGTGGTAGATGTAGCGAGCGGCTGACCACCCTCCACGTCTTGCTCGAGTGTCGGGAAGCAGAACCTGAACGGTTAATGCACTTTTCTCTAGCATACCAAGGGTGTATACCCTTTGATCTCGCACTCTTTTGTGGCGCAGAACCGCTCTTCAAGAACAAATCAGTGCTGAATTTTTTAAAAGTTATTCTGTTGCACGTTATCAGCCGAAGAGATTCGTAGCACGCCCTCTATCTAGAGGTTTCTTCTGCGATAGTAGTGTTGTAAGGGACGTGCCGTTGGGCCCTTGTGCTCAAGGGTCGCAGTGAGGCGGCTGTGCCACTGGCAGTGACACATTTAATTGTATTATGCATTTGTAGAACATGTTTCATTTTCATAGCCCACATCGCAATTCGCTGCTGTTATGTTAATGTGTACATATTTTATGCCATTTACAGCGAGTATACTAGGCACGTATTCAGCGATGGTACAATTACCATTTGTCATTTACCACTTCATGGACTGTTTCATACCATTTTTGTTGGCGCGCTTTGTCCATCCCTGGCCCTTGTGCCAATAAAAGCCAGATATCATCATCATCCAAAGTGAAAATTTGTTGCAGGTGTTTTTGTTTACTCGAGCCTACTAACTTACAATATATGACAATCTTCTAAAGTTAAAACTACGTATGGTTTCCTGCACAGTTAAGCTCCAACAACAAATCTGAACTGGACAAATCTGTGTTATTTTAATGTTTTAGGACATCGCCTGCTCCTCGCTTTCCCTTTTCTGTCTTGTCCATATATATTTTCAAAACAAATAATTATAATAATAACTTCACGAGGTGCCGCTGTAATAATAGAAGTTTGCGATATTCACGCCACATGACATTTGCGACACACTTAAGCTTTTAACTTTTGAAAGTCTGTTTCGCAACTATGAGAAAATATTGCGATAGTACTTAGGAAAACGACGTTTCCTAGTTATTCATTATTTGGAACATTGCTTTTCCTTTTTATTTTCTTTGTTTGGTATTTGAAGAAACAAAAACCATGACAGAAAAAAAAGAACAATCATCTTAATTGCCCCACTTTTGACGGCACGAAGCGGCGCGATCACAATGCAAATTAAATGCGAGCAAACTACTAGGAACCCATAAGAAGCAGCAGCATTGAGGGAAGAACATTTCGCGTTTCCTTTTACAGAAAGAAACTGGATACTGCGCAACAGGTTATAAGCAGACTTAGCCGCCTAGATTTAAGTGCATCCGTCGGAGTTGCGCTTATTATGTGCGCATTTTGTGATTTCGAAATGCAAGTTTGCAAGGCGAAGAAAATCACGAAGCACATCGTGGGTTTCCAGTCTGGTTTTCGGTATCATCTTGCAGTTGCGAACAACCACGCAATGGGGCGTCTCGCCGCTTCTCATAACAAGGAGATTGAATTCTGAGTGTCTTGGTTGCGCTTTAACTACTTTTTTTAAGCCGCTGCATCTTGGCCATGTTTGTTTGTCTTTACGAAAGCAGAAATCTACGCGAAGAAAAGCAGCATTTTTTGTAACGTAACACGACGTGGCGATACTTCGCATTTTCCATCAGTTTCATGCGCACAACGTTGAGCGCTGAGGCATTCTTAAAGTAAACAAAAGTATTGAAAACTCGCTGCCATTTACACATCGATCGCCGCGCCTCCATTTTCTGCTAAAGAGAAATCGTTTAGTTTGCCTTCTGGAGCGTCCAACGCCATTCTGACTAGCCTGATAGCCCATGCATGAGTCATTTTACGGGACGCATAAAGATGCATAAAAAAATTCGCATTATTTCGATTACTCACCTCCCTAACTGCGCGTCACGTTCATGCAATGTGAGGTATAATTGTGTGTGCTCCATTCTAGCGTCAAAAGCGGCCCAAGCGGTTGCGGATTTTGCTTTTCCTTTTACAGCGAAGCTGTTAGTCGAACAATATTAGCTCTCAAAAACCCTAAAGGCCTGTTTTCACGTTTTCTTGTTATATGGACACTCCAGGCGCATTTCTGCTGTCGGCCTCGCCGTCGCAGTCGCCGTCAGGTTCTGCATAAAGTCCAGGGGCTATAAAATCGTCACCGCGCGCGTATGCTGTATGTTCGAGTGAAAGCGTGCGACGGTAAGAACGCTAAGGTGGGAAGCGGGAAGGAAGCGCGCCGTCTTCCAGTTGCGCACAACGCTCCGAAGGGAGAGTAGGGAGTGGGGAGGGGAGGGGGGGGGGGGGGTTCTACTCCGCGCGAGCCGAACGGCCGCACGCGCTCGCCGGGCTGCAAGTTCCGGGGGGAAGGTAGGTAATGGGGAGGGTGCGTTCTACTAATTCATTAATGCGTTCTACTACTAATTCTGCTGGGGCGGCTGTATCTTGAAAGCCATCAGCAGCGGGGCAGAGTCGGCCCTAGCTGCGCTGTGTTTTCGCGGCTTAGTTCGCGTTGATGCGAGCGGCGGCATGAAGGTCAATTCGCTCGCTTCTGCTGCCGCCGAGCTTACTCACTACAACGTTTTGACAGCGAGTTTCCGCGGTCATCGAGTGAGATGCGTTTATGTTTACTGGTGCGCGCGGTACACCATGCTTGTTAATATAGTTTGTATGCGTATGTTTACAAGTTTATACGGCCGATAAAACTACTACCCTTACTTCGCACAGCTGTCCACTAATTTCCTATAGCAATCGAAGCTTCGCCTTGTGGGCGAAACTGCTACTTTTTTAATACGAATAGCATTTTTTGGCTACTTCAGCCACTTTGAGCCTATCTAGCCTCTTACGCCGAACCAGTGGCCCACGCTGCCAGCCTGCTTGGGCCACTAGGTGTGTGCTGCTGGTCGGGATTGGCCGTGGTAGTTACATTGTCGCCATTCCAGCAGCGTGATATCTTACTCTCGTCATGCCATCGTGGTCACGCCTTCTACCCCAATCCAATGGCCCAAGTTGTCGTTCCATCACTGTCACTCCACCTTTGTCGTCCGACACTCGTCATGGCGTCGTCGTCACGTGAACCTCGTCAACATTCGTCATGCATTCGTTCTCACACCTGCATAGTGAAGCCGTCGGGCTCGTTTAATAGTCGCCATTGCAGCTTCGTGACATCTTACTCTCGTCATGCATCCGCCGTGTCGCCTTCTACTCCGATCCAGTGGTCCGAGTTTTCTAATAGCTAGGGCCACTAGGTATGTGTTCGCGGTCGTTGCGCCGTCGTCATTCCAGCTCTGTCATCCGACTTTCGTCACGCCTTCGTCACTCCATCATCATCACACAGTCATCAACATGTCATCGTATTCAGGCTGTCGTTTTATCATAGTCATCACTGGAGTAACGTCATCCAATTATCGTCATGATTTCGTCGACATACCGCTTTCCTAGTTCCATCAACATCAATCTTTTTTGTTATTGTATCGTCATGCTGTTGTCATTCAATCGTGATCATTTCGCTCTTGTCATGCCGCATCTCATTGTCGTTATGCCGTCGTAGTTATGGGCCTATCACGTTCGACCAACGTCCACTATTTCTTCGTCATTTCATCGTCAGTTCGTCGGCATCATACAGTCCGCGTCATGCCTCCGTGTTCATGCGTCGCCTGCAAGCGAGTGCCTTAGCAAACGTGGACAATATCGGAGTAGCGGCACATAGCTGAAGCATCGAAAGTAACATATTACTACTACACGTGTTAAATAAACGTGATTTCAGGAATATGATATGTAGCTGCGTTGCCGGACTGCCATTCGCATTACCATCGGCAGTCATTGTGCGATTAGTTCTGCCATAATTTTTATGTTTTGTTTTAAACGAAGTCATGCTCGAATTTCATGTTTTGGGGAAATGTAATAGATGTAAGGGGTCACACGCAGAAAAATTATTAAATGCATTCATTATTTATAAGCTAAATAATATGTTAAACTTCAATTTTTGCTTTCTTTATACAGGCGCTAATACGGGGTGTTCAAGAAACGCCTTACAGTTTTGAAGATAACGTAGAAGTTCATGTGAACTTTTATTTTCTTACAAAGAAACATTCTTCTTGTCATGTACCATTATTATGGCGCGGTATTACATAAAATAATATAGCCTATGAGTCCCCCATTCTGATTATCTGACAGCCGTGATATGTTTCGAAAAGGTATAAATTGGCGCAAGAGTTTGAGTGCAATTTCCCGAGTGCAATCAACAATGCGATCTATTAGCTCGTTGATACTCATAATCAGAACTGGTTTTGGCACATAAAAGCCTCAAAAAGAAGAAAAGACGATACTGGTTTGGCATGGCGCATAAAAGTTCTATGACATAGCTTCACATAAAATAACCAGCCGCACGGAAATCAACCTAACTTGAAAGCTACGTTGTGCAGTCGAGATAGACTCTGTCGTTACAAGCTCATCTATCGCTGCAACTCGGTGCAGCACACGCCAGCCTTCCATCTCATCGTAACTAGATATGACAGTGGCCGTAGTGGGATGTCGTAGTCCTGTGGTGCCGGATAGGTTCCTTGAAAGTGAACAATAAAAACCGCCAGTGGTTTTACGACTCCTCTAGAAGGACCAAACTCGGTAGCAATACTATATTTAGCAAATTTGGGTACCTTGCTGAAGAAGTGAAGAATTGCTTAACGCTCACTATCTCTCAGCTGTCTGCCGTTGAGAGAAACACGTGACGTGCGACGCTGCTCTCTGATATCTGTAACGAACGTGATTGACAAATATGTAGGAGGCGTTGCTGCACTCGCCCTCAACTCTTGTGCAGCGAGTTTCCTCATTAGTTCCCAGCTCTGCAAGCTGTTACAAAAAGTTACCGCGCCGATGAAACCCATGCAGTTCGTTCCGCCAGGGCAAACCGCATCACGCTTGCGGCCAAAGGCGCTGCCTGCGTTGTTAGTGATGACCTTCTACTACATTATTTAGCTTCCTGTGCTGTGTTCCTTTCCTCACTGTATCCTATGTTAGGCTGGAAGTTTCTTTGCTCTATTACCGCAAGTCATCGATTGTTCCCTGTGCTGCAGTGTAATTCGCTGCGCTTTGCGACGCCCATTACGTTTATGCTTAGGAAGCTGGTGCTAACTAATCGTCGCGGAATATATTGTGATCCCAACTTACTCTTATGTGCTTGCCACGTTCTCCTGTCACGTTGACTCTGACACAAGCACCCTTTATGCTCTATCTGTCGTCTTTGTTCGTCCTAAACATTCTGCACACCTTTTGTAGTCTTGCAAGATCGCGCCTGTGTCACCAGGACTAATCGTCTGCAACAAGCTTCCATATGCCCTCATGTTCCTTCGTGACGTGTACGATGGCGGCGTCAAGTGCGCGCACGCTTTTGCCATCTTTGACTTGCTTCAAGAATCCATGACCACTCAGATCGATGCTCTGACCTTTAGTGGTGTTCAAAATCCGCTGTCAGGCGCTGTATTCCATCCCACCAACGATGACACCTCACTAAGCACCCACGGTCTACGCCTCCTACGCAATTTCTACTTTTCTTTCCACTGCCACAACGCTTCTTTGGGACGCACGTTAAGGGTTTGTGACGGCATAATCAGGGCAGAGTCATTGTAATTGCGTAAAGAATACAGGCGGTAAACTGCCAATTTGGAATTTTCATCATCATCATCATCATCTTTTTTTGTGTCCACTGCAGGACGAAGGCCTCTGCCAGCAATCTCCAATTACTCCTGTCTTGCCCGAGCTGATTATAATTTGCACCTACATATTTTCTAATTTCATCACCCCACCTCACTTTCTGCCATCATCGACTGCGCTTTCTTCCCTTGGTAGCCAATCGCGATCTCTAAATGTCCACCGGTTATCTACCCTACGCATTATTTAGCCTGCCCAGCTCCATTTTTTCTCCTAATGTCAACTAGAATATCGGATATCCTGATTTGCTCTCTGATCCCCACCCCTCTCTTTCTGTCTCTTAACGTTACAACTAACATTTTTCGTTACATCGCGCTTTGCCCGGTACCTAACCTGTTCACGAGCTTCTTTGTTAACCTCCATATTTGTGTCTTATATGTTAGCACCGGTAGGATGCCATGAATGATTCTACACTTTTATTTTCAACGACAGTGGTAAGATCCAGGATTTGGTAATGCCTGCTGTATGCGCTCCAACCCATTTGTATTCTTTAGTAAATTTCAGTCACATCATCAGGGTCTCCTCTAAGTAACTGACCTAGAAAAAAGTACACCTGCGCAGACTGTAGAGGCTGACTGCCGATGATGAGTTCTTGACTTGCCAGGCTATTGAACATTACCTTTGTCTTCTGCATAATAAACTTTAACGATCCTCTTACACTTTCTCGGTAAAGGTCCTCCATCACTTGTCTGCAATTCATCCCAGTGTTGCTGAACAGGACAATGTCATCTGCAACCCAAACGTTCTTGAGATATTCGTCATTGACCCTCACTCCTAAGCCTTGCCTGTCTAATAGCCTGAATACTTTTCTAAGCATGCAATAAATAGCCTTGGAGAGATTGTGTGTCGTTGCCTGACGCCTTTCTTGACAGGCAATTTTCAACTTTTTTATTGGAGAAGCAAGGTAGCTGTTGAATCGTTTTCGTTATTTCTCAAGATATTCACGTATGCCTCCTGTACTCTTTGGTAACGCAATGCCTCCATACTGCTGGTATCTCTCAAATGCCTTTTCGTAATTTATAAAAGCCATATTGATTGTACTCTGCAGAGTTCTCAATTACCTTGTAGGAATTAACGTGACGGCGGCGAACGAGCCGCGTGCCGTCGTTCCTACTAAGAAGGCGGCGAGCCGAGCGGAGGCCGCGACGACCAGCGTCTCAAGCTCCTGGAACAACACTGCGCGTGCCGAGCTTGCGCTTCGAGCACGCGCTGCATTTCTTTATTGTTTACTTCCTTGACAGTCGGCGCGAAGACACCGGTTGGGAGCACCGACCAAAGCGCCCCGCGTTGCAGCGTCGGTGGGCGCTACAACCTTATTAATGACATGGACGGAATCCATTGTAGAATATCGCTTCCTGAACCCAGCCTGCTCTCTTGGTTTATGAAAGTGTCGCCCTGTTTCTAAAGAAAGTTGTCTTCGTCAGTATTTTATACAATACTGAAAGCAGGCTAAAGGTCCTACAGTTCTTCAGTTCTTTAATGTCTTTCTTGTTATGGAGTACTATATTGTTGTCTTCCAGCTTTCTGGTATGCTTGAAGTTGTGAGCCACTGCGTATCAAGAGCCGCAAGCTTTTCAAGCATGATATTTCATCCGTATTTCATTACATCGACTGTTATTCCATCCTCTCCTACCGGCTTTCCCCCGGCCATGCCTTGCATGGACCTACTTACTTCATCGCAAGTTATAGAAGGAGCCTGGTACTTGTTCGTCACTACTTAGCAAGCTTTTCAAGCATGATATTTCATCCGTATTTCATTACATCGACTGTTATTCCATCCTCTCCTACCGGCTTTCCCCCGGCCATGCCTTGCATGGACCTACTTACTTCATCGCAAGTTATAGAAGGAGCCTGTGTATCTTGTTCGTCACTACTTACGATGAAGTTTGCGTGGCTGCTCTGGGTACTGTACATGTCAGTCTAGAATTATTGTGCGGCTTTTACCGTATCACCGAGATTGCTGATGACATGAGCTTGCTTATCTTTGACTGCATGCATCTTGCCCTGTCATAAGCCAACTTTATTCCTCGCTGATATCATGCTGCGGCGATTTTTTACTGTTTCCTCGATCTGTCCGACGTCATAATTGCGAATATCGCCTACTTCCTTTTTGTATATCAGCTTTCGCAGTAGTAGTATAGGTATCCATATATCTCAGCCAATTCGCCAGGCATGTATTATTTCCATCGGCAAGATCACCTACGTGAAAGCCTACTGTCATCCTCTTCTCCCGCCTTCCCGAGCGCTCCTACCGCTGCATGTAAATTTTCAGACGTCCGAAAACTCTCACAGCGACAGCATGTATGTCGTATTTTGCTTTGGGTGATGAACGAGCTCCACCATTCGATTGCGCGAGTTAGCACGTGCCCTCTTCATTGATGCTTGTTTAATGGCGCTGAAAGTCCGAACACATGCCGGCGACCAACCACCGCCTTAAAAGCGGGCAAGGACACCATAAGGAGCAGAATGCGAAGTTGTCCTAGTTGGTTCATGCTTTAAATGTGGTTCTGGCGCAAGGAAAACTAAGTGAAAAGAGTGGAAACTCAGCGCAATGTTTTCCTGGCGCCAAAACCACATTTCAACCATAAAAATCTACGCGCTTTTTGAAACGAATGCTAGTTTACCCGCGTTTCAGCATTAGTATGCCACCTTCTCGGCGTTTGAGTACTTTTATGCCCCCGACATGACATCGAGCGTGCGAAGGGGGGACGGTCTGCGTTCGCTTGAGGAAATCTTACTGCTTGAGAACGAGACTAAGAAAACATGATAGGCACCGCAATGCATGGGCTCGTAAAGATATACGATACGTGTTAGAGGCTACAATACGTGTAAAAAAGTGTTGTAAAGTGATTCAATCTTTTGTTCAACATGTTCAGCACCGGCATGGGCTGAAATGTCCTCTTAGGGACTATTGTACCCTGTGATGTTTTTGTGACTACGAAGCCAGTTTTGCCCGCAATGCACAGAAATAAGTGACGCTATAATTGGCGCAATTATGTGTGCAGGTTGTCTTGATCTGTTTCTCCCGGCATTGGTTGTAGAAGACATTGGCAGAGACAAAGAGAAAGTCTTTAATTGACAGAGAAGAGGAAATGCCTGCCGACGGCTCCATAACTGTCTACTGTGCGGCTGATGCCTGAACATCCGTCGTAAATTTGAGGAACAAGGAGAAAGGATATAAAAATGACAGCCCCTCTGGCATAACCTGCTCTGCAAACACTAAACAAACTCTCTAGAGACGTGGACAGTGACGGATTCCTCAGCACCCGCTATCAAGCTGCTGCAATGCGGTCATCTCGTGTATACATTAGGTGCACCGCCAATCCTGACCGATCAAAGGGACCGATCAATCCTGACCTGCTGTAACTAACACCCGAGCTAATTCACGAGGCGAGAAAACGCATTCCGGGCTATCGATGGAACGGCCATGCACGCAGTTACGCACCAAATGCTGTTGAAGAGCTGCAGCGAACGCGGTGCAACGTACAAGATGCTCAAGCGTATTCGATTGCGCGCACTGGTGGCACAAGTCTGATGTGGCGAGACCAAAGAGGTCACTCTGCGCCCAAGCCCACACGTAGCCGTCGTGGAGACCGAGCAACCCCGCACGCGGCCGTTGCGATGGTGATTGGCCAAAGATTTGAGGAAATCATTCCCCGCGCGCAATTCGATTGTCCGCATGAGCAGTTGCGTTTCGTCCAGAGAAGGTCGGGGATGCCTAGGCGGTTGATGCTGAGGCTCGGCGGCAAGCTAATCCGCTTCCTCATTACCGCATCCGCCGCAGTAGCCCTTGCCGACTCTAGACGAAGGGACCCTGCCTTTCTCAAACAGTGGTCTAGCACTCGACGTTCGCAAATTCTCGCGAGCCATCTACCTTAGAGAAGTGTTCGTTTCTAAAGGCGGGGCCCAACTGTTGTGGAGAAGTGGGAGATACGCGCACTCTCCCTTTCTGTTCCCTATCCTTAACTTCTTCATCTTGTCCAGAAACAAGATTACTCGTTGGCATAATCGAGGGCGCTGCGGGAATTTCGTATAAAGCATGTAAACGAAATAAATTGAGGGTTCACTAAATATACGGCACAAGTAGCGAGAACTGGACGAGTTGGAATGCAACTAGACACGGACAAAAGCCTGTGATCGTTTCGTCTTCTTTGTGCGTGTTTAGTTGTTGGCCAACGGACCATTAAAGGTTCTGTAAATAATTTGGAGGCTCCTAAGTAATCCAGAAAGGTTACATTATTGGCACATATTATACACTGATGTATTGCACATAATTATTACATTGACTTCTCACCTGATATGAGCTCGGTCTGATGAAAAGCTTTCTCGGGGAATTGGGAAACAGCGGTTAACAGCTGTAACGGGCACATCAAGCAATATTTTTGATTGGCTGTTTGTTCTTATTCATAAATAATTAACTTCGCATGACCGCACCCCCTCCCTTGCTTTCGGAGTATTTTATATCGCTTGCAGTTATAGTTCGTCAAAGACGGCGCACTGAGTTCTGTGCCAGTTGTACAACACCAAGCAGTCTGCAATGCATCAATAAGTAATATATTGCCAACGTCGCTATTGACCCACTCAGTTTGATCTTTGCCCACGCATTACCCATAACAGGCCCCTTATTTTAACAAAATATAAAAAAGGCGACTCGTACCACTCACCTAGGACGTAGGAGAAAGCTTCTACGTTCCTCGTATTTAACTTGAAAATAGTGAGAAAACAGGGGTTCAGTAATTATTTTGAAAGGTCATAAAGTAAAAAGTGGTAAAATTTCACCACGTATTACACTCAGCGTGACGTAGAGCTCTCGCGGGACACTTGGAAAAATAGTTGGTAACGGATAGCTGCCGCTTTTGAGCATTTGCTTAAGGAATGTATCGCAAAAGCTGTAATCACCTGAAGCTCTTCTAACATTGCCTAGGCCTCGATGCACGCTTACGATGCCCCTTATTCTCTAGATGTGTCAATAACGTGATACCTTGAGTTCTTTCCACATGTTGCGCAACCTCTTTGCTCGGTGATTGAAATACGCTTCTAAAGCTCTGAAAACTTGTTTAGCTAATTTTCTACAAATACTAAAAAACCACGCACTTCAAAGTTTCGGTACACGTCAGCCCTAACATGTTGCAACTTTTCTTTTTGCAAATATAGAATTTCTACCGCCTTTGCTCCTGCCATGACAGAGGGAAAGTTTTGCAAGTGTTTTAATAACGCTTCTGAACGTAGAAAAAAAGTTTATGAACTTAAAATCAGCTAACTATTAACCCACATACTTCAAAACTTTCCTGCACGTTATTTCTAACATGCTCCAAATCTGACCTCAGTCTAACTGCCTGAATTATTTAGTTCTGCAACTGCATCAGGCACCACTAAACTTACAAGCGCTTCGTGTAAATGCTTGTGCAGAAGAGACAAAGCGAGCTTTGCCAAAGTACCAGCAACGAGTGGCCCTCGCTATAGCTGTTCAAGAAATGGAGCCTTTTTCTGATGAATAAACGGCGTAGTTTTATTTCTACAATTGTAAGAACATCGCTTCAGTGTGTTCGCCCTTTATTTGATTGAATTATTTTCTTGCTAGTGTTAGCAAACGCGTAATTCTCTTTCAGAACAATTTTTGCGTCAAACAAAACTGGGCCACGCACTCGTCATGCCGGTGATTTATCCAACAGCCAGGGCATGGAGATCAATACATTGATTCCTGTGCTGCTATAATGATTTAGAAAAAAATACGACAAAACAACAAGAAAACTACGCCACTAGGAGAACTTCCTGCGCGTCTTGAGATACCTTATAAAAATGACTATTGAAATGTTGGCATATTTTTTGGGAATTGTTGACACAATATCATTTCAATAATGTCTCAATAAATATTGAACGTACACAACAATACCTTAACAATAAAGCTGTTGAGCGCTTCACAACAATAAAGTCATTGACTAATTGTTGTTGACATATTGTTCAATAATGTTGAGTACTATTGAGAATTGTTGAGCAATATTGACATTGAATATATATCTGAAACACACACATGTAGACGTGTATGTGTTTTACACATATATATTGTTTTATTGTTCACTTAATCATCACTAAATATATAGAGTGTCACATAACTTGAACCAAAGGCCTATCACTCGAGTCGTAATTGGGGGAGCTTGTGGCAAGACGACGCTGCCGCAGGCGTTCCGCTTCCTTTGCCCTAAATTCAGGGTCGGCGGCTCTTCGCTGACATTTCGCCTGGGCTTCGGAATCCGTCACGCTAGAATCAGCATGCTAGAATCGGACGACAAGCTTCGCTCACTAGAATCGGACGACAAGCTTTGCTTACCTAAGATATGCCTTTGCTTACGTAAGATGCTTGCGGCGACAAGCTTTGCTTTCAGATATATATTCAATGTCAATATTGCTCAACACTTCTCGATAATACTCAACATTATTCAACAATATTTCAACAACAATTAGTCAATGACTTTACTGTTGTGAAGCGCTCAACAACTTTATTGTTGAGGTATTGTTGTGTACGTTCAATAACTATTGAGGCATTATTGAAAGGATATTGTGTCACCAATTCCTCAACAATATGCCAACAACATATCAATAGTCAGTACTCCATTTTCTCGACAGAGGAAGGGCTGTTGATTTTGTCTCTTTGGGTCCCACGTATGACAAGGCCAGTTCAAGGAAGCGTTGCCATTGCCGACAGTGCACCGTTGGCGTCGTCGTGAAATACACTGTGTTGCTGCTGGCAGCAGTCGTGTTCGATGACCTAAGCTTTCCGTTACCTCTTTGTCGCTCTCAGTTCGTCAAAGCTGAAATTACGGAATGGGAATTCTCAGCAAAAGAAGAGATCGGTTTTAACAAGGCACGATCGATAAATGCCGGCCGCTGGCAATTTTACAACGTGTGTACACTGAACACCGGAACGACATAAATCCCCAGGGGGTTTACCTTCGGGCAAGGTTGGAAAAACACTCATAGATATAGAGCGTTTATTTCAAAGAGGTGCTAAGTCAAATACTCTGATTTGCACTCTTGATCAATAATATAAAAGAGCATCACAGAGGCATGTGGGAAAGAGTTTGTTGAGGCGCTTGCGCTGCTGAGCACGAGGTCGCGGGATCGAATCCTGGCCGCGGCGGCCGCATTTTAATGCAGGCGAAATGCAAAAACGCCTGTGTGCTTGCGTTGTAGTGCACGTTAAAGTAACCCCAGGCGGTCAAAATTATTCCGGAGCCCTCCACTACGGCATACCTCATAATCAGGTTTGGTTTTGGCACGTAAAACTCCAGAAAGAAGAAATTAGATAGATAGATAGATAGATAGATAGATAGATGGATAGATAGATAGGTAGATAAACTTTATTATAAATATAGAGTTTTGTCTTGCCCCGAAGGGGCATCGCTAATGGTCGGGTCCCCTAGTCCAAGGCTCCGCTGGCTCTTGCCATCTTCTCTGCTCTCTGCATCAGCTTGAGCTGGACCCCCCCGTCCCTTATCCCCTCATATTTCATTTCGGAGCAGAAGAAGCCTTTATGTCAAGTGGCCAGTGTATTTCGCTGAAAGCATGTGATGCGCTTCACCACAATATACAAAAAAAAACGCTCATTCGAAAATTTCCGCTAAATGAATGTTGGTCAGACGGCGACAGTGGGCCCCTACTGCATGTCAGCGCCCTCCTACATGTTATTTGGGAAAACTGGTCTAGTGTTTCTTTTGTACCATCGCATGCTGTTCAGCGCCTTGTGAGATGAATTCACAGGCCATGTTCAAATGAATCAAACAGTAGCGTATCAAATTTGCAAACGTGGCACCTTTATTATTAGCACAACCGTTTACATGCAGCACATCAACTCTCCCACGAAAGTATCGGAAACAGTTTTGCGCATAATTATAACGAGCACTATTAGCCTGTGAGTGGACGAGAGATCACACCCAGTTCTGCCCCCCCCCATACACACACACCATCCGATAGCATTCGATGACTGTTTAAATGAGTTATAGACAACTAGAAAAAATGAATTCAGTGGTGGGGAGTTTTACATGACCAAACCACAATCTGCATATGAGGCACGGCGTAGTGAGGGATTCCTGATTAAATTTCACCACCTTGGGTTCTTTAAGGCGCATCCAATGCTGGTTACACAAGAGTTTTTGCGTTTCACCCCCATTGAAACGCAGCCGCCCTGGCTGGGAAACGAACCCACCACCTCGTGCTTGAAAGCGCGACGTCATGGCTAGCTAAGCCACAACGGCGAGTTTATACGACTCTACTGACTGAAATAACCTTTAGCTGAGCATTCAAGTGGTGTGTCTTGCTATTGCGCACTATCTCCGCTTGAATTATAATGCAAACAGGGATGCTGACATGATGCAAGAAAGACGCCCAAGGTCAGCCACATATGAGTTTAAGGTCTTACGGTTCGTCAAGGAACCCGTGTTTCAATCTGTCTCTCACACATTGGAACACGCGAGAACGCGCTCGTCCCGATGTATAAACGTACGACAGCTCAAGAGAGGTTTACAACCCCTGTCTCAGCACCAACACAGCCCTGGTATGTTTGTATTCGTTAATCTTCGTCGAACTAGAGCAGCTGACATACACAAACTTAGGACAGGCTCGCACGTTGCACGAGCAACTCGGAACGTATTGTGCAGTCATATTTACTGTTAGAAATTTTTTACAAAACAGGTACTCGAAATGGAGGCTGTAAACCACGGGGAGGTCATGTTTCGAATGCAGCGCTGACTGATTTAGTTAGGAAATTTAGGAACTATTGCGATGACAGCGCACGGAAAAGGTTTCCAAAATATACTACGTTTTTTTTTCGCCGTGCTAAGGTGTACATGATTTTCAAGTTTTTTTCTAAATTGATACACAGTGGTGAGGCATATCATTGGCATGACTTTGTTTATCACCCGTTACACGGCTACGCTGCCACTTGGTATAGCAAGTTATTCTTCTAGACCTTGTGATGGAAATACAAGCGAGGTCTTCACCGTCGATAGACAGAATTTCTTGCGGAAAGCGAATATGACGGTCAAAAAATAGTAATTAATTTACAGCACTCTCTGGAACGCAAGGGATGGGGTGACCTGTGATAGGTTCACGCATAATGAACCGCATCTCTGAGGCATCAGACGGTAGCTGACAGGAAACACATCAGCAAATAAAAGAGTCTGTGCGACACATTACAACGAAAGAAATGTTGTTCTGTAGTCTGAAAAAAATGGAAGCGGATTCACGAAGTGAATGCTAATGATGGAGCTGAAGCTCCTTGGACGATTACGGTTGCTGCTCGAGCTTTCGCTTCGGGGTCTTGCTGCCGTTGCCGGCGTGCTGCTGCTTCTCGTGCTCGTAGCTCGGGGTTATCTTCGCGGCGTTGCCGCTGGGCTGCCGCGTCTCGTTCTCGAAGTGTAGGATCAGAGTCACGACGTTTGCGCTTACGTTCGCGCTCCTCCACACTGCAGTGCTAAGTGTAGTGACAGCGGCGCGGTGCCGGCGCAACACCTGCACGCGGTCGGTATGCGCGCTGCGTGCGATCTGCAAACAGTTCTGCGCATGACGTCGTGCGCTTGCTCGGAGAGGGGTTTCGGACCGTCGGTATGCGTGCTGCGTGCCCGACGGGGAGCTACGACGACGACGGCGACAACGGACATCGTGAGAGCCTAAGGAGATTATCTCCTATAAAGACCGTATATATATATATATATATATAACATGAAACGGGGGCATGAGATGTTTCAGAATCAATGCAATACGAGATCAGGGTGCAGGTTGGGCGAGTTCCTTGGTCATATTTATACTAACAGCGCGAATGTAAAACTTAGACACGAGGAAAGAGAAGGTACGAAGCCACTTGTTTTATCCCCTATTTTTTCTTTCCTTTCGAACCTTCACGATCATGCTGTTAGTGCAAAAAAAAAAACGGTTAACCTTGCACTCGGCCGCGCAACGCTTGAAACAACGAAGCTGGGCGATCGTAGCTCAGCATTTTCGGAAGTGCGCGCGAACTTTTCATGTTGTTACTCATCATGATGATAATTTCTTTTCGGGCGTCTCGGACTTATGGCCGTCACTGCGCGTTGCATAGTGCAGCTTGCAACACCGACACCGTGTTCCAATGCCGGCACCGCTTTCCAGGAGACCGCTCCGTGAATGCGTCTCTCTCTCTCTCTCATAGCGTGCAACACCTCTTCACCTCGCTGAGCACGAGCGTACGAACGCGTCAGCTGTGGACGAAGACGACGAGGCTTTAACGCAATCATATGGTTCGCATAAATGCATGTTCTGCAAGCGTGGCTGTATAGCCTAGTTCAGGACTTGCACGAGATACCACAGAATCTTAGCTGTGGTATCGAGCATTCGCTGTGTTTGTGTGGCAGTCAGAATATGAAAGAACAAGCAGAAACAACTTGTTTCGCAAGTTAGGTCAGGGAGGCTTGTCGTTACCAAACTTATTCTTAAAGCAACTGGTTTCTACATTCTTGTTCTTGCGAGGCACGACAAATCCTTTCTTGCGAACGGTTATTCAAGTCCGATTGAGCAATGCTTTACCTAACTTTGTTGTCTCGATGAGGCAGGGTGGGTGTTAGGCAACGAGTAAATTTCTACGTGAAGTGGTCGTGGCATTTAGATTTTTAAACCACAACTTTTCTACTGAATATTTGGCTACTGTAACACGTAAGCGGATAAGCTCTGATTTAATAGACATTATGTTCCTAGAACCATTGTATCGATTATTGTACCGTGAAGGCCAAGGAAAAGATGTGCTAAAACATGTGAAACGAGTGATGGTTCTAGGGGGAGTCAAAACGTTCTTTTTCAAACTACAGACCTTGCCTGTAAAAACATGGCTAGAAGATAAAGGGGAGTATTTACCATGGGGTACTTACTGTTTACTTTGCAAGAAACCAGAATCTATAGAACACGTGTTTCTAGATTGTTGGAGTGCGGTCTTCTTCTGGGACATTATGCAAAGAACTATTAAAAATGAATTACCGTTAACACCTCATGGTATTCGGTAGTTAACTACAGGGCAAGACAGTATACCTTATGACACGTTATTTCTCCTCGGCCTTCACAGCATCTGGAGAAACCGCATGGATGTAAGGAATTGTGACATTAATCCGAGAACAATAAACTCTTACTTTACTGAAAATGTGAGTAAACTCCGTGAAGTGTTTAAGAGATTAGGTTATGACGATGAAGTATTGACCTTGGTGGATGCTCTTGTCAAAATGAAAGTTCTGTAATGTCAACCGCAAGTTAAACATCATCGGTGGGAAAACGAATATTGTCAGCTGATGCAGTAGTTTGTATTATTGTGTCTGCCGAATGTCCGGAAATAAAGAAAAAAAAGTGGCTGCATAGCCCAGTGGTTACGACGCTCGCTTTTTGACCGCGGATGCAATGGCTCGATTCCCGCCTCTACAAGAAAGTGTAATTTTTTATTTCTTGAAAGTTTCTTGATACGCACCACAAATTACTGTTGGTTTAAACAACTTTGCTGTTAAAATGAAGCCAAAATAACAAACTGAAATACGAAAGCTAGGTATAGACCCTTGATCGGTTTATACCAATCTGCTTGCTTCCAAAAGCTCATTATCCTCATTATTGCTGTAGCCAGGTGAAAGCTTCCCGGCATCTTTTGCAGGACTATGTTCTCCTGCAACAAACAGCCATGTTCTCCTCTTCCTCGTGTTGTCGTCGAGATCAACTTTTGTGTTAAGATTTCCAAAAGAAAATGTCGCGGTTCATTTGTCACTATAACTGAGAACGCGCAACGCTTATAATGATAATTTTGTGAATTTGAAAAATTTTTGCGAAACAAAATTGTGGCTTCTTGTCTTGTGCTGTGAACTAAGCTTTTTTCATTGTTTCCCTCGAAACTCTTTTTTTCCTTATTTTATTAACAGTCCTGGGCTTTCGCGTCACTCTAGCGGCAGCTATCAGTATGAGTAAATTATTCTATACATTCGAGCGTTTTCTCTACCTAATAGATTATTGAAACTGTTCACTGGTAGCAATGAGAAGCCAAGAGACGAATTACAACACGATGGTGAAATTCTGCTGACCAATCAATTAGTACCCAGAAGGTTAACACAAGACCACATAAAGATGTTCTAAAGGCAGAATGAAGAAGATCGCAAGAAGCATCCCAATGAATCTAACGGTCATACTGGCGCCATAGGCCAAACTATCGTGAGATTTATTTGAGAAATTCTCATGAAGCGTTGTGGTATAGAAGTCAACGCCAAGTGAAATAGTTTAAAATGACCACAGCAAACTTTACAGTTATGTTCGATTTACGAGGGAAAGTAGTGTGCTATACGGCATATTAACGCTAGCACATGCCTTGCACTTTTATAAACGGCTACTCGCGTTAAATTGGCTTACTACCGTATACACCGTGCCTGAGTGAATGTTTAACACTTTACAAGCCTGTTTGAATTGTGCAGTTTTCTTTTCATGCGTTTATGATAGAAATTGGCCGATTCTAAGATCAGCGACCAACCCGTCACACATGCTCGTGAGAAACAAGTGTTGTCTTGGCGTGGGTGATCCATGCACAAGTCGCAGTAGAAGAGTAGTGATTTAATGAAAGAATAAAATGTTACATGATCACACAGGTTGACTTTGCCACACAGGCGTGCACTAGCCACACAGGCGAACTTCCACGAGCATAGACACACGTCTTCTTCTTACACCGACCAGCCGACAACTGCTACGTGGGTCCCATGCTTCTGTTAGGCCCACTAGCGCACTACATACATGAATAGCGCTTCCCGGGGGAGGGCGCTAGCGAAATGCTAACATTCGGCCATCCTGAATTCCTTAACGTCCTCGTTAAGGCGATCCTACATTAGGTTTTCTGAATTATCTTACCGATGCTCGGCTATTCTGCAATTCAAATTTCCTAAAATACAAACAATAAGAAGAGTGAAATATAATAATAGCTTAAAAACACAAGACAGCACTATGTTCAAGAACAGACGCCTAAAGTTCTCCACAGCACACAGTAATTCGGTAGTTCATAATGCAAAATTATGAAAAGTCCTTTCTTCCAGCCATCTCGACTGGCTTGACATTGTGGCCACAGTACGAAAAGAGAGGGAAAAATGTTTCACGCAACACAGGAACTTGGCACAATAGAATTCTCGTTGCACACAGAGAAAATAGAAGAAAAAAATCGCAACTAACACTCTCGTAGTCTCACCGGTTAAGTGCGTTTATGATGCGAACGTTGCCTTACTGAGGTTTCTTCTTCCTCTTGATACTCTTCAGATGTGTCCTCATCTTTTTCTTGGTCAAGAGTCCTGGGCGGACCTTTGCCCGTCGTGCGCTTGGACGGCAACTTGGGCAAGCCGGCTTTCTTTTTCACTGCTTCCGCAGGCGGTGGCGGTTCAAGTTCGGAAGGGGCTGTCCCGTCAGTGGCTTCTTCGGTGTTTTCCTCGGCCTTACACCTTCCTCAGCAACCTCCGAAGATTTCTTACTTTCGTCTGCAGCCTCTGGCTCAGCTTCGGTGGCAGTGGCTGCTTTTTCACCACCTTGGTCGTTAAATGCCTGTTCCATCGTCTCGTCCGCACCCATTCGCTCTTCAGCTCCTTTCCGAGCCACTTCAACCTTTCTTGTTGCTTCTTCACTTGCCTTGTCACCAGACTCAGGTACTTCGTCTTCTAGCCTTTCTGGTGTGCTTTCGCCTCTAAGCTCCGGCTGGGCTACTTCTTCCTTGACTGCTGTAGCTTCGTCTGCCTTTACGATTACTTCCTCGGACGCTACCGCTTTGTCTTCGTGTGCTTTTGTAACTCTCTCCTGTGGTTCAACTGCGGCAGGGGCTTCTTTTTGAGTAGTCGATTCTGGAGCGCCGGACATTTCACAGTCACCGGCTCGCCCCTTTCACTGCTCTTCTGCACATTAACTTTCGTTTTCTTTGTTCTCTGGCTCTGCAACGGCGTCTGAAAATTTAAGTGCCGCAGTTTCTTCGTTTGCTTTAATTTCACCGGTGTTTTCTGGCTCTTGAGGAGGGAGGTCTTGAACGTCAAATTCCTCTGCTTCCCCTCTGCCTCCTTTGGGACGTTCTGATCCGCTTCTTTTTCTTTCGACAAGGTTTCCTCGGTTGCCTGTGTCGGTTCTTTCTAACCTACGTCCGCTTCGGGATAAGTGGCGGCTTCGGGCCTATTGTTTGCGGCGTCGTCTTCGTGAGTGCCCTCCGCTTCCTTTACCAGCTTGTTGCTCTCTGCGGTGATGTAGTGAACTTGCGTGGTTTCTTCCTGGTGTCCTTTTCGAATATTAGCCTCACTGCCACTCGAGGAGCACATTGGCACAGTGATTTATATTTTCATGTCAAGCATTACATCACAAAAACGGTGTCTATAAACTACACAGTTTGTCACAGAGTGATCAGTGGACATAGAGATCCAGTTCACTATATCTACCTGAAGCACAGACTTTTCATGAGCTCTCATTCGCAGTTTAGGCTACTGTTCTAACAACTTCCAATGAGCAAAGGGACAATAATTTCGAAGGTAGAAGCGGAACGTCTTCGCACCTTGGCCTAAGTTACGCAGGGCAACAATGAATGCTGTGCACAAGAAAATGTCAAAACTTTGTGGATCGTCCGGCACAACTATAACACGAATGTTCCTTGCTTCAACGCCTTCTATCTTGATCTTTGCCCTGCAATGACCGATGCTTCTGGTCGCTGGAACGTGCTTACTGCCAAAGCGATAAAAAGGAGTAGAGTCCAGCACAATCTCCATGCTGCATCGTTCCGCCACCGACGCAGGCAGGAAAGAACCAGAAGTGCTGGTGTCGATGAGTCCCACCATATCGAAGTCATCGTTGAGAATTACTTCCTTAAGCAATACATGGACACTCTCGGTGCAAGGAAGTGCTTCTACGACGTTAGACTGGTTACGTTGAAAGAACTTGCAGTTGCGTTGCGTATGGTCTGTAGCCTTGCAAAGTCGGCACTTCAGCGGTCGCTTAGCTTCCGGACAGTAACGGGCTATGTGTCCATACACATTGCAGTTGTACCATTTGCGCTCACCAAGGTGGCTGACGCGGGGCGATCCCAACCGTCGGTTTGCTTCCCGGTACGCATCGGTGGTAATTTCTCTGGCTGTGGTAGCAGACTGGCTGCGCTCCATATCCGATGTCGAGACGTGTTTTCGGTTGCCTGCTCCAAAAAGTTTCTGTCGTTATCGTTCGGTGCGTTCAAACTCGAGGATGTCGTGAAGCAAAGTGTCCTCGTCGTCATGTGTCCTTCACAAGAGCATGGTGCAGAACTCCCGAGATCTCAGACCCGTGAGAACTTGCTCTCGCGTATCACAAAATTCAAAGTTCACTTCACGGCAAAGCCGCTCCTTAGAGTGGCAATAAGCGGTCGTGCTTCCATTTCGCTGATGCACGCGCTCTTGCATCCTCCGCCATGGTTCCGCTCCTCGAGTCTGACTCATGAACGTGCGACGAAAAGGTTCCTCGAACTCTTCCCATGACGTGAGTCGAGAACGTCTTGCACGATACTAGTCTTTGGCAGCTCCCAGCAAAACGGGATTTCACGGTTTCCAGCGTATACGCAACGGGCCATCCGTGAAGTGTCGACGTTCGCCATATATTTTCGATCCACTCACGTGCCGAAGGAGGATCCTCGGAGTGGTCAAAGCTCCTGATGTTTTTAACTCAGGTTCGGTATAATTTGGAACGTTGGTGCTGGTTGAGGCTGCGCCGCACCCCTAAGAGTCGGTCGTTCCAGAAATGCTTCCAAAATAGTGTCATTTTCTTGTAGGGCTTGGAGTATGTCGCGCGGCGTGATGGCGTTACCATGGCCAGCGTCCAGGTCTCCTCTGCCATTGTGGTTGACTTTTTCCGCCGAGTGTTCCGTTAGTTAGGGTTAACAACGTTCGTTAAAAACTCACATTCAGGCTTCGGTGGCGACTGGAATACTGGATGGAATTCCCCTTCTGAATTATGTTGTCTTGCCGTCGGTGATCCAGACACCAGTCATAGTAGAAGAGGTGTGATTTAATGGAAGAATAAAATGTTATATGGCCACACAGGCTGACTTTGCCACACAGGCGAACTCCCACGAGCATAAACACACGTTTTCTTCTTACACCGACCAGCCGACAACTGCTACGCGGGTCCCAAGATCCAGTTAGGCCCGCTAGCGTACTACTTATAGAGCGCTTCCCGAGGGAGCGTGCCAGCGACATGCTAACATAAGCTAACTCATCTATGTGCGGTGCCTCTTCACATCATCCGAGAACAATATGTCATAAGGGTTATAGACAGGCTAGCACGCTGTAACATTGGGTGCAAATGTAATAGTGGTGATAAAGATGATGATAATGAGATAGTGGTCTAGAAAGTACCACTGTTTCCCTTGATTGATAGGACAGAGCTATATTCTGCCTAAATGTCATTGTGTTTGTTTATGTTACCGGTTTCCGAGCGTAAGCTTGAGCTCGGGACCTCTTAACAACGTTTGAGACACCGGCTTGTAATACACAACTAAATGCGGGTTTCTTGATCAAAGAGCATAAAAGTACTTAGTTATAAATAAATGAATAAATAAATAAACATACAAATAAATAACTAAATGAATAATAAGAATACATGAGTAATAAAAGTAAACAGTTTGGAATACTCACCTGTCATTTAGCTCATCTTGATTTCTAAGATAGACTTTGACGGTAGCGCTGGAAACCTGCACTGTTACTTATGGGCTCCTAATTCCTTAAAAAGGTCTTGAAAGTGTGATTTAATATTTTAGTTATGGTAATACCTGTATTGCAAGTGTGGGGTTTGGAAATGTTAACTCTGTTTAGTTCTTCTGTGTTGCCTTCACTGCCAACTGTGTGTAAATTGCGTGTTGTTATTGTTGGTGGTGTTTTTTCGCCTGTCACTGTTATGAATGTTTTAATGAGTAGCAGCTAAATTTCAGAGGCACAACTGTTCATTCTGGATCTATCATAGGTTGGAATCTGAAAAGTTCGTGCGTAAATCTAGCTGAACATTTAATCGTCCGCTTACACCTGCTGGAGTATTTACGAAACCAGAAGAAAATAGAGACATGTCGTGCACGAAATATATTTCGCCCACCACAAAAAAAAGCATTCTTGGACTAAAGTACGGAGACTTCCCGAATTTAAATTACGAGGATTAAAGTCCCAACGTAATACTGAGCCTATGATAGACGCCACAGCTGAGGGCACCGGATAAAATTCGAGCACCTTTGGTTCCTAAACGTACACCCAAATCAAAGTACACGAAGGTTATTGGACCCCTCGCCCCTATCGAAATTTGCCTCTGCGTTTAAGAATCCAATACTCTACGGCGTGTTCACTGCTAGAACGCCCCAGCCACTCAGTCACTGTATAGGGTATGCTCAGACGACTTTTAGTCTTTTATTATTCTTCTCGTTCCCTCTCGTATTCCACTTTCTCAATTTTTTTCTAAATTCAATTTGAACCTCAGCCAATATTCCCGATGCTTTCCTTGGCGTCACTGTCTGTTGGTTGATATGGTCGCGAGTCAAAAATATTGTAAGATAAGAAATAACAACGACATAAGGTCGAATAATTTGCAGCATACAGTACTATACACACGCGAACATACAGAGATGAAAGGCAAAGACAAGTTGCACCACACAAAGTCCTTACATAAACGCTCATGCAGAGTTCCAAAACACACACACGAGGTTGCGAAGCAGCCTAAAATGAGCTCGTGCACAGATGAAGAAGACACATATAGTAAATAATGTACCCATATAGATACGGTCCTCAAATGCGAGCTGCATCTTGTAAAACGAAAAGAGAATGACACAGAAAATATATAGCGCATATTCACACAAATAATTGAAACGGGTTGTATATATATATTATTCAGTGCGCCACCTAATACACGCTAAGTATGCCCTCGTCGATATAGTGTTCAAATGGGTTCCATTGTTATACGCCGTGTTCTTTGTGATGGCCAAGCCGCCAGAAATATTGAGAATGAGCATGGTACGTGTGGGTCAGCTGGGCGTAGCTCTTGTTGTAGCTACCTACTTGACCTTACTCCGAAAAAAAAACGTTTTTCCGATGCTCGTGTGTAGCTCGGAACATTTATATTGTAAAGCGTTTTCCCGTCATACCTAGTTGTAAAAAAGCACCGTCATACGACATTTCGCTGAAGTTTAGACGACCCTACCGTAAACAAAGGGATTTGTCTTTGGAGCAACGGCATTATGCTTTTATCTGCAAAATAAAATTCGTGATAATCAACCAGGCGCTGTGTTATATACTTGCACTCTGCGTGCAAGTGCGTAACACCGCTGCTCTAGAAGTACCAGTGTCAGCGAAAGCGGGGCTCCCTTCTTGCTATGCGCAGTGATGCAGGTAGCGGTAAAGCGTAAACCCACTGCATGATGACGTGCACTTCGGCGTTGAAGTCATTTATGGCCCGTCGTAAACGTGTGTTTCGCTGATCTCTCCATACATATACAACGGTTCTGGGAGCGGGTTTCAATGGCAGTAAACTTCCTTTACTGTGATTCTCAATGCGGACCGTCTCTTGCGCTCGCTAGGTATTCCGTCGTGGCACGAGCGATATTTTGTTTAAATTGGGTTTGAAACATTAAGATACACCCCGTGAACGTTTTATGGTATGGATGTTGGTTTCTGCTAGCTGTCACTCCAGAGTTGCCTCTTACATATTTATTTTCTGCCGATTACATTGCTTTCATCACCTACAGTTTCGTGCATTTCAAGATTTGTCTGTGCTAAAGGGAGAAGTAGTAGTAGAACGCCCGCTCAAAGTTAACACCGTGCTTGCTTACCGTGTGCCTATTTACCAGCAAGAAAGTGAATGTAACAGGGTCAAGTGCAGTGATAATTCCCACTGACACGCAGGTGACCCAAGTCTTTCTGCGCACGCAGGCGAGGTTAGATGTTTAGGACGAAAGTTATGTCCATCGAATATAAAGGTCTAGCTTGTGTTGGCTTTCATAAACAAATGGCCCGATATATAGTACAGCTGCTGAAAAGTCAGGAAGGGTCATTGAAGTAACAATCATCAAAGCTCTAATTAGGCTCTGCGCGATGCAAGATATTCTTTCATCTCCAATAACCGCCTAATCACATTGACTAGACTGGTCGTATGCCTGCAAGTTTTCTTATCTCGTAGTGCTATCTATTACTCTGTCGCCGTCTCCTGCGTTTATGTTCCCACTCCTTAAGTATACAAAGTGCCACTGGGCTATTACGTACTCCATCTCGACGAACTGCCCAGTTCTACTTGTTGCAATGCTACAGGTTACAATGGGATAGTTACGCGTCACCTGCCTCGCTAATACTTCTGACATGTCATAAGAAGGTGTGCTAAGACTGTGGCTATTTGCATTTTACGGCAATGAAACTGATACAAGACTACTCAAGGCAGAAAGAGAAGGGCCACTGCAGTAGCGTGAAGACGACGAGGAAGACGACATCGTTCTGCGTGTCAGCTGTCCACCATTATGTTGAGAGTCTTGCATCTCAGTGTAAATACACCCTGTAAATAGTCAGAGCTTGTGTTTTCTTTACGTGACATTTTGGTGAGAGTTCTTGTTCCTTGTACCTACCACGGAGCTTCGCAGCGGCCACTCCAGCGCTGCAGTTACCCTGTATCCAGTGAAAAAAACATCGGCTTCACCGCCCACCCCTCCGGTGGCTCCCACCTACCTAACTCGATCTCCTTCTCGTGATCGTGACATGCTTATCGGCGAAGGTGGTGTGGACAATGGCGAATGAACGTGTCCGCTCTTACTACAAATAGGACTCAGCCCTTATGCTCGAAAATGTTATCTTTTATCTCGGCTACACACCATGCATACGGTTTAAGACTCTCGAAGCTATCATTACCATGTGTGACATATTCAAGCAGAAGATCCGCGACATCTCGTTGCGAGCTTGCTGCCAAAAGGGAACTTGAGACTTGAGCATGGACATCTTCCGAGCCATAGGTCGCTTAAATTCAGAACATCTTGTGTTCTTGCCACTAGTCTGACAAGAACTTCTCCAAGGATGACAGTTTGCGCACGCGCAGAAATTTACGGCAGATAATACGTTGAGCATGCTTGTTCACGTCAATGCTTTTACTGCCGATACCATCATCAATGCCAGTGGTTTGAACAAGGCAAAAGCCTTGTTCGACAGCAAACGTCGTCAATTACGACAGCAGTCCTCGTCAGCGTAACGTAATGAGCAGACGCACATGACGGGTGCACAAGACGAACTGAATTTCGAGCAGTTAACGGTTTTAGTCGAAAACCACCCGGAATTACGTGTGCCATGTCTTTCTTACCTCCAATCAGCAACGGTATTTTGCTCTATGCGCTGCAACGTCTAGTATCAAAGCCACTATTATTTTCCTAGTGTGCTAACTAGATCTCTTCTGTGAACTTCTACAACGGCATAGGATGGTTGCCAACTTAAGGAAACAGTTAAAATTGTGAAGCAAATCATTTAAACACTGTAGTAAAAATGCCCTAAAATGTAATTGCGAACTATGTTAAGCGCAGAAAACTGCACGGGCTGGCATGGAACAGCTTCAAAGAAAAGCTGCAACCTAAGGAAGTTGACAATAGGATATATAATATGAAGTAGAATATAGGTAAAATATAGGAAATATAAGATATAGGTGGGAAGGGATATCGAAGTGCACTCTTGTATTGTTTTACGTTCTTCACACATGCAGCCTCCTAAGTCGAAGGAAAAACGTTTATGGAGGCCTGCTCACGAACTAAAGCAGGTGGGAAAAAAGACTCGGAAAGCACGGTATGTGACATGAAATGCTCCGAACTTCTGTTTTAATTTTATCGTCGTCTAGGCTAAATATAGACCATATACTGAGTGACAAGAAAAGAACGAGGAAACATGTATAGAGGTGAGAAAACAAGAACAGGAACACAGGTAAGAAAAAGAAGAGACTTGCGACCTAACCGTTGTCTCCCAATGTATATATGTATACATGCGCTTTAGGAGATTACGCGCGGTCTTTATCTTTGTCTGTTGTAAGTTATCTTACCAAAGATAACTTCGTTTCACCTGCATTCTCCCATTCAGCACTGCCCTCTATCCTCCCCAGCTATGCCACCTTCGTATGTTGGTCGCCTCTCTTTCCGATATTTGGAGACTTATGGAGCGAGGAATCTCACCGCGTCTCCGGTTCTTCTTGGTGTTTCTCTGCAGACATCGCCTACGTTTTCTCGTTTCGGCTTCATCCTCTCCGGTGTCCTTTTAGTCGCCTTTTTTGCCGCCGAAGTTCTTCCTGGCGAAAGCTAGCCGTCGTAGGAATGAAGCTGGAATGTGCTGCGCGATAAATGAATGCCAGCCATCAGCACTCCCGCAGTGAGAAGCCCACTACCGCGAAGGACTCGACACGCTGTTGTCTGCTTCCGTATTTTGTTGGCGCGATAGCGTGTCGAGCACATGGTTCATGACTTGGAGGGGATCATTTGCTCTCTTCTCGCTCTTTTGTTGTATCGTAGCATTGTTATAGGAGGACAACGACCCGGCGACTGCAGCACAAAAGAAAGGAAGCATGTATAGTTCATTTGGGTTCTTTCAAGTTTTTGTGGTTATGGCGCTTTCTAGATAAAGAAACATAACTGCATTGTATGAAAATACATCATTTTTTTGTTTAAACGAGTGATGCTGAACATTTGTCGCTTCATATATGACACGAATATCATATCTATGAAGGAAATTGTAAACTTCACATGTATTTTGTATTGATGTCGAGCGCTGTTAACTTCTTCAACGTCGCTGACAACTCACTGCAGTTGTTTATGTAACCCGAGTTGACCGAAATAAGCGAAAATTCAATAAAACGGGTTGTTGAAGAATACACAAATCCTGTTGGTAATGAGGTGCATGACTGTGAGTTTGCTTTCTGCGCGCTTTTTTTACCGAGTTGCAGTGGTACTTTCCTTAGCTCATAAATATTTCCCAGGTGAGTAAGCGTTATGACAGACGCCTCTTTTACTTATACAAGTGCGCAAAGTGTTTCTGCTTGGTTATATTACTTTTAAGTATAGATGAATGAGAGAGAAAAAATAACACGTCTCTCATCGTACTGTGGCCCGTTGGCGCTCTTCTACAAGGTCAAGCACGTCGTGTCTTATGAATCAAAATTTGTCAGAGCCGCGGAAGGGCCCTTGCTTCGGAGTGATTTGTGTAGGAAAGTAGTATTATTTTAGGACAACCTTGATGATGTCTTTTACCATGAAGTATTAGCGAAACCATCCTTTTTTTCTTTAACTCCCTCCGCAATTTGGCCTTTATGAACGCCTTTCTTACTGTTTTAGTTTTTATTAGGTATTACAGTTAGCACGAGTTAAGTCGTAGGCTCGGTTTGAGCGGCGAATTAAATTTTATGCGTAAGTGTCAAATGACCAATTTAGCAAAATGCAGCTCCACTAAGGTGGAACCTGGGGAGATAGGAAGCATGCAGTGATGCACCGCTAATGGGCTCATACTGCCTTAAGCAATGGCTCATAACCCCGTAAACGCGGCCTCCCCATTACGAAGACAGAAGAGAAGTGAAATTATACGCTGGAATAATGAGCGGCAACGCAGCCAGCTGTGGAAGACGATGACGACGAACGCGGGAGCGCTCGGCAGCGCTCAGCACGAGCGCGTGCTGAGCGCGAGCACGAGCCGCTTGCTTACCGTGACGACGACGACAGGAGACACCGACAGCCCAGGCACATAAGTTATTTGCACCTAAAAAAGAACGCAATGCCACAAACACGAAAACAAAGAGCGGAGAAGCTGTGAAGGGTGACCGGAAAAGAGGTGTTCGTTACAAAACGCAAAGTCATGAAAAAGGCATGGGAGATTGAACTAGGAGATGAGAGAGAGATACCGGAAGAAAGAATTGTGACGCGCCTGCGGAGCATCCCGCCGTACAACGCTTTCTACTTCCACAGTACTGCACACATGACGCTTCATCAATTTCTCGAGAAACGTCCCGCTTCGTTCCATCGAATGCAGAGCAATAGCTATACGTCTACTTGAAAGCAAGTGCAACGCTATACTAGGCTCTCAAGCGTCAAATGTCCTCAGGTTGAGCCTTTTTCTCGTCTTGCTCTCTTAATCCCTCCTGGTGCTCCCTCCTATTTGCACTGCTGCTTCCCTTCGCGCGCACATTACTATCCCTTTGTCTTCAGCACACCGCTGGGTCTCTATGCGATGATGTGAGGGGTGACGGACGAAAGCGCACAACGAGGCCTTACAAAAAGACTCGCGATGTCACTAAAGCGACATTGGGATGATAGGAGAAAAACACTTTGTACCCCGCCACTTGACGGATGGGCGGCAACGTTACACTTCTGCGCTGTCGAGCACGAGTTCTGCGCGGGCGCTTTGACTGGCCCGGTAAGGACAGTACGCCGATACACGTTCAGGAGAGGACACGGTGTAATAAAGGTGGGAATTATTGTTGCATGGCACCTGCTCCTTGTTGCAAAGCTGAATGACATTTTATTAAGAGCCGATCACTGCAGGTGTTCGTCTGATCATCATGCGATTGGTATTCATTGCCTATTTCAGCCGTTGTGAGCCTATCTATCTATCTATCTATCTATCTATCTATCTATCTATCTATCTATCTATCTATCTATCTATCTATCTTCGTCTGTCCGCTCCGTCCGTCCGTCCGTCCGTCCGTCCGTCCGTCCGTCCGTCCGTCTGTCTGTCTGTCTGTCCTGTCGGTCCTGTCGTCTGTCTGTCTGTCTGTCTGTCTGTCTGTCTGTCCGTCCGTCCGTCCGTCCGTCCGTCCGTCCGTCCGGTCCGTCCGTCCGTCCGGTCTGTCTGTCTGTCTGTCTGTCTGTCTGTCTGTCTGTCTGTCTGTCTGTCTGTCTGTCTGTCTGTCTGTCTGTCTGTCTGTCTGTCTGTCTGTCTGTCTGTCTGTCTGTCTGTCTGTCTGTCTGTCTGTCTGTCTGTCTGTCTGTCTGTCTGTCTGTCGTCTGTCTGTCTGTCTGTCTGTCTGGTCTGTCTGTCTGTCTGTCTGTCTGTCTGTCTGTCTGTCTGTCTGTCTGTCTGTCTGTCTGTCTGTCGCTGTCTGTCTGTCTGTCTGTCTGTAGTCTGTCTGTCTGTCTGTCGTCTGTTCTGTCTGTCTGTCTGTCTGTCTGTCTGTCTGTCTGTCTGTCTGTCTGTCTGTCTGTCTGTCTGTCTGTCTGTCTGTCTGTCTGTCTGTCTGTCTGTCTGTCTGTCTGTCTGTCTGTCTGTCTGTCTGTCTGTCTGTCTGTCTGTCTGTCTGTCTGTCTGTCTGTCTGTCTGTCTGTCTGTCTGTCTGTCTGTCTGTCTGTCTGTCTGTCTGTCTGTCTGTCTGTCTGTCTGTCTGTCTGTCTGTCTGTCTGTCTGTCTGTCTGTCTGTCTGTCTGTCTGTCTGTCTGTCTGTCTGTCTAGTCTCTTACACCGACCAAGTGCCACATATTTACCAGCTTAGGCCACTAGGTATGTGCCCGTAATCGTGACGCCTTCGTGGTTATTTTATCGTCGCTATTCCAGTTTCCTGATCTGACTGTCAAGCCGTCGGCGTCACGCCTTCTACAACCACCCGGTAACTCTAATTGTCTAAAAGATTCAGCCATTAGGCATGTGCTCGTGGTCGTAATGTAGTCGTGGTTGTTGCATCGTCGTCATTTCAGGTTTGTTATTCGACTCCCTAATGCCATTGTTATCTCTCCATGGTCGTAATACGGTAGTTGTCATGCCATTCTAGTCATACACTGTAAACATCTTAAAGGCAGCTCGTTCACATTAAACCTCAGTGTTGAATTATCATCATCAGCATTGGCTCGAGCGTCGTCCTCTCCTTCCGCAGTTTAAGCCATCCGTAATTTGTCAACCAAGCGACGCCACACTGACACGGCTTTGCCGAGCTCCCGCCAGCTGCGCACTACTGCGCCTGCGCCGTGACGTCATCCTGGCTCGTCTGCGCTCGCCGCCCGAGAGAAATAAACAAACAAAACAAAGTGAACGTTCTCGGTAACGCAGGATTCGAATCCGGGTACCCATGGTCGGAAGGCGAGCGTCATAAACACAGCGCTAGATATCCACGCTTGCGGAACGTGCATTATGTGGACCATATGGTCGCATTGTACTGACGATTGCAGCACAACTTCCTTTGGGAGAGAGAAAGAGAAAATGAAAGTGAGAGGGAGAGAGAGAAAGAGACGGAAGGAGAGAGAGAGATAAAGAAATACAGAAAGAAAGCCAGAGAAAGAAATAAAGAAACAAAGAAAGCGAGAGAAAAAAATGGAGGACGTTTAAGCTTCTCCTTTGAGAGTAGAACGCGTTAGCGTTATCGGGAACCGTCCGTATCGCATCGTTCGCATACGGCAAATATGCTTCATTCACTACAACACTGAACGTGAGAAAGCCAGCTTACAAAGACCAAGCTTACACCAATCCCCTTAAAGTCGGCTTCACCTTTAAGCGAAAATACATTGCTGGAAAGGCGCTTTTAGAGGGGCAATATAAGTGGTCTTACAATAAAATGTAAAGGCCCAAGAACATTTTAACAGCGAAGCTGCTGAAGCCAGCCGTTTGTGGTGCGCATCACCACAAACGGTGCGCATTACCACAAATTTGTGGTGCGCACCACAAATTTGTGGTGCGCATCAAAAAATTACCAAGAAATTGAAAGAAAATAAACATTCTTGCCGAGGCGGGATTCGAACCCGCGTACCGCCGGTACCAAAGCGAGTGTCGTGACCGCTAGGCTATAGAGTCACTTTTTTCTCTTTGTTTCCGGACATTCGGCAAACACAATTATACAAACTACAGCATCAGCTGACAATATTCACTTTCCCATCACTGATGTTTAACTTGCGGTTGACATTACAGAACTTTCATTTTGACAAGAGCATCCACCAAGGTCAATACTTCATCGTCATAACCTAATCTCTTAAACACTTCACGAAGTTTACTCACATTTCAGTAAAGTACGAGTTCACTGTTCTCAGATTAATGTTACAATTCCTTACAGCCATGCGGTTTCTCCAGATGCTGTGAAGGCCGAGGAGAAAGAACGTGTCATAAGGTATAGTGTCTTGCCCTGTAGTTAACTACCGAATACCATGGGGTGTTAACGGTAATTCTTTTTAATAGTTCTTTGCATATAGTCCCAGAAGAAGACCGCACTCCAACAATCTAGAAACACGTGTTCTATAGATTCTGGTTTCTTGCAAAGTAAACAGTTAGTACCACATGGTAAATACTCCCCTTTTTCTTCTAGCCATGTTTCTAAAGGCAAAGTATTAGTATGTAGTTTAAAAAATAACGTTTTCACTCCCCTGGAACCATCATTCGTTTCACTCGTTTTAGCACATCTTTTCCTTGGCCTTCATGGTACAATAATCGGTACAATGGTTCTGGGACCATAATGTCTACTAATCAGCGCTTATCTGCTTACGTGTTACCGTGGCCAAATATTCAGTAGAAAAGTTGTGGTTTAAAAATCTAAATGCCACGACCACTTCACGTAGAAATTTACTCGTTGCCTAACACCCCCCCCCCCCCCCCCTCATCGAGACAACAAAGGTAGGTAAAGCATTTCTCAATCGGACTTGAATAACCGTTCGCAAGAAAGGATTTGTCGTGTCTCGCAAGAACAAGAATCTAGAAACCAGTTGCTTTAAGAATAAGTTTGGTAATGACAAGCCTCGCTGACCTAACTTGCGAAACAAGTTGTTTCTGCTTGTTCTTTCATATTCTGACTGCCACACAAACACAGCGAATGCTCTATGAAATTTCTTAAAATTGAATCGGGAACAGCTCATTACTTGCATGAGATACCACAGCTTGCTGACTAAGAAGATCCTGCAAATTGCAGCACGTGCAAATATTGAGAGGTCACGCCCGGCCCACTTGTCACTTTGAGCTTTCAATTCCTGCACGTTTTCATTCCACAAATCTTTGGTGTCTCGATGAGTGCCTAACGGTACACCAAGCTAATCCCAGGTGTGAGCGTCCATTGCATACCTTCAAAAACACTTGGCGTTGTCTGCCACTGGCCATGCCACAAACCGACACACTTGTTCAGGTTTATATTACTGCCTGTCATGTCACAAAACTCACGCATAATTTTCATAGAAGTTCGAACACTGTCCTTATCAGAGCATAAAACAACGACATCATCAGCGTAATGTAATAAACGCACTTCACATCCTTCTAGGCTGAAACCACGCACATCCGGACTATCAATAATTTTTTTTACACAGAGCATCTAGATATATCGCGAACAAAAGAGGTGACAAGGGGCACGCCTGGCGCATAGAGGAACGCACTTCTATCTTTTCTGTTAGCTCATGGTTGATAACGAGGTTAGTTGTACAATTATTATATGCCATTTTAACTCCCTCTGTTATCAATGATCCAACACCTACACAATCAATAATTTAAAACAGGAGATCGTGCCATACTGTGTCAAATGCCTTTTCTAAATCAATTTGTAACATAGCGACTTTCCTAAAATCTGCATCACACATTTGAAATATGCTACGAGCCGCATGGATATTAGTAAATATCGACCTCCCTCTTATCCCGCAGGTCTGATGTGGTCCTACTAAATCACCAATTGTAGTCTCCGGGCAAACATCGTCATTAAAATATTATAATCTACATTTGTCAGCGTAATTGGTCTGTAGCCTGTGATTTTGTTAAGTATATTCACGTCATCGCTTTTTGGTATCAAGACTGTGTACGCCCTTTTAAAGGATGGTGGCAGAAGCCCTGCTTGATACGCCTCCTTAAAAACATGCTCTAATACGATGGCTATCTGCGAGCAGAAGGCTTTGTAAAACACTGCAGTTAAGCCGTCAGGTCGTGGCGATTTTCCAGCGTTAAGGTCTTCTATGGCCATTTCAATTTCCTTTGCTGTGATATCTACTTATAATATTTCTGTTTCTTCGTCGTTTAATCAAGGAAGGGCAGTTAGAAAATGGCTCTCATAGCAAGGCTTGCTCGGTATTCTACAATTGAAGAGCTCTCTGTAATGTTCCTCAAATGCATAATTGATTTATTCTGCATCTCTACATATTTTCCCTTTGTATTCAATCTCAACTATTTGGTTCCTGCTCGCATACTTTTTCTCTGCTCCCAAAGCACACTTTGTTGGCATTTCATCGGCCAAGATCTTTTCCGTTTGTGTGCGAACAAGCCCACTACGGTAGTTTTCCGTGTTGATAGCCTCAAGTTTACACTTCGTTCTTCTTATTTCTTCCATAAAGGTGCCCGGCGTCGCAGTTTGAGCACCCAGCAATTCCTGCAGCATTTTTTTCAGGTTATTTTCTTCTTGACGCTCTTCAAAACGCATTTCTACTGCTAACTCTATGGCATTCATTTTTACGGCTTCTTTAAACCTCTCCCATCGCTCACCCATCAACTTTCATAGCTACGGTTTGCTTTAGCTATTTCTGTTCGTGCACTGTTTAGAAATTGTTCGTCCTTTAAGAGTTTTGCGTTTAATTTCCATGTTTCCACTTCATTCTAGGTTTTACGGTAATCTTCTTCCCTATCGTAAAGGCTACTAAACATAGCATTTAGCAACCATTGTTTACTAGGCTATACAGTCACGCTTGCAGAACAGGCTAACATACGAACCATATGATTGCGTTCGAGCGTCGTTGTGTTCGTCCACAGCTGCCGCGTTCGTACGCCCGTGCTCTGCAAGGTGAAGAGGTTTTGCGCGCTATGACAGCGAGAGAGAGAGAGAGAGAGAGACGCATTCATGGAGCGGGTCTTCTGGAACGCGGTGTGGAATGCAAGCTGCGCTATGCAACGCGCAGTGACGTCAGTACGTCCAAGACGCATGAAAAGAAATTATCATCATCATGAGTAATAAGATTTAAAGTTCGCGCGCACTTCCGGAAAATGCTGGGTTACGATCGCCCAGCTTCGCTGTTTCAAGCTTTGCGCGGCCGAGTGCAAAGTTAAGCGTTTTTTTTATTATTTTAAGAATTGTTTGCTATTGCCCCGACGGGCGCGCGTGTCCAAAACGAATTAGCAGGTGAAGTCCCAGGAGGAGGAACAAGATAAGGGGGGGGGGGAGGCAAGATCAAGCAGAGGGGGCTAGGGTGGCGTCCAGCTGGCCGCGACGTATGCCACCAAGTCCGCCAGCCCGGCTTGGGCTTGAGGGTTTGTAGACTTTAGTATGGAGTCCCACGCCTCCTGTGAGGGAGCTTGCCGCAGGAGATTTCTTGGGGGAGGATTATTCCTGCAGCCCCATAGAATATGATGCTGATCGGCTGGTTCTGTGTCGCAATATTTACATTTTGAATTATAGTCGCCTTTGGATATATAAAGAATTTGGGGGGACAAAACAGTTCCTGTGTGCGCCCTGCGGAGATCCGTGGCTTGCATTCTACTAAGGGAAGAATCCGGTGGTGGATATATCCGCCGGTCCTTCCTGTAAGCGGTGGCAATTTCATTGTACTTGTAACTGGGTGTCGTTCCACCTGCAGTGGTCCCGGTCATGCCTGCACTTCCCGGTTAATTAATTCTCGGGCAGCACGGTGGGCCATTTAGTTCCCGCCATTCCCAGAGTGGGCCGGCATCTAGATAAGCGTAACCTTGCCAGCCGGTTCGCTCACTATTTCGGAGGCTCGTGGGCCTACCGACGTTTGTATGTAACTTGTAATAGCTGACATGGAGTCCGATATTATGAAGCTGTATCGCGATGCTGCTATACCAAGCGCAATTGCGGCTTCCTCGGCTTCGTGAATGGAGCCTGCGCTTATTTTACGTGAGCTCACTGTCTGGCCTTCGTTGTTTACTGCCGCATTTGTGAACGTGTGAGCGCTCTCCTGCGCAGCGTCCACGTATAGAGCTGGCTTGCTGCTAAGATGGCGGCCGAGTGCCTCGCGCCGGGCCTTGCTCCTGCCTACATTGTTTCCTCCCACGGTTTTGGGAAGGGGGGGATGACAATTTTATTCCTGATGCTCTTGGGAATACGAATTCTATCCGCTATACCGACAATGAGGAGGAGATGCATGGCTTCTAGAATTTTCTGTCCTTATGCAGAATTTGAGAGGCGCCACAGTTGAGCAGCCTTATGAGCTTCAATGATTTCTTCTATAGTGTTATGCATTCTGAGGTCTAAGAGACGCAGGCTACTGGTGCCTTTAGGGATTCCCAATGCTGTTTTGTAGATGGTCCTGATCATGGTATTGAGTATGTTCAAGTCAGATTTTCGGAGGTAGCGATATGGGCACGTGTAGGCCTGCCTTCCAATCAAGAAGGCTTGGAGTATTCTGCATGCCTCATTTTCTTTTACTTCCTGGTTCCGATTTGTCACCCTTCTGAGCGTATTACTAAGCTATTGGACTGTAGTTCGTAGCTTGCTTAAGGTCACTGAATTCTGGGCGTTTTCTTGGATGTACAAACCGAGTACTCGGATGGTAGGAAGGATTGGTACCTGCGCGCCATCGATTAGAATTTTATGCTTATCTATGGTGTTAGGGAGCTTCCTTCACATAAGCAGAGTTCCGACTTTGCTGGAGAGAACTCGAGCGCTTTCTTACGAGCAAGTCGTTGGACTTCATCTGCAGGCCTCTTCAGCGCTTCCACCACCTCATCTACAGATTCAGTATGTGTCCATATGGTCACGTCATCCGCATAGATGGCGTGTCTTTGTGCGGGGTTGCCGATAATTTTCCTGCAAGTGGATACATTGTAACGTTAAACAGAAAGGGAGAAAGGACAGCCCCTTGAGGGGATGCCGCACGTCGTTAGGGAGATCTTGTCGCAGCAGACAGTGTCAAAATGAAGTGTTGCCGTTCGGTCGCGCAGGAAAGCCTTGATATAGGTTTGGGTTCTGTCACCAACCCCTAGAGCCGAGAGACTCGCGAGAATAGCTCGATGTGCCACATTATCAAAGGATTTCTTAATTCCGAGTCTCAGGATTGTCCTGGTTACTCCAGGGATCCCTGGATCTAAAATATATTTATCTGCAGTTGCCATAAAATATACTGGCGCTGAGACGTTGGGGCGGAATCTGACCATGGTAGGGGGAAAGTCCCAATTTGACCTGCCTAAGAGAGCCTAACCTGCCTTACGGAGCCTACATGCAACGCCATTTTAAAACAGCGCTTGAATGTAGGCTCCCTAACCTGCCTAAATTGCGAGCGCCATGTGGATATCATTTTCGCAAGTGAAGTAGCTGAGCGCGCGGCTGCCGGTCTGGTAGAAATGCTGGAAAAGGGGTTTGTGTTTATGTTTCCTCGTAGCAGAATTAGGTTTTCTCGTACATTCAAATTACAATCCGACACCGATTGGTAAACAATCCGACGGCTCCGCCGCCGATTGGTAAAGTCGTACTTTACCATTTTTCTGACGGATTTCACTGTGAGAAATTCAATTCTTCTTCACCAAGATCTTGCACCACGTGAAGGGCCTGCGCGGTCGGGATGGTTGCGGTGGTTGGGAATGATTTTCTTAGCCACCCGCCGACATCGCGCGCCGACGCTGGTTGCCGACACCGGATTTTCTGCGACACGGGGCCCTTCACGCTATAGAGATAACCTAGCTACAACCTGGAGACGAAATCAATCGGCCAGCTTCACTGTGTCTTGAGCTTTGCGCCGCCTAGTGCAAGCTTTCGCCTTTTTAAATGCAAAGCATTTCTCCCCGGCGGCTCTGTCCGTCCCTCCCGCATCCCACACCCCCACAGCGCATGCGGGTCCCCTGCCCCTCTCTCTCTTCTCCTACGCTTCGCCCTTTCTCTCTTCTAGAACTAATCTGCAGAGCGGCGTCCGCGTCCCACACACCCATAGCGCATGCGCGTACCCTCCCCCTCTCCTCTCCTACGCTCTCCCCTTTTCTCTCCTCTAGGAATCCGGAGCGGCGCGCACGACATGTGGTGCGACAACTGCAAACTCCACTGGGGGCGCCACGGTAGTTCGGCGGTGTGAAAATGACGGAGCGCGCGCGCCTAATTCTCTCTCCTGTGCAGCGTCGCGATGAGCGCTCGGGCCGCTGCCACGAAACCATCTCCCGCTCAAGCTGCATACTCCACTTGGGGCGCCACGGTAGTTCCGCGGTGTTAAAATGACGGAGCGCGCGCGCCTCATTCTCTCTCTTGTGCAGCGCAGCGATGAGCGCTCGGGCCGCTGCCGCGAAACCATCTCCCGCTCAAGCTGCATACTCCACTGGGGGCGCCACGGTAGTTCCGCGGTGTGAAAATGACGGAGCGCGCGCGCCTCATTCTCTCTCCTGTGCAGCGCAGCGATGAGCGCTCGGGCCGCTGCCGCGAAACCATCTCCCGCTCAAGCTGCATACTCCACTTGGGGGCGCCACGGTAGTTCCGCGGTGTGAAAATGACGGAGCGCGCGCGCCTCATTCTCTCTCCTGTGCAGCGCAGCGATGAGCGCTCGGGCCGCTGCCGCGAAACCATCTCTCCGCTCAAGCTGCATACTCCACTGGGGTCGCCACGGTAGTTCCGCGGTGTGAAAATGACGGAGAGCGCGCGCCTCATTCTCTCTCCTGTGCAGCGCAGCGATGAGCGCTCGGGCCGCTGCCGCGAAACCATCTCCCGCTCAAGCTGCATACTCCACTGGGGGCGCCACGGTAGTTCCGCGGTGTGAAAATGACGGAGCGCGCGCGCCTCATTCTCTCTCCTGTGCAGCGCAGCGATGAGCGCTCGGGCCGCTGCCGCGAAACCATCTCCCGCTCAAGCTGCATACTCCACTGGGGGCGGGGCGCCACGGTAGTTCCGCGGTGTGAAAATGACGGAGCGCGCGCGCCTCATTCTCTCTCCTGTGCAGCGCAGCGATGAGCGCTCGGGCCGCTGCCGCGAAACCATCTCTCGCTCAAGCTGCATACTCCACTGGGGGCGCCACGGTAGTTCCGCGGTGTGAAAATGACGGAGCGCGCGCGCCTCATTCTCTCTCCTGTGCAGCGCCGCGATGAGCGCTCGGGCCGCTGCCGCGAAACCATCTCCCGCTCAAGCTGCATACTCCACTTGGGGCGCCACGGTAGTTCCGCGGTGTGAAAATGACGGAGCGCGCGCGCCTCATTCTCTCTCCTGTGCAGCGCAGCGATGAGCGCTCGGGCCGCTGCCGCGAAACCATCTCCCGCTCAAGCTGCATACTCCACTTGGGGCGCCACGGTAGTTCCGCGGTGTGAAAATGACGGAGCGCGCGCGCCTCATTCTCTCTCCTGTGCAGCGCAGCGATGAGCGCTCGGGCCGCTGCCGCGAAACCATCTCCCGCTCAAGCTGCATACTCCACTTGGGGCGCCACGGTAGTTCCGCGGTATGAAAATGACGGAGCGCGCGCGCCTCATTCTCTCTCCTGTGCAGCGCAGCGATGAGCGCTCGGGCCGCTGCCGCGAAACCATCTCCCGCTCAAGCTGCATACTCCACTTGGGGCGCCACGGTAGTTCCGCGGTATGAAAATGACGGAGCGCGCGCGCCTCATTCTCTCTCCTGTGCAGCGCAGCGATGAGCGCTCGGGCCGCTGCCGCGAAACCATCTCCCGCTCAAGCTGCATACTCCACTTGGGGCGCCACGGTAGTTCCGCGGTATGAAAATGACGGAGCGCGCGCGCCTCATTCTCTCTCCTGTGCAGCGCAGCGATGAGCGCTCGGGCCGCTGCCGCGAAACCATCTCCCGCTCAAGCTGCATACTCCACTGGGGGTGCCACGGTAGTTCCGCGGTATGAAAATGACGGAGCGCGCGCGCCTCATTCTCTCTCCTGTGCAGCGCCGCGATGAGCGCTCGGGCCGCTGCCGCGAAACCATCTCCCGCTCAAGCTGCATACTCCACTGGGGGTGCCACGGTAGTTCCGCGGTATGAAAATGACGGAGCGCGCGCGCCTCATTCTCTCTCCTGTGCAGCGCCGCGATGAGCGCTCGGGCCGCTGCCAGCGAAACCATCTCCCCCTCAAGCTGCATACTCCACTGGGGGTGCCACGGTAGTTCCGCGGTATGAAAATGACGGAGCGCGCGCGCCTCATTCTCTCTCCTGTGCAGCGCCGCGATGAGCGCTCGGGCCGCTGCCGCGAAACCATCTCCCGCTCAAGCTGCATACTCCACTGGGGGTGCCACGGTAGTTCCGCGGTATGAAAATGACGGAGCGCGCGCGCCTCATTCTCTCTTCCTGTGCAGCGCCGCGATGAGCGCTCGGGCCGCTGCCGCGAAACCATCTCCCGCTCAAGCTGCATACTCCACTGGGGGTGCCACGGTAGTTCCGCGGTATGAAAATGACGGAGCGCGCGCGCCTCATTCTCTCTCCTGTGCAGCGCCGCGATGAGCGCTCGGGCCGCTGCCGCGAAACCATCTCCCGCTCAAGCTGCATACTCCACTGGGGGTGCCACGGTAGTTCCGCGGTATGAAAATGACGGAGCGCGCGCGCCTCATTCTCTCTCCTGTGCAGCGCCGCGATGAGCGCTCGGGCCGCTGCCGCGAAACCATCTCCCGCTCAAGCTGCATACTCCACTGGGGGTGCCACGGTAGTTCCGCGGTATGAAAATGACGGAGCGCGCGCGCCTCATTCTCTCTCCTGTGCAGCGCCGCGATGAGCGCTCGGGCCGCTGCCGCGAAACCATCTCCCGCTCAAGCTGCATACTCCACTGGGGGTGCCACGGTAGTTCCGCGGTATGAAAATGAAATGCAGCGTTGTGAAAATGACGGAGCGCGCGCGCCTCATTCTCTCTCCTGTGCAGCGCAGCGATGAGCGCTCGGGCCGCTGCCACGAAACCATCTCCCGCTCAAGCTGCATACTCCACTGGGGGCGCCACGGTAGTTCCGCGGTGTGAAAATGACGGAGCGCGCGCGCCTCATTCTCTCTCCTGTGCAGCGCAGCGATGAGCGCTCGGGCCGCTGCCACGAAACCATCTCCCGCTCAAGCTGCATACTCCACTGGGGGCGCCATGGTAGTTCCGCAGTATGACAATGACGGAGCGCGCGCGCCTCATTCTCTCTCCTGTGCAGCGCCGCGATGAGCGCTCGGGCCGCGGCCACGAAACCATCTCCCCCTCAAGCTAACCATCTTCCCACTGCTTCGCATCCACACATGGTTCCCTTTAGCGGGAAATGGAGTAATTTTTTACTCTCCATCTAGCTGCTGCTACTTCAGTTTGCTTACTCTCCAAGAAAATATTCCATAGAACTGCTCTACCAACGGAGCATTCTTCCAAGCTTGTGGCAAAGCTTCATTTAGTTCACAAGGATGCGCTTATCTTTAACTCTGCCCTCTTTATAATGTGCCGATTCAAAGCAAAAATGATTTATTGACATAACTATCTACTTGCATAGACAAAAAGACGTTTACAAATTTTTATGTTTATGATGTCGATAACGCATACATTCCACTGGAAGCATAGTGGGACGACACGGCACATAGGCCCAAGCATCTCGTTCCAGTGGCGCACCGACGGGGGGGGATTCGGGGGTTGTAACCCCCCCCCCCTGAGGCCGACTTGACCCCCCCTTTTGTTTAACCCCCTTTCTTTCCTTACGCATTTGAGTGCTGCAACTAAGATGTAAGACGCGCAATCGTCTGCACACTCGCAAAAAGCGCATTTTTCTGACAATTTCCCGTGAAGAAATCGAAATTAGTGCTGTTTAGATGGTATTGGCAAACTGTCAACCCCCCCTGGCAGAGATCCTGGGTGCGCTACTGTCTCGTTCCCTTACTGATTTTCGAACTTTGTTAAATCAATTAGTTACTAAAATTCAAAGCCTGAAATTGCTCTTAAAGTAGAACTTACAATTCCATAGAATATGCCTTTTTTGTGAATAAAAGAGCGCGTACGTAGAGCCGTTTGCGCGAAGCACTCGATGGCGTCAAACGGAGAACATGGTATCAAAGAAAAAAAGTTGAGCGCGCGCGTAATGGTGGAAAACAAACCATACGTGGTTGGCAAGGTACATAACCCGATGATGTCGAAGCATTGGCTGGCACCGTGCTTTTAGGGGCGAAGCACCTTAGGGCCGAGCCTTGTCCCTCGTCCGTTGTCCGTCCGTAGCTCTGGTTTGCTTGGAGACCGCTAGAGGCGCTGCGGTGCACAAGGGCTATATAAGCGCTGTATATAGTGTACACATGTGCAGCCTATATGTGTATAAGTATATATATATATATATATATATATATATATATATATATATTGTGAAACGTTGACCGATGCGATGCCTTTATTTCCGAGCAGTCGCCCGAGTCAGAGATGAAGCACCGCACGAGACAAAGATGATGAGTCGTATGTACAAATGACGACGACGATATGCACAAATAGCGCTGACACAAGATGATGAGTTGTTTGTACAGATGACGACGACGATATGCGCAAAATGCGCTCACACTAACTCCCCCCCCCCCCGCCTTCAGGAAAGCGGTCAGCAAGGCCGCAAGCTAGAAAGGGTAGGTACGGCGCATGTAGGGTTTCAGGCGAAATATGTGAACGATTTTCGTAGTGCGGCGGCGGCGGTCAGTAGCTGAGCTGACAGGAGTGACGCAGTAGTTAACGGCAGAATTTCTTTGCAAAACGGTGTAGGGGCCGAGATATCTGGGCAGAAAATTTTTCACAGAGCCCCGGTGCGCGAACAGGTGTCCACAAAAGAACTTCGTTGCCTGGGCGGAACGAAGCAACGCGACGCGTCGCATCATAGCGAATTTTACTTTTGTCCTGAATGGTAGCGGTGCTGGCGCGGGCAATTTCACGGCAGCGGGAGATGTGAGCGGCAAATTCTTCAGGAAGAGACGTGGATGGAGCAGCAGGTGCTGAAAGGAGTGTAGTGTCCAAGACGAAAGACGGCGCACGACCGTACAAAAGGAAGAAGGGACTGTAATTGGTTGTACGATGGACGGCAGTATTATACGCAAACGTCACAAAAGGTAGGATGGTGTTCCAGTAGGTGTGATCGGGTCGAACATACATTGACATCATGTCAGAGAAAGTTCGATGAAAACGCTCCGTAAGACCATTTGTTTGCGGATGGTACGATGATGTGGTCTTATGGGCGGTGTCCGAGGCCTGGAGGACTTTACGTAGGACATGCGATAGGAACGTCTTGCCACGGTCACTCGGGAGGACATGAGGTGCGCCAAGGCGCAAAACGATACTGTGCACGAAAAACTCGGCTACTTCGAAGGCAGTACCAGAGTGAAGAGCAGCTGTCTCAGCGTACCGCGTTAGATGATCCACTGCGGTAAGGATCCAGCGGAGGATCACGGGCCCTGACGTGAGAACTCGTTTGAGGGTCTGGAAGGCGGCTTCACAGTCGTCCGACCACACAAAGGACGCGCTCGAAGTCAGCAGTTTGTATAGAGGAGCGGCGATGGTGGTGGAGTCCCGGACAAAGCGGCGGAAGTAGGACGCCAGTTCTAGAAAGCTGTGGAGTTCTTTAAGTACGGTTGGTGGCGGAAATTGCAGTACTGCAGCGATTTTATCGAGATCAGGCTGGATGCCATGCTTACTGACGACGTGGCCCAATACTTTTATGCTTCGGCTTGCAAAGCGACACTTTTTAGTATTGAGTTGGAGACCAGCTTTTGCTAGACACGCGAGAACTTGGTCTAGACGTTGTAGGTGCTGGGAGAAACTCGACGAAAAGATGACAATGTCGTCCAACCAACTAAGGCAGGTCTTCCATTTTAAGCCACGGAGTACTGTGTATATCATACGTTCAAACGTAGGTGGTGCATTGCACAGTCAAAAAGGCATCACGTTAAATTCGAAAAGGCCATCAGGTGTAGCAAACGCAGTCTTTTCTTTATCTGGCTCATGCATGGGAATCTGCCAATATCCGGAGCGCAAGTCGAGACTCGAGAAATACTCGGCAGATTGTAAGGTATCCAAAGCATCGTCAATACGAGGCATTGGATAAACATCCTTATGGGTAATTCTGTTTAGCGCCCTATAATCGATGCAAAAGCGCACAGAACCACCCTTTTTTTAACGAGCACAACAGGAGAAGACCAAGGGCTTGCTGAAGGCCTTATAATGTTGCGTGTCAGCATGTCGTTCACTTGTTCTATAATTTTTCGCTCCGAAGGTGACACACGGTACGGGCGACGACGAATGATGCGAGAGCCGTCTGTTTCAATTCGATGAGTAGTTACAGTGGTCTGACCCAGGCATCGCGAAGAAACATCCAAACAAGCTTCATGCTTCATTAAAATGGTGAGGAGTGCATTGGTCTGGGCTGGATTGAGATCTGCACTCAAGGTGGCCTTAATAGCACTAGTGTGCCCTTCTGCGGGCGTACAATGCGCGGAAGATGTGGCAGGCGAAACACTGACGACACATACCGGCGCAGCGTCGGCGAGCTTGGCGACAGTAGACCCTTTCGGCAGTAGTAGTGGCTCAGAAGTCGTATTAAAGGCTGTGAGGCTGGCATAGCCACTCGAGAACCGGACCAAGCAAGAAGCGATCGCGAGTCCTCGAGAAATGCAACGCTGAGAACATACAACCAATGCGTCTCCATTGACATTGTCTGTTGACCCAACGGTAAGAATACGTTCTTCGTCTGGTGGGATAAGAAAATGCGCTGCTACAATAAGGCTGGGACACGGAGAATAGAAAACTGGATAAGTCTCGGTGTCGCTGATGTGAATACTAGGGTCGCCTGCACGAAATTAGTGCAGAAGCAGTGGACAGGAAGTCCCATCCTAATATAATCTGATGAGCGCACGTCGAAAGCACCGAAAGTTGCACATGATGACGAGTACCGTCAATCGGAACGCGAGCTGTGCACTGTCCGGTAGGAAAGATGGGAACGTCGTTGCCAGCGAAGCTAGGGGGTCGCGGTAAGCTTGGGCAGGTGGAGACTGAACGGTCGAGGGAGGCCGGGAGGCAATTTCGGTGTAACTTGGCGGACGAAATGGTCCAGTAGACTTTTCCATTTGGGCGTTTGTCATCGACGCCAGTTCGTCCTTGATGATGTCACGCAGTCCAGTAGGAGCGTGGCGAACGGTCGCAAGCGTCGCAGGTCCAGAAAGGTGTCCCTGAAGTTCCTCCCTGATGAGAGTGCGTATCAGGGCTCGCAACTCAGCATCACCGTTGAGACGAGGGTCGGAAGAGGCGCGTGGCAGGCGAATAGACTGGAGCGTGTCTAGACGTTGGCATGCTGTGATAATATCACGAACGCAGTTTGGGCTCTGCATGACGAGAGCATTAAAGGCGAATGTGTTGATGCCCTTCAATATGTGTCGAACGCGGTAAGCTTCCGCCATGTCACTTTGTGCGCGGCGGCAGAGGGCGAGGACGTCCTCAATGTAGGATTTATAGGACTCGTCCTGTTCTTCTACGCGCGTTGCCACCCTCTGTTTCGCGATTTCGGAGCGTCCAGACGACATGCCGAATATCCGGCGAAATTGCTGGGTGAATGATGGGCAGTCCGAAAAGTCACTTTCGTGGTTAAAAACCCACGTCTTCGCAACTTCGGTTAGGTAAAAGGAGACATACCGCAATTTGTGCGTGTCGTCCCAATGGTTGACGTCACTGGCTCTCTTGTAGGGATCGAGCCAAACTTCCACGTCGTCGCCGCGGAGGCCGGCAAAGACGGGAGGATCGCGGTGTTTGGTGTTCACCGATCAGGTAAGGCCAGCAGGCTGAGCAGAGGTGGTAGCAGCACTGGTGGATGGGTTGGTTTCTGCCATCACCGTGGTAGGCGAGAGCAAACAAAGACCGGACCGGAGCTCCAGAGGAATCGCGAAAGTAAGAGGACGCGGGAATCAAAGCACGCTCCACCACTTGTGAGACGTCGACAGATGCGATGCCTTTATTTCTGAGCAGTCGCCCGAGTCAGAGACGAAGCACCGCACGAGAGAAAAGATGATGATGAGTCGTATGTACAGATGACGACGACGGTACGCACAAATAGCGCTCACACAAGATGATGAGTCGTTTGTACAGATGACGACGACGATATGCGCCAAATGCGCTCACAATATATATATATATATATATATATATATTATATATATGTATATGTGTGTGTGTGTGTGTGTGTGTGTGTGTACGCGAAGCTCCGGCTTCCGGAGAACGCTTCCGGCGTTTTGCCGCCGCTTCCCGCGCTCTCGCCGCCTCTAGGTCCACTTGCCGGCGTCGCCGGGTTGCTGCACTGATCACAAGGCCATCTTGATGAAGCGAAAACGAAATCCGCACCTCAATACCATATACGACCAATACAACAACATTCTATATACTGTACACATGTGTTGTCACTCATTTGCATGTTCAAGTGGGCAATATGCGGTTATTGACGGCAATTGACGGTTACCCGAATTATCCCCCAGTGCTTCGCCCACTCATCATCATTCCCTTCGTGGATATGCGGTGTTTTTTTTTTTTCAAAGCGTGAGCTTTGGCGAGCTCCCCAGCCGAGGCAGGCACATACAAGGCATGGCGGTCTGCCACGCCTTGTATCTGCACGAAAATGCGTAATTTGCAAAGTTAAGTCATTTAATTGTTATGATAGTGTAAATGTAGATATTTCTAGCTTCTACGCGATAAATAACAATTTTAAAGCGAAAAAGTAAAACAGAAAGAGAATAACCACAGAGATAAAAGGGCTCCTTAGAAAATGAATGGGGAAGCTTATAGTAGGGGCGGGCGAACTGAAATTTGGGGATGAGTTAACTTAAATTTGGGGTTGGTTCAACTTGAAATTTGGACGTGGGCCAACTGAAAGTTTGGTGTGGGCCCCAGTTAAAATTTAGGGGTGAGCCAACTTAAGTTTGGGGGTGGGCTAACTTGAATTTTGGGTACGGGCGAACCAGATATTTTGGAGTGGCTACTTGTACGGCCACTGGATAAAAAAAAAGGTGTGGCCTGCTGCATCGCATCGCTGTCAATGGGCGAGCGCGTCTCGGCTAAGTTGAAAGTTGCGGCCGCTGTTTTTGGTGAGGGCGCCACAGCTACGGTACGCAAGGCAGACGCCAGTTCCTGCTACAATGT
>NC_051161.1:108487577-108514137 GCF_013339745.2 Dermacentor silvarum
AAAGGGAGGTAAGAAAGGAAAAAAGGGAAACCGAAGGGTACGACCCGAGTACACCCGCAACGGCGCCTTTGAATAGAACACAAATATTAGGTTTTTGCAAGAGTAAATTGTAAGTGCAAGTTATGCATTGAGGTATACCCCTGATAATAGCTTGCCTCATAATTACACTTGTTCTCCCACACACAACAGCGAGAATACCACAGATCATATAATGATATCACCCACTTTGCCGGTATCTACGCAAGATACCTGCTGATCCCGAAGGCTGTGCAGTGTCACACAGCGTGCAGCTGTGTAACAAGTACTGATAATATTATTCTTATACGCTGCTCCATCAATGAGGGCCCCGACAAGACCGTATTTTTGGTTTCGAGCATCCTATCACTTTTTTACAAGATTGATAAATCTCTGAACTCCATAAAATGTTAGGGTGCTTTAAGTGCAATTCTCGTAACATGAACACATTTTAGATAGCCGCCACAAAGATCGTCATTCTGTCTTCTTGGTTACAAAAGCTAGCCCTGTATGCAGCATTCCTGCGACATTCCATTTAGAATAAGTACATATTACTACATATGCCTTAGGGAAAATACGGGGAATGCGGGAGATGGCGATTAAAGACGATGAGTAACACGAGGAGAAGGTGAGAGCAGGAGCCAACGTTCGACAAGTGGACTTCTCTGCTTCAAGGCGACATATGCTCTCCCGGCACAGTATACGACGACAACGATTATATCCACGACCTAAATGACCTTAAAGTAACGCTAGCGGAACGAAACCATCCACAAATTCCTCTCGACCAGGCTTATGACGTCGCGTCAAGATTAGAGAGGCAGTCGGCATTAGCTAAGAAACAACCTACAGCAGAATCTCATAGACCACCAGCCTTTCTAACAACATATTCTCCCAAACATATTTTCTAACAACATATTCTCCCAAACATAAACAACATCCTAAGAAAATACCACTCAATATGATCAAGTAACGAGCGTCTGCGAAAAGCGTTCCCTGATATACCAAGGGTTACCTATTGCCGCTACAGAAACATTAAAGACATGTTTGTGCATGCAAAGTCAGCCAACATTATTCCCTCGTTACGAAAGCATGTTCTCGCCCCAGGTGCAAAACCTGCAAGCACCTTCAAAGTGACCTTAAAATTAAAAGTACCGTAAATGGCTAGACACACGAAGTGAGAACTAGCTTTACTTGCACTATAGCTCCGATGACATTTATATGCTTGAGTGTTCCTTCTGTAAGAAGCAATATATCGGCGGAACTGGACAATCAATGAACATCAGGCTAAACGGACATCGCGCGGACACAGCTAAAAAGCTTCCCAAAGCCGTCGCCGAACATTTCAACCAACCAGGTCATAACTTTGATGAAGATAAACTCTACATACTACCGTCAAATTTTCGTTCTGCATGAGACAGAAAATATAGAGAATCGTACCTCATTCATAAGCTAAAGACATGGCAACCAATAGGCATGAAAGTTTCAAAGGGAGCGTTAGAATCGATTAGCCATGCTAAATTTCAAGGCATAGGCAAAAGCACTTAGTTATTGTTTATTGAGTTGCTTAGTTTGTTTGTTCGGTATTTGATCGACAATGATATTCCAACCTCCCTTTGCTTTCACTCATGCCTGTCGTTCTTTGACTTATATATCAACGCACCCCCCCGTCGTCCAGACCCCTTCCACGAAAACAGGAACCCGCCACGACACGGCAACCTGCTAACACGCGCCGCTGCCTCAAATTCCTCCACCAACGATCAGTAATGCATTACCTTTCTTTTCAATTCTACGCCCTCGCCGCTAACACACTTTCGCTCGTTACCTCACCCACCCGCCTTACCTTCTCTTACCTTTGGAAGAACCCTACCTATATATACTGTGCCGAGCAGAGCATATGTCGCCTTGAAGAAGACAAGTCCACTTGTGGAAACGTTGGCTCCTGCCCTCGCCATGTTCTCGTGTAACACATATGCCTCCGTATGACATCAATCTAACGTGTACATTTTGATGTCAAGTTCTTGAGGCTCACTTTTCCCATTTTTGAGGTATCTATCAGAAAAAAACGGCCACTCCCGAAGTCAATGCAATTTGACTCAACGTCTAGAAGCGCTAGTTGTTGCGAGGGAACAATGCGCGAAACTGGAACGTGACGCAAGCACCAGACATTTCAAAGAGCAGCATTCGCGCAAGAGCATACATTTTTATTTCGGCTTAATAGAGCACGGGGCTAGTGTGCTGGAAGACAGAGTTTTGATACCAGCGTAGGTAACGCATTTCTTTATAGCAGCATCGGCGGAGGAGGAGGAAACAATTTTATATTGTTAATTTGCTTAGTGAGGGGTGGCTACCAGGTGGCGCCTTACAGCCACCTCCTCAGCTCTTTTGATGACCCGAAGTTGAACCTCCAGGTTCGGGTTCATGAGTATCGCTTCCCACGCTTCAGGAGAGGGAGCGGCCAGGAGATCTGGTGGGGGGAGATCTTCTCTGCAGTCCCAGAGAATATGATTTAAGGAGGCTATGGACCCACATAATGAGCAGTGTGGGTCTGTCAAGTCAAGGTAAAAGTGTGCGTTTATTTGTGGGCTGGGAAAGTAGTGCGTTTGGAGTCGGCGCCAGGTGACTTCTTGTCCCTTGGTGAGCTTGGGATGAGGTGGGGGTTTTGTCCGTCTTGCGAGGCGGTAGTATTGGGCAATTTCGTGGTATGTGGTCAGTGGCTCGCTGACCAGGTCCCCTGGGTCGGAGACGGGACCAACCGCTCGGCTGACGAATCCTCGAGCACACTGGTGGGCCGCCTTGTTCCCCGGGTTCCCTGCGTGAGCCGGGACCCATATCAATTCAATTGGGGTGGGTTCTTCTTCACTATCTTGTTGTTTAGGGGAGAGTAGGGGATGCAGTAGTCGTAGTGTGGCTGGGGCCACGATTCCACGTGCAAAGTTGGATATGGCAGTCTTTGAGTCGCTGATTATGGTTGTAAATGCGGCTGCTGCAGCGAGGGCAATGGCCGCCTCTTCTGCCTCCGCCGAGTTGAGGGCACGCACAGAACAGGCCGTCCGTATTGGTGTTGCTCGGGGAGTAAATTGGTTGTTGCTATTGTTGTTGATTATCTTGGGGAGGCTAATTACGCTAATTGCGTACGTGTTATGTGGCAAGGAATATTGAGCAGCGTCAACGTATGCTGCTTCGGAGTTGGACCCGTGGGTTTTGTGCAGGGCTTGAGCTCTTGCTTTTCGTCTGCCGTCGTGATGACCTGCCAGCATGTTCTTTGGCAGTGGCTTGATGATAAACCTCTTTCTGATGTTGGGGGGAACGGTGGCAGGATCGTTGTGCGTTGGAGACACTCTGTGCCCGATGCGGTCCAGGATCCAACGGCTTGTCTTGTTTCCCTGTAGTCGGTGAATGTGCGCCATGCGGTGTGCTTCTAGAAGTTCTTCCACGGTATTGTGCAACCCCAGGCTTAGGAGGTGCTCGGTAGGGGTGGTGCGGATGAGCCCCAGCGCAGATTTGTACACTTTGCGAATGAGGCTGTCCAGTTTTGCTTTTTCAGTTTGGAGTAGATGTAGGTAGGGAAGGGCGTAGGTGATCCTTGAGATGACAAAGGAGTGGATGATTTAGAGTAGCTCCTGCTCCTTCATACCTTGCTTGCGTGCCCTCACTCGGGTGATTAAATGGACCGTCTGATTCACTGCTATGGTGAGACGATCAATGGTGAAGTTGTTGTGGCGATTCTTTTGTACAAAAAGGCCCAGGACCCTCATATTGTCCACGTGAGGTATTGCAGTGTTGTTGAGGTACACGTTAATGTTGGGTAGTGGGGTTTTTATTCCACGCCGGTCTGGGGGTCGCAGTATTAGTATCTCCGATTTGCTCTGCGAGCACTCTAAACCCGCGTCACTGACATGCTGAACGACTGTGCCGGCTGCCTTCTGCAGGGTCTCTTCGACTTGTCCGTCGGATCCCGTGGTCATCCAGAGCGTAATGTCGTCGGCATAGAGAGTGTGTCGCAGGCCGGGTATCTTGTCGAGTTTGGATGGTAGCGACTTCATTGCGAGATTAAATAAGATAGGTGATAAAACTGCTCCTTGAGGAGTGCCGCGATCTCCGAGTTTGATCGGTTTGGAGACTAGATTGCCCACCGAGAGTTCGACCGTACGGTTGGATAGAAAAGCGCATATATAATTGTACGTGCGTTCTCCCGGTTGCAACTCCGCCAAGCTGTTTACTATGGCAGTGTGCTTCACGTTATCAAATGCTTTGTGAAGGTCTAGGCCGAGTAAGGCTTTGGTGCTTGTACCACTCTCTGGTCTTAGGAGATCATGGTGCAGTTGGATGAGGGCATCCTGGGTGGATAGGTGAGCTCGGAAGCCTAGCATAGTGTGGGGAAGTAGGTTGTGCTCTTCCGTGTAGTTTTGTAGACGGCAGAACACGACGTGTTCCATTAGCTTGCCCAAGCAAGAGCTCAGGGATATGGGTCGAAGATTTCCGAGGGCGAGTTTCTTGCCTGGTTTCTGTATAAAGGTGACTCTTGCGTGTTTCCATTCCGGGGGTAATTGTCCGTATTTCCAGCATTCGTTCATGTACTTGGTGATGGCCCCTACCGACTTTGAATTGAGGTTTTGCAGCGTCTTGTTGGTCACACCGTCGGGGCCGGGCGCCGATGTTGTACGCAGCTTGTGGAGCGTGGCGCCGACCTCTGCCTCCGAGATGTCGGCGTCCAGTTCTTGCTTGGGGATTCCAGTGTATTGTGGCAGTTATACTGTTGTTGCATTAGCGCTGCTGCTCTTCTGATTCTGGTGGGAGGTATTGATGTACCGGTTGGCGAGCTCCTCCAGCAGCTCTTCGTCGGTACCCGGATATTGGTGGATTATACGCTCGAATTGCTTGCGTACTGCCGACTTGGAACTACCGGGGTCAATGAGGTGTCGCAGCAGATGCCACGTTTTCTTACAGCCCATCTGGCCATTCAGGCTGTTGCAAATTTGGCCCCATTGCTGGCGTTCGAGTGTGGCGCTGTGGGCTTCAATGTCTCGTTCGAGTTTCGCGATGCGACGGCGAAGCTTCTTGTTGTGCCGTTGACGCCGCCACCTGCGCATGAGGCCTTCGTGCGCTTCCCACATGCGGAGGAGGCGGGAATCTGTCGTCGGCTGGTCTTGAGTGACCTCCATTTCATGCGTCGCGGTGGTCACGTCCTGCTTTACTGACTCGACCCATTTGTTTATGTCCGAAATGGTGTCGGATGCCGCTTCTTCGCGCATTTGTCGGAAATTGTTCCACTCCGTGATTCGCGCAGTGGTCTTGGCTCGTTTGTTGGCGGATGTTGCAATGGTAGTGGAGAGGATGCAGTGATCACTGCCTGCCGAGAGGCCCGTGTTTTCCCATCGAGCGCACGGTATGTTTCTGCACAGCGTCAAGTCTGGCGAGGTATCCTTGCACACGCTGTTTCCGATCCGCGTTGGCTGCTGTTGGGCGTCGTTCAGAATGGTTAGCTTTAAGTCTTGGACGGCTTCCCATAACCGGACGCCCTTTGGGTCTGATTTGGGATAGCCCCAGTCTGGCTGTTTAGAGTTGAAATCTCCAATGATTAGTAGTTGTGCATCTTTGGCTAGCGCAGATGTTTTTCGAAAGATGTGTGGGAAGTCTGCTCCCCTTTCTCTGGGTGAGCTGTATATGTTTAATATGAAGAGTGTTTTGAGTCCTCTTCTCTTCGGTAGAACTTCAATGAGCGTGTGTTGTATGCTAGTGCTTTCAATTTCATCGGCGGAATTCCTCCACTTTGGAGGCATTTTACATAAAAGTTGATATGCGTTGATCGTGAACGAGAGCACCACCGTGTGCACGAAATTTCTAGTTCTTATCAGATACAACATCCAAACGTCACTTTGAAAAATTCAGTTCAATTCAATTCCATTCAAGTCTTTATTTACCAGAAAATATTCTGGCTGGACTCCTGGGCTAAAAGCTGCAATAATACAGCTTGACGGGGCCCGGGAGACCATACAAACATGGCAACAAGTGACAGGTAAACAGATAACAGATGTTTGAAAGCATCATACACAAAAATAAAGAAGTTGTTTACGCAGATTGTAGACATGATTATACATTGAGACCCTGTACTCTTCCTTGTAGAAACTAAAAAAAAACAATGCGTTTGTGTTAGAATGCATAACAAACATTATTTCAAGAAACTAACAAAGCACAATTCTACAGTAATACGTATACAACACTCTAATTTACTAACAGAAAGAAATCATAACACCACTAATACAAGAACTAACTGCAATAGGACAAAATACCATCAGTTATATATCGATAGCAAGTAACAAGAATGAAACAAATGCAGACCGTTTTTGATAGATAATTTAATGAATAAATAAATTAGTAATTCAGAAATATTTCACGTGATATATTCACTGTGTAATTATGGTATGTCGCCCTCGGTCGCCTGTGTAGACGCGCGTGCACGCGCGCAGCTGTTGAAATGTCACAAGTATGCTATCGCACACTTATAGTGTTAGGGGTGCTAATTTCTGACCATTACTTTTTATAAAATGACATGAGCTTGACATGTCGCCTAATTTAGAGTGGGTATCTCTATTTGTGCATCTACATTACTTCTTCATTGTGGTGTGCTTTCTCAGAGCAACCACACTGAGTAAGTCTCCGTGATACTGCGTTGAAAATGTTCGCTACGTCGGCTACATCTCAATAGATTTCATCCCCTCCCTTTATCTTTTCCCTGCCCTTGCCCCTTGCCTTAGTGCAGGGAATTCAACCGGGCTCAGTCTTTGTCAATCTCCCCGTCTTTTATTTATCCTCTTCCTCTCTTAGTTCTACTTGCCGTGTCAAAACAATTTACCACACATAAGATAAAAGCTAACGCGACAAACGATCCACCTATGATATAGTCAGCCAGACAAGTCGCTGCGTAACGTCTATGAGTATTAGAGCTCTTCAGGATAAATCAGCACTCTATCTTACAATTATCCTATAAATTATGACTGCAAAGTCACTGACACATGGTCGTATTGATGTGCCCTCGAAACCGCCGAAAGCGCAGCTGTATATGGCTAGGCGAAACCAAAATCCGTCCGTCCGATGCGCGCAGAAATTTGGGCCGATCCTGGATATAGTGCAGAAAGGGTCCAATCGCAACGGCGCATGCTCCTGTGGACTCCGGACGGTGGGCTCCAAGACCTAATACGCGCCCTCGAACTACGTACGTAAAAGAGGGGCCTGCCATTGGCTACGCCGTCAGTGACGTCGTTCTCTCCGTCGCAGCCGAGCGCGCGTGCAGCAGTTTCTCTCCGACATCAACATGGGTAGGCGAGGCATCGTACGAAATCCCGAACTGCAGGCAGCTTACGAAGAACCTGTGCCGACAGCAGCACCGTGAGAGAGCTCGTGTTCGCCGTGCCGGTCCTGCAGTCCGGGCACAACAGGCCGGGGTGGCTAAGCGCAAGCAGCAGCTGCGTACCGAGGATCCGGCAGTCTACCAAGCCGTCGTTTACTGAACCATTGGGATTAACCTAGTGATAAACACCGGGTCCGCACGTTTCACCTTCGCTGGTTAGCCATCTGTACGGAGTGCTTGGGCGGTGATTTTTTAACAGCTAATCTGTTTATGCAAGCCGTAATTTGTGGTTTATATCAAGAAACTATTAAGAAAATAAACTTTCTTGCCGAGGCGGGATTCAAGCCCGCGTACCCACTGTCCCAAGGCGAGCGTCGTAATCACTAGGCTACATAGCCACGCTTGCAGAACAAGCATTTATGCGAAGCATACATATATTAAAAATTAAATTATGGCGTTTTACGTGCCAAACCACGATCTGATTATGGGGCACGCCGTAGTGGGGGACTCCGGAAATTTTAGTCACCTGGGGTTTTGTAACGTGCACCTAAATCTAAGTACACGGGTGTTTTCGCATTTCGCCCTGATCGAAATGCTGCCGCCGTGGCCTGGATTCGATCCCGCGACCTCGTGCTCAGCAGCCCAACACCATAGCCACTGAGCAACCCCGGCGGGTATATGCGAACCATATGATCGCGTTCGAGCGTCGTCGTCTTCGTCCACATTTGGCGCGCTTACACGCTCGTGCTCTTCGACGTGAAGAGGTATTGAGCGCTATGCTCGGGAGAGAGATAAATAAAATTAGAGCGAGAGAGAGAGAGAATTGGGTGGGTGGGTAAACTTTATTGATTCACGCGAGAATCATGGAAGGCGGGGGGGGGGGGGGGGGGGGATTGCATTCACGGAGTGGGTCTGCTGGAACGCGTTGTCGGCATTGCAACGCGGTGGAACGTGGTGTCAGTGTTGCAAGCTGCACTACGCAACGCGCAGTGACGGTCGTAAGTCCGAGACACGCGAAGAGAACTTATCATCATCGTAAGTAATAAGATGAAAAGTTCGCGCGCCATTCCGAAAATTGCTGGGCTACGATCGCCCAGTTTCGCTGTTTTAAGCGTTGCGCGGCCTGTCGCAAGGTTAGACCTCCTTTTCTGCAGTTTCAGTGTTGTGGGATCTAATAAATTTTCTTCCGAATTGAGCGACTGGATAGCGAATGCATGACGAACTGAAGTGAACAAATATAAATATAAGCACATGTAGAATCAGCACTACGCATCTTGCTAGTTAGCGGCATTCACGTCAGCTGGGCATCCACCGAACAGCTTATACATTGTCGCATAGAATCGTCCGCGCTCCGAGTTTCCGATGGAAAGATCGCCGATGGAGCGAGCTATGCCTGCGCCATTGGGCAAGTTCCTTTATAGGCCTCCATTGGGTGGGGTTAGTAAAAAACACTTCGAACGTCACTGGAAATTTCAAACCAAACAATATAAATAACTGTTTTAAAAGAGTCCGAGGACACCTAAGAACTTCTTAGAGTTGTGAATGCGAAAGCAATAATGTCTAATGAGACGTCACAGAGCGGTCATTAAAGTTAGCAGCTCATCGAGCGCGTTGAGACGCTTCGCCAACGCCTCCTAGATAGCACAAGGCCATTGCACTTCGATACCTGACGTCATGCTATCTTGCCCGACTTGCGGCGGCAGTTCTAATGCTTCGGATCACTGCCAATCAGACATTGTAGTTAATATTCTCGAGGAGAATGGTGCCTGTCACCTCTTTCCGAGTTGTCTTATGACATACTTATCAGTGTTATTCTGTACCTCGTTAATTTAGGCTCCGAATTTTTTCCTTTTTCCATTTTTTTTTCTAAATCCCATTTGGGTTGTTTGCGCAACTCCTTTTCATTTATTTTACAATTGGCATTTCTGCCCGTTATACCTTCTGGTGATGCGAGCTTACCCCTACATTTCAGTTTTCTTTCATTGCGGCGGAAACAGTTTAGCCATAAAATAAAATGGGGACGTCACCGCTTTTGTCACGACGGGCTTGGCAATGGAAGTTTCGGTCCAAGTAGCGTGACTTCATAAAGCAGAGTGCACAACCCTGCTATCTAGGAGGCGCTGGTTTAGCCCAGTGCGTAAGACTCGGTAAGACGCTCGGCTTCTGAGCGTGGGGGCGTAGGTTCGAAACTCACTAGCGCAAACGTTTTTTCTTTTCGATTTTATTCGGTTTTTCTTTATACAGTTCTTTCTCTATATTGTAAAGCAAGGCGCAATTAGACAGGTGCCTCCCTGGTGCAGTATTCGGCCACTGCCTCCCCCATGACTCCTACAATTAACCCATGGCCCTCAGTCTCCAGCGGCTGCGGAGCACCTGACCGAGGCGGCGGTCAGACCCGCGACGCGGCAGAGATCAGAACGATGAAAACAAAGTAAAATTATGTCTTCGAAAAACGATAAGAAGCAGGAGGAATAATTGCAGTCATGTACTGTCATAAAACATGAGAAAGAGCAACAGACCGCGTAGCATTTTACAAACTGCAATTCGTCATGTGAATCAATGACATGCCTAGTTAGCAATGATGGAAACACTTCCGCTGAATGATAACTAAATTAATGGCAAACAACAGTGGGAGGCCCGTAAGTCTAGTCGTAAAAGTGACCATAGTTCAAAGTAAAAGTGACAAAGTAAAAGTGAATCTACAGGACAACACTGCTATTACGTTCATATTGGTGATATAATAGCACGTACTGCTTAAAACCTTCGCAACATAAACAACTAAAACAATGCCACATGTAAATTAGTTGCAACTTAAATGGGAGGTCTATTGTTGATGAACTGTTTAATTTGTGTTATTTTTAAAGGAATGCATTGCTATGGCATTCATATTGCTTATATATTAGGCCTTTCAGAATATAATGTTGGCTACTGAATCCCTTAAATTTAGGCGCCAAAACTAGATTTCTCCTAAACATAACAACTTTATTACTCACAATCTTGTAACCACAAAAGCAATGAAGCAAATTAACTCATTTCTATGTATTTATTTACTTCAAATTACTAGCATTTTCGGTATGGCTTTGATGATCGCTTATGTTGCCCCTCTATAAGTTGTAAAAAATTGGTAGCGCATCTATCCTTTGGAGATTGTTGATTACGTTGTAGCACTTAGCGTTGTTTCTTGCGATGGTCGTGTAATTCGTGACGATAAGTGATGATTGTTATGATATCAAGAAATTGCACATACCCAGTGAGCGAAATGAGCGCGAAGGAGCAGAACTTACCCATTGGCATAACCCAGTGACCAAAGTCCGCATAAAAGTGGAGCATATTGAAAGTTAGACATACCCCAAGACCCAAGTTGGCGTTAAATAGCGGCACATACCTAGTGCCACATACGTAGTATTGCATACACACCAAGTTGTCTTTTTCCAAATTGTCAATTTGCTTACATATAGAGACGCAATTTGACCTAAATAATGGAGGATGCTAGCACGGACATATTTAAGTACCGGAAAGTGCCAAAAGTATTCTAATATTACTAAACAAAAAATAACCCTGCTTTCCTTAGCGTTTATTCAGTTGTGATGCAAGTGAAGGGAATGGGCCGTTGCCGACCGACTGGTTTCGTGAAAGCTTGCCTACAGAAAGGAACAGCATAGCAACCGTCGTCAGCACAACAGCCGCAAGCAGGCGTTCCAAACAGGAAGAAGTGTCAGAGCGACAGGCACATGCTGGTGGCCTCTGTCAGTAGAAATCTAAAAAAGGCAGGAAGAAAAGGCATGAGAAACGCCTCACCGCTCAATAGGAGGCAAGGATCAATCGCACAAACCACTTGCAGGAGCGTAGTCTCAATACTTTGAAGCTTGCTGGCACTCTCCTCACAGTACTTAACGTTGCGGAGACAGTACACGATATGCAAAGACCGAACTTCAAGTGCCACTATAGTAGAACATAGTACAGCCTGAAGACGTCGTTATGCCTTTGAAACACCGGACCGGGGTTAGGAATAAGAAAATTGGCAGGACGCTTCTGGCGGTTATGGTCAACGATAGTACGATTAAGATTCACGCAATGTAGCGCCAAAGCGTACTGCTGAAGACCTTATTTACATGTACTTTTGGAGCATTTGTCATTAGCGATATGTTACAACGTACCATTAAAAAAGACCTACCTGTGGACGCTTGTGGCGTAAGGGTTTAGCCAGTTGAAAATCAGCATCAGCTTCCATTTGGCCTCATTATGCTCTTGGGCACTCACAGTCATTGGGGATTTGGGATGGAAGTTCGGAACGCTGACATAGGGGTGAAGCCGATAGCTATATAGTTCAAGGAAATCATCAGTTGAGCGATGTACTAGTTTCAAATCCAAGAACCTGAATGGCTCGCAAGAGTTTAAGCATTGCAAACATGTGTGAATATTATTAGGATTGTGCAAAGCCATTTCCTTGAGGCTGGCACCCCGAATGGGGCTTTTGCTGTGTTTGTTCTGCTCAATAAGACAATGAATAAAAATACCACACAGACATTTAAATATATGTGGAGCCTCACGGCAACGCTGACGGCGACGACGACGGAGAAAATTCGCTTGGGGTGTCCATATACTTGCTATTGCCATAAAACAACGCAATGATATCTCGACGAGTACTCTGTGATGCCACGCCGAGTACTTTTCAGTGACTATTGAAGAAACCCTCAATGGCAAATCAATGAAATCTCCCAATTTTATATTGCTTGTGGCACGAAATAATATTGGAAATGAGCTAACCTTAAAACGTTCTTTTTCTATTGGTTAGGCTGTCGGGGATGCCAGAGCGCAGACATAGCAACAACTCCTCTGTCGCTGATTGGCCAAGTCGCTGTACGACTGCCTCGAATACGAGTGCCAGACCCATCCTCTGTGCAGTAGACAACGCGAGCCCTTTCCTAACAAAGTCCCGCTGACCGGCGGACCGCGAACGGCGAGCGGTTTGCGAAAGGTTGCGAAACTATGGATGAGTTAAACAGTCGGAAACAGCAACTAGAATTCGGCTGAAGAGAAGCAAAATCGGCAAACGAAACAGACGGGTGTAAAGTCGATAAGGGTAAAAAATAAAATCAGAGCATGCATTCACTGAGAAGCCTTGAGCTACATAGCAGTGAAGACATTAAAGTAAGCATAAAAAACTGTTCGTTTACTTACTTTACTCACATGTGCATGAGATCCGCCGTCTTTTATTTTTTAGTTTTACTTTGGATGTATGTAGTCCAGTACGAGGAAGCTGCTGTTCGTGATATTGTTACGTATGGAAGGACACAGACGAAAGAGACGTCAGGCTATTTACATTGGGGCCAGACAGCCAGGTACACACTCACTCGCACCAAGAGCACAGACACATTTCATCGTCCTTCTCGCGGCGGCTCTTCTCTTGAACATCTTTCGATGATATCGTAATACTACCCCCCCCCCCCCCGGCGGCAAAAGCTACTTCACGGTGCTGTTAAATATCCAATGTGCTTGGAGAGTTGTAGGGTTTGAGTAGGGCGACGTCGTCAATGTCACTGGTGGTCACAGCGAAGGACGTAGTGGGTGTGGCTAGAACGATTTCGTAGGTGACATCGGTCACTTGGCGGAGCACGCGATATGGGCCAGTGTAACATGAGAGCGGTTTTTCACAAAGGCCAACTTTACGCGATGGTGACTAAAGCAACACGAGGGTGCTAGGCCCAAAATGCACATCACGGTGACGGTGGTCGTACCGTTGTTTGTTTTTCTTGAGACGCTTGCAGACGAGCACGCGCAAGTTGGCGAGCATGGTCAGCACAGGCGATTGCATCATGGGCATAATCGCTAGTTGAAGCTGTGGTGGACGGAAGCACAGTGTCTAGTGGTAGCGTCGGTTCTCGGCCATACAAGAGGTAAAGCGGGGAAAAGCCAGCAGATTCGAGACGGGAAGAGTTGCACGCAAAGGTAATGTAAGGTAGAGCCAGGTCCCAGTCACGGTGGTCGGCTGAAACGTAGTTCGATAGCATGTCTGTAAGAGCGCGGTTCAAACGCTCAGTGAGGCAACTCGTTTGTGGGTGGTCATCATCATCATCATCATCATCATCATCATCATCATCATCATCATCATCATCATCAGCCTATATTTATGTCCACTGCAGGACGAAGGCCTCTCCCTGCGATCTCCAATAACTCCTGTCTTGTGCTAGCATATTCCAACTTGCGCCTGCGAATTTCCTAACTTCATCATCCCACCTGACTTTCTGCCGTCCTCGACTGCGTTTCCCTTCTCTTGGTATCCATTCTGTAACCCTAATGGTCCACCGGTTATCCATCCTACGCATTACATGGCCTGCCCAGCTCCATTTCTTCCGCTTAATGTCAACTAGAATATCGTCTATCCCCGTTTGTTCTCTGATCCACACCGCTCTCTTCCTGTCTCTTAAAGTTACTCCTAACATTTTTCGTTCCATCGCTCTTTGTGCAGTCCTTAACTTGTTCTCGAGCTTCTTTGTTAACCTCCAAGTTTCTGCCCCATATGTTAGCACCGGTAGAATGCAATGATTGTACACTTTTCTTTTCAACGACAGTGGTAAGCTCCCAGTCAGGATTTGGCAATGCCTGCCGTAGGCACTCCAACCCAACTTTATTCTTCTGTAAATTTCTTTCTCATGATCAGGCTCCCCTGTGGGTAACTGACCTAGATAAACGTACTCCTTTACAGACTCTAGAGGTTGACTGGCGATCCTGTATTCTTGTTCCCTTGCTAGGCTATTGAACATTATCTTTGTCTTCTGCATATTCATCTTCAACCCAATTCTTACACTTTCTCGATTAAGGTCCTCAATCATTTGTTGTAATTCGTCTCCATTGTTGCTCTATAGGACACTGTCATCTGCAAATCGAAGGTTGCTGAGATATTCGCCGTCGATCCTCACTCCTAATCCTTCCCAGTCTAAGAGCTTGAATAATACTTCTAAGCATGCAGTGAATAGCATTGGAGAGATTGTGTCTCCTTGCCTGACCCCTTTCTTGATAGGTAACTTTCTACTTTTCTTGTGGAGAACCAAGGTAGCTGTGGAATCCTTGTAGATATTTGCTAAGATATTCACGTATGCCTCCTGTACTCCTTGATTACGCAATGCCTCTATGACTGCTGGTATCTCTACTGAATCAAATGCTTTTTCATAATCTATGAAAGCCATATAGAGAGGTTGATTGTACTCCGCAGATTTCTCGATTACCTGATTGATGACATGGATATGGTCCATCGTAGAATATCCCTTCCTGAAGCCAGCCTGTTCTCTTGGTTGGCTAAAGTCAAGTGTTGCCCAGATTCTATTGGAAATTATCTTGGTGAATATTTTATACAATACTGAAAGCAAGCTAATGGGTTTGTAATTCTTCAATTCGTTAACGTCTCCCTTTTTATGGATAAGTATAATGTTGGCGTTCTTCTAGCTCTCTGGTACACTTGAAGTTGTGAGGCATTGCGTATAAAGGGCCGCAAGCTTTTCAAGTATGATATCTCCTCCATCTTTGATTAAATCTACTTTTATTCCATCATCTCCAGGCGCTTTTCCCCTGGTCATGTCTTTCAAGGCCCTTCTAACTTCATTGCTAGTTATAGAAGGAGCTTCTGTATCCGGTTCATCACTATTTCGATTGAAAGTAGCTTGGCTGTTTTGGGAACTGTACAGGTCAGTATAGAATTCTTCCGCTGCTTTCACTATATGATCCAAATGGCTGATGATATTACCATGCTTATCTTTCAGTGCATACATCTTGCCTTGTCCTATGCTTAGTTTTGTTCTTACTGATTTCATGCTGCGTCCATATTTTACGGCTTCCTCAATCTTTCCGACGTTATAATTGCGAATATCCCTTACTTTCTTCTTGTTTATCAGTTTTGACAGTTCCGCGAATTCTATCTGATCTCTTGAGTTAGGTCCTTTGTTTCTTGGGAGAGCTTCCCTACAGGTTGCTTTGGTGCCTTAGCTCCCACTTCAATTGCTGCTTCTGAGATCAGCCTAGTTACGGTTTCATTCATTACCTCTATGTTATCTTCATCTTCCTGTTCTAAAGCTGCATATTTGTTTGCGAGCACCAGCCTGAATTGGTCTGCTTTCGCCCTTACTGCGTCTAGATTGGCCTGTTTCCTCTTCACTAATTTCACTCTTGCTCTCTTCAAATTGAGAGAAATCCTAGACCTCACTAACCTATGGTCACTGCACTTTACCTTACCTAACACTTTACATTCTGCACTATGCTTGGCTCGGCAGAGAGTATGAAATCTATTTCATTCCTTGTTTCTCCATGAGGGCTTTTCCTGGTCCACTTCTTGTTGGTGCGCTTCCTGAAGAATGTATTCATTATTCGGAGCCTATTCCTTTCCGCGAATTCTACAAGCATCTCTCCTTTTGCATTCCTAGAATCGATGCCGTAGTTGCCAATTGCTTGTTCGCCAACCTGCATTTTGCCCAATTTTGCATTGAAGTCGCCCATGACTACAGTATACTGCGTTTGCACCTTTCTCATTGCTAATTCCACATCTTCCTATAACTGATCTATCTTTCATCATCGGGACTGGAAGTTGGGGCGTATGCTTGTACTACCTTCATTTTGTACCTCCTATTCAGCTTTATTACGACGACTGCTACCCTCTCACTAATGCTGTAGAATTCATCAATGTTGCCCGCAATGTTGTTATGGACTAGAAGTCCTACTCCGAATTCTCTCCTATCTGGAAGACCTCCGTAGCAGAGGGCGTGGCCGTTAGTCAGCACTGTATAAGCCTCACCAGTTCTTCTCACCCCACTAAGGCCAATAATTTCCCAGGCAATACCTGATAATTCTTCAAATAACCCTGCTAAGCTAGCCTCACTCGATAGGGTGCGCGTGTTGATGTTGCCAGGTTAAGTTTCCATTGGCGGCCTGTCCGGACCCAGAGATTCTTAGCACTCTCTGCCACGTCGCAGGTCTGACCGCCGCCTTGGTCAGGTGCTCCGCAGCCACTGGGGACTGAGGGCCATGGGTTAATTGTCGGAGTCATCAGGGAGGTAGTGGCCGAATACTGCACCAGGGAGGCCAATTCCTGTTCTGGTGAGGGAGTGACTTTGATGAAGCTTAGTGGGCCTGCCTAGTTTGGTTGCACCTGCACTAGTATAGCCCCACTAGCTCTCGGCAATATGTATTTTTTTGCCGGTGTCAGGCACCACTCCATGCCTGAAAATGTGGTGGGATCGAGCAGGATTCGAACTTACTACCTTCAGATTTGAGGTCGGGTGTTCTACCTCTACTCCACGCCACCACCTTGTGGGTGGTAGGAGGTGGTAATTTTATGCTGTATTGAGCAGGCACGCATAATGTCGTCAATGACTTCGGACAAGAACGTACGGCCACGGTCGGTGAGCAATTGACGTGGAGCTCCATGCATAAAATGATATCATGTAGGAGAAAGTCCGAGACGTCAGTGGCGCAACTGGTCGGAAGAGCGCGTGTTACGGCGTACCGGGTCGCGTATTCCGCAGCGACAGCAGCCCACTTTTTTTCTGATGTAGATTCCGGAAAGGGGCCGAGTAGGTCTAATCCAACACGAAGGAAGGGCTCGGCAGGGATGTCGAGCGGCTGCAGGGAACCAATGGGGAGCTGGGAAGGCTTCTTGCGTCGTTGGCAAAGTTCACAAGCGGCGGCGTAACGCCGTACGGAACGGGCAAGGCCCGGCCAGAAAAAACGGCGACATACTCGGTCATAGGTTCGAGATACGCCGAGGTGTCCTGCTGTTGGTGCGTCGTGAAGCTCTTCTAGAACGGTTGAGCGGAGGTGTTTAGGTACTACAAGTAGGAACCCAGAGCCGTCCGGATGAAGGTTACGATGGTACAGAGTACCATCGCGGAGGACGAAGAGGCGTAGAGTAGCATCGGCCGGAGAGTGTTCCAAACGGTCGATGAGTGCTCTGATTTAGGCATCACGACCTTGCTCGTCGGCGAAATGAAGGAGCTGAGATACTGAGAAAACGAAAGCAGCACTGAGGATCGCAGGATCCTTTAGCGATGAGAGCCAGCAGAGGCCATCATGGTCAATGACTATGGAGAAAGGACGACCGTAAAGGTAAGGACGGAACTTCGCAACTGCCCAGACAACAGCAATGCATTCTCTTTCTGTAATGGAACAGTTACGCTCCGATGGTGAAAGGAGGCGGTTTGCGTAAGCAATAACGCGATCCTGGCCACGCTGACGCTGGGCTAAGACGGCACCTACACCATGACCGGTGGCATCTGTACGCAATTCTGTAGGGGCATCAGGGTCGACGTGGGCGAGAATGGGTGTTGAGGTGAGAAGAGTGACGAGACGAAAGAAGGCGGTGGCTTCTGGAGTACCCCACGAAAATTGTACGCCTTTCTTCAGACGATTAGTGAGGGGTCTAGCAATTGCCGCGAAATATTGAACAAAAGGACAAAAGTACCAGCATAGCCCAACAAAACTGCGAACGCCTGCGGCTGTCTTAGGAACCGGAAAATCTCGGACGGCACGAGTTTTGTCGGGATCAGGCCGCACTCCGGAAGCGTCGACGAGATGGCCCAGAAGAGTAATTTGGCGGCGGCCAAAACGACATTTGGACAAGTTGAGTTGCAGCTTCGCCTTTCGAAAAACATCAAGTATGGTTGTTAGACGCTCAAGGTGAGAGTGGAACGTTGGCGAGAAGACGATGACGTCGTTGAGGTAACAGAGATACGTAGACCATTTAAAACCTTGGAACAAGGAGTCCATCATACGCTCAAAGGTGGCAGGGGCATTGCATAACCCAAACGGCATTACTTTAAATTGGTATAGGCTATCAGGTGTTATGAACGCGGTTTATTTCTCTGTCCATATCGTCAACAGCAATCTTCCAGTATCCAGAGCGAAGATCAATAGAAGAGGAATAGCTGGAACTGTGAAGGCAGTCAAGGGCGTCGTCGATACGTGGGAGCTGGTAGACGTCCTTCTTAGTAATTTTGTTCAAATGACGGCAGTTTACACAGAAGCACCACGTGCCGTCCTTCTTCTTAACCAACACCACAGGTGACGCCCAGGGACTCGAAGAAGGCTCAATGATTTCTTTATCTACCATTTTGGTCACTTCATTTTGAATTACTCGGCGTTCCGACGCAGAAACGCGATATGGTCGTCGGTGAATAGGCGTAGCATCACTAGTAGGAATCCGATGCTTCACCGCGAGCGTCTGGCCTAAAGGACGATCATCGAAGTCGACAATATCTCGGTAGGCCGACAACACTTTGCAAAAGTCTTCAGCCTGTGTAGAGGACAGGTACGCCGCAACCATTTTCTTTATGTTGGGATCGGCGCCCGAGGCTGGCGCCAGGGGCACGCCAAGTTCAGAAGAATCATCGGTTGATAAAGCTGCCACTTGATGGTCGCCGAGGCAATCAACGTTGGCAAGGCAAATACCTTGCGGGAGAACTTGTTTTGCCAATCCAAAGTTAAAAATAGGCATGCGAGTGCACTTATTAGTAAGAGTAAGGACACTGTGAGGCACGGTGACGTCATACTGTAGTGGATTGTCGGGCAGACGAATGACGAGGTACTCGCCATCAGGAACAGGTGGGGAAGATAACAGTTAAATATAGGCTATTCACTTTGGTGGAAGGCGAATAAAGCCGTTGGGGCGTAAGCGGCACGGGGGTTCATCAGGATGTTCTGCGAGAATCGGCTACTCAAGGCGAAGGGTACTCGCAGAGCAGTCAATAAGAGCAGAATGTGCAGAAACAAAATCCAGTCCGAGAATTAGGTCGTGGGGGCAATGAGTAAGCACGGTGAAGAGGACAGGAGTGTGGCGGCCGGCGATGCTGACACGTGACGTACACATGCCGACGATAGGGACAGTACCGCCATCCGCAACGCGGACGACGCGTGCCGACGCTGGGGTGAGGAGCTTTCTTAGTCGTCGTCGGAAGGCAGCACTCATAATTGAAATATGGGCCCCTGTATCGATCAGCGCAGTGACACGATAGCCGTCGACGTCAACGTCAAGAAAGTTTTGGTTCGTAGGCAACGTGAGCAGAGCGATAGGCGGCGAAGAAAAGCGACGAGCTTGGGGCGAACTAGACTGATGGCGTCGAGGTGAGGGAGGTGAGGGCGAGCGGCTGTAGCGAAGGTTCGAAGCGGGGGCATCAGCGGCACTGGGTGCGTGACGGGTGGAATAGGGAACAGAAGGTCCAAAGGTGCGGGAATAAGCGGAGGCGTATGTCCGAGGAGGAGGTGCCCATCAGTTGCGGCAGCGACGAGCGACGTGGCCGATGCGACAGCAGTGGAAGCGGGTCGGTCTGTCATCAGGGGTACGCCATTTCGGACGGGTTCCGGCGAGATGTGGCAGAAAAGGACTGCCGAGGGCGAGGAGGGCAGCTAGAGAACTGGGGAACGCTTAGCTGAGACGTTGAACACACGGAGTTCAGACCCATGTTCTCAAATTCCTGTCTGACGACGGCCTGAATCATCGCAATCGTGGTAGCTGGCGGATCGGGAGGCGTGACGGAGAAAGCTGGGGAACAGGAGGCCTCGAGCTCACGGCGAACAATACGGATTACGTCGTCACAGGTGGTGGCCTGACGCGGTCGACCCTCACATGTCGACGTACCAGCAGTGTTGGGTAGTCGCGTGATGTGGGGTGTGATACGGCGGCTCTTAGCGTGTTCAAGGCGACGGCATTCTTTCATGATGGCGTCGATAGTCGAGACGTTGCCAAAAACAAGCAAATTGAAAGCGTCCCCGGCAATGCCTTTTAACACATCGGCCACATTATCTGCTTCAGACAGTATCGTCAGCTTTGCGGCATAGATATAAGACGTCGAGGATGTATGAAACGTACGGCTCTGCAGATGTCTGAACACGCGACGCAAGAGCCTTTCTCGCGGCAGCCTTGGGCCCAGTGGGGTCGCCGAACAGTTCCCGTAGCTTTTCCTTGAAATTGTCCCAACTGGTTATCTCGTCATCATGCGTTTGGTGCCACACGCGTGGGGTGCCACCGAGATAAAAGATGACATTGGCTAGCATAATCGTTGGGTCCCACCTGTTATTCGCACAGGCGTGTTCATAGAGCTTGATCCATTCGTCAAAGTCCTGTCCCTCCAGGCCAGAGAACACACCAGGGTCGCGATGTTGGGCAATAGTGACGATAGGAGTAGTCGGACGAGCTGAAGCCGATGCAGAGGCGGTCTCGTCACCGGGGGGGCATGGTGACAAGCTCGATGTACCGACTACTTCGGAGTTCCGTGGCAAGGACGGGGATCGCTAACCTCCACCAGAATGTTATGTGTGGAAGGACACAGACGAAAGAGGCTATTTACAGGCTAATTACACTGGAGCCAGACAGCCAGGCCCACACTCGCTCGCACCAAGACCACAGACACACTTCATCGTCTTTCTCGCGGCGAGTCGTCTCTTGAACATCTTTCGATGATATGGTAATATGATGATGCAATGGAAATATGGACTAGGAACAGAATTAAAATTCAATTGAAACAATCAGACTAAAGATGCAAGAAAGAAATGCTCTTTTGCAATGTCTCGGAGAAACAGTGAAAGAAGCGCGTGCTTAGCAGTACCTATGACAGAGTACACTAAATGAAATAAAGAAAATGTGACATTTGGCACAAAGAAGAATGTTTGTCTCCAATTATGTGCAGATAAGTATTCACTGCAGACCATTTCTTGCTCTATTCATTTTATTGAATAAAAGCAGGCAGCGTCAATGCAATACAGACTGACCGCACTGTTTCACGAAGACTGATGCGTCATTACTTGACATTTTCTTCACTTCGTCCAACAGGGCCCTTTCTGACGAGCTCGAAGGCCATCGGTGGAATTGCGCCAGCTTGGTATGGGGCAATAATCAGCGTAACTGCAAAGTGTCAAATGAAAGGTGGTGCTTCGCTTAGATCATCTAATTTGGGAAGATGAATAATAAACAAGCACTTCAATGAATATTTCTTGATATTTATAGCCGCCACAATTTAACTGCGATGCCTCAAGTATAATGCAGAGTCATTCGTGCTCAAAAACTTTAACGAAAGCTGTTTTTTCTGTTCTATTTGAAATTGTCGTGTTGTACGAAGACAGAAGATCCCCTCGTAAAGACAGCATCTACAACTTGTTACTTTTGTCTAGGGTATTATAGACTCCGAAATACAGATATTTTGATTCATAAATTACAGTCTAACAAAGAACGTGCAAGCGGTTTGACAAAGGACAAGGAGAACATATGTTCTTTTCATCTTATGTGATGGCGTTATCTCCTGCTTGATGATTCGCTTGTTTGACCCTCGTCAATAAGGTGAAAGAGACATGCTGCGCGGTACCGAACGCTAATAGAAACTGTCACTAAATATAGAATGTGTGAACGTAACTGCCCGTTAGGCAAGATGATGGTGATGATGATTGTTTATTGGCATCCCCTTTAACACGCGGCGGTGACAAATAGTCGCCTAGCGTGCTTGATTTAATCAGTATGCTAATACATGTTTTTTATCAAGCATTTTTATGTACATTTCCTTAACATTTTTCTCTTTGTTCAAAATCTACCTGACTGTGAGAAACACGATGTATTAATCTAGTCCCTGATTTTTTCCACCAATACTCTAAACGTATCTTGTTTTTCTCGACTGATGACCGGTTGATGCCTCCATCCACATTAAACCCAAGCGCTTCTGGAAGATCTACGTTACCTACAGTTCTCACTGGGTGAATCCTTTCGCATTCGATTAGGATGTTCTGAGCAATCCCTGGATTTTAACTGCAGCATCCACGTTCCTCAGATAGTTTTTGTGTCCCATATGTTTTTGTGTCTTTAGGCAACCGGCACGGGCCTGAAATAGTACAGATTATTCTACAGATTTTTCTATATAATTTGTGCCTTCCCATTCTTGTAAATCTCTATGATCCTTTTTTTCCCATTCGTTGCATGTAATGGTCTCCAACTATTTCTCTTACATTCTTTTGGTATGACTCCTGGTTGTCCATTTACACTTTCAATAACGCTGTACTTGTTCGCCAACCTTGTTGACCATTTCCTTCATGCTGTCTCCATGCTTTTCAGGTACATATACTTGTGCACTTTACCCGCCCATTTATTTTGATCCATGTTCCTGAGTCTTTCTTCGAAACTAATTTTGCTCTGTGCTTCTCTGACTTCAAAGCAGGCCCAACCCCCGTCACTCTTCACTGCCTTATTTGTGGTTGTACCGTGAGCTCCCGAAGCCAACCAGCCTACCGATCCTGGGTTAACTCCCAACCCCGACAAAATATCAGGCTTTAAGCATCGAATTTCATTTGCGAAGGTTAGCGCTGGCACCATTACTCCTCTCCAGATGTCACGCAGCACCTCATACTTATTGTGGCCCCACAGTGCTCTGTGTTTCATTATTGGTGCATTCCGCTTGACATTTACTTTCAGAATATATTAACGTATGCTTAGAGTAAGTTTTGCATTCGGTTATGTATACGCCGAGGTATTTATATTGCTTGACTATCGGTATGACTTGCTGTTGAATAGACACCACGTAATTACTCGTCTATTCATGAAAGATCTTAATTCCCCCCGATTTTTCGTGGAGAAAGTCGAGGCCCAGATTTGTCGCTGCGTTGCCAAATATATTCTCAAGTGCCTGTAAATCTCTTGAATTGTCCGCTAGTAAGCACTATTTCGTCCACTATTTCGTCCAGGTACCTTCTGTTGCACCATTTCTTCATTATGCATGCAGGATAAATCAAACCTTAATTCTCTGTTTGCCAGTCGTCTTTCTATGCCCTAGTCTTTCTATGCCTTAACCTAAAGCGTGAACAAGAAGGAAAACAGATGACATTCTTGCTTTAGTCCTTGGTGAATTCCCACCACTTCATTACGTTCTGGACCTTCCTATAGAAACTTGTACTTGGTTGTCGGTATCCCTCTTTCTCTCTCTCTCTCTCTCTATATATATATATATATATATATATATACACCCCTCAGAAGCTCCAAGAACTCGTCATCTATGCCTTTGGCTTTACGAATATCCCCCCTAAAAATTTCGTTGTCATAGGCTCCTTTATTATCTAGAAATGCGATCGATAAAGTTATATTCTGAGTTAATGAAATCATATGCACTGACTTAGTACTAACATATTATCCTCTAAGTGTCTGCCTGGCTTAAACCCGAACCCATTCTGCAGTTCCCCAATACATCATTTTTCTAAACACACTTCGACAGTTGTAATTTTATGGCTTACATTGCCATTCTATATGTCGCCGACATTACCGTAACTGGCGTGTACGACCTCGGCGTGGCGGTGGTGAGCAACTTTTATTTGGTCCTGCAGGGTTTAACGCCATCGAGCCTAGATCTCGCCCGTGGGGACTGTCAGGTTATGCTTCAGCGCCGCCTTGCGGGGCTGAGCCCATGCATGTCACTTATATAGGTAAAGGCCTGTGCGCCTCCGGTGGTTATTGATGCTGTGTAGGCTGCTGTACGGCAGCTCTTGATACCCAAGTAAAGCATGGTATGTTGTTCTTGTGTGATATTTACTGCTTCACGCCACAGACAGGCGCACAGCAAGCTGTCCCCACATAATGTAATCAAGAGCGTTAGAGTCTAGGTGTAACCTTTCAGTAGCGTCAAGCTAAGGATATAAATGTGCAATGTGCATTGAATAGCGCATAGCTGTTAGGGCATTCCATAGTGATTACTAATTCTTATTGCAGCACATTGTAACTTATATTGAATACTTTAACGATACGCCTATAACGCAACACATATTGCAAAAACTTCATACCTAAAGAAACACCATTAGGTGTTGAAACTCAAGAATTCAAGGCACCCAGCGCAACGGCTACTGGCCGTGTCACATGGCCTCTTTCCCACCCCTCTATTTGAGGGCCAAGCAGCAAATCTCTTTAAAAATATTGTATTGTTTTTTACCAAAAGCGCCAGAACTAATGTTGGCTGAGGTATTTTTGAGAATCCATAAAGGTTGTTAATTCGTAATATCGATAAGAAATTAGAGAAAAACTTGGTGAACGTCTTGATTATGCATTGCCACACAAGGAATGTGACACGGGGACGCCCTGTTTTACTTGGAAATCTGAGGCGAAACAAATTTTTCATCGATTTCTTTTTCCTTTATCCCCCCTGACACATATGAAAGTAGGTTTTTGTAGGACAAATTGTGAAAGCCCTGTCGTGATCTGTTTTCTAGTGGATGCCCATAAACGTCAAGTTGAGGCAATACCTTCTTTGGCTGCGTAATCTTACCGAGTGTGGCAGCAACCAGCAAGAGGAGGTACTTTCCAAGCAAGCCGTACATGTCCTCGACTAGAGAGCTGGACAGAAAAAAAAAACTCTATATTGGGCTACAATCATGTTAATGCGACAATAATAAACTCCTGTCTTACCACTATCTACGTTTGCTCCTCTCCTTTTGCCTTGCAACCTGTAAAATTTACGTGCTAACTAATAACTAAACTAATGACCCATTTGGAACTAAAGTTCCTTATGACTAATGTTGTTAGCATTTGTGCATTTGCAGCCAAAAATTTAGACCTCTTCGCAATATATTGTGAAGAAACATAATTGAATGCAGCAGTGATATGACTACTAAGTGATGACAATGTTGCTGCATAATCGAAGCATCTTGCAAGTGTTACAATTATAATTATAATTTATCAGGTCAACAGCCTCCAAGAACTTATCTAAGATACAGCAAGAATATTGCACATTTCGTCCCAAAAGAATATATGCACTGTTTGGACGTTTTCTGCCCCATGCTTCAAGTGTTCCCAGCCTTTAATCAGAACTAGACTGAAGAGTTATCTTTGCCGTTGAGCACCTCGTTTCTAGACGGCTGACCGCATTCTGTCCTTATTGAAGACCAAATCAGCTTATCCCATAGCAATATCGTCTAAAGACGTCTATATGAATGGGCATGCAACACGTTTCTATTTCCTTGTGGCAATACTGGAAAAACGCATTCACCACAGAAATTTAAACATACGATAACAGTGGAACACGGCAACTTTGTTTTCTGAGATGCAAACTTTTTCAGTAAGCAAACTTTTCACTCTGTCATTGTGTTTCACCGGATTATCATGGTTATGCAGTCATCGTTCGACACAAGCCGTGCCTTCTGCATCCTACGCTTCTTGGATGCTGCCGCCAATTCTATTATTCAACAGGCTTATCTAATCACACTAGGCGTGCGACGTGCATAGTTTTGTACGTGACACGTGATTACTGATATAAGTATACAGATAACACAGTATTCATTTATGAGTAGTGCTTCGTATAGATGCTTTTTACGTAAATATTCGTGGCCCATATTTTCCGAGTTCTGAAGCTTGGATAGACGCCACAAGATCAAGTTTCTGCCACTGGTTTGTACTGTGTTTTTCTGGATGCTGCTTCACTGGTAGCCAAGCCGGACGAAGGCGACAACAAGGAAGTGCGGCGTCATGCGACGTCATGTGACGGCTTGACCCAGATGTCACGCGTATGCTCAACTTACGAGCGTGCTAGCTCGTGAAATATTGCGACAGTAACACTCTTTCTCATGAGCTTTTTGCATGTTATATGTCGATGAGACGCTACGCGTTAAAAACAAGCCGACTGAAGCCGCGGCTTTGTAGCCAGCTTTAAGCCTACAGTAATAAAAAGTCCCAACAGATGGTGCGAGGTCAGGGCGAACGCGAGACGTTTGAATTGAGTTCAGCAAAACCTCCATTGCATCCATCATGCGAGGAATGAAAGGGGAGGGGAAGAGCGTGAGGGGTGGGAGGGGGGAGAAGAGAGGGTGCTAGGTATCAGGGAGGGCAGAAGGCTATCGTCTTTCGACGTCATTTGCAGCGAAGCAAGCAGATATGTGGCCAATTGTTTCAATAACCATTATATGTACACGGCAAGCGAAGTTATGCCGTTGTCAGCGCCGTCGCCATGAGACTGCGTTTGTATTTAAGTTTATGTATGCGATGTGCTATGCTATGTAACATGCGGTATATGCGGGTTATATTACCTCGCCATTTTGTCGCTAAAATTTGTCATGCTAGGTCTCACATTCATGACAAAACTATTCTTCCATATATTGATAATGGCAGCCCACAAAGAAATATCATGAAATAAAACACCGAAAGTGCATGTCTGTTAACCTAGATATTCTAAGACCTAAATATTAAAAGTACGAAAACACAAC
>NC_051161.1:108514237-108552067 GCF_013339745.2 Dermacentor silvarum
AGGGATATTCGAAATTATAACATGGGAAAAATTGAGGAAGCCGTAAAATATGGACGCAGCATGAAATCAGTAAGAAGAAAACTAGGCATAGGACAAGGCAAGATGTATGCACTGAAAGATAAGCATGGTAATATCATCAGCAATTTCGATGACATAGTAAAAGCAGCAGAAGAATTCTATACTGACCTGTACAGTAGCCAAAACAGCCAAGCTTCTTCCATTCGAAATAGTGATGAACCGGATACAGAAGCTCCTTCTATAACTAGCGATGAAGTTAGAAGGGCCTTGAAAGACATGACCAGGGGAAAAGCGCCTGGAGAAGATGGAATAACAGTAGATTTAATCAAAGATGGAGGAGATATCATGCTTGAAAAGCTTGCGGCCCTTTATACGCAATTCCTCACAACTTCAAGTGTACCAGAGAGCTGGAAGAACGCCAACATTATACTTATCCATAAGAAGGGAGACGTTAAAGAACTGAAGAATTACAGACCCATTAGCTTGCTTTCAGTATTGTATAAAATATTCACCAAGATAATTTCCAATAGAATCAGGACAACACTTGACTTCAGTCAACCAAGGGAACAGGCTGGCTTCAGGAAGGGATATTCTACGATGGACCATATCCATGCCATCAATCAGGTAATCGAGAAATCTGCGGAGTACAATCAACCTCTCTATATGGCTTTCATAGATTATGAAAAGGCATTCGATTCAGTAGAGATATCAGCAGTCATAGAGGCATTGCGTAATCAAGGAGTGGAGGAGGCATACGTGAATATCTTGGCAAATATCTACAATGATTCCACAGCTACCTTGGTTCTCCACAAGAAAAGCAGAAAGATACCTATCAAGAAAGGGGTCAGGCAAGGAGACACAATTTCTCCAATGCTATTCACTGCATGCTTAGAAGAAGTATTCAAGCTCTTAGACTGGGAAGGATTAGGAGTGAGGATCGATGGCGAATATCTCAGCAATCTTCGGTTTGCAGATGACATTGTCCTATTGAGCAACAATGGAGAGGAATTACAACAAATGATTGAGGACCTTCATCAAGAAAGTGCAAGAATTGGGTTGAAGATGAATATACAGAAGACAAAAATAATGTTCAATAGCCTGGCAAGGGAACAAGAATTCAGGATCGCCAGTCAGCCTCTAGAATCTGTAAAGGAATATGTTTATCTAGGTCAATTACTCACAGGGGACCCTGATCATGAGAAAGAAATTTACAGAAGAATAAAATTAGGTTGGAGTGCATACGGCAGGCATTGCCAAATCCTGACTGGGAGCTTACCACTGTCGTTGAAAAGAAAAGTGTACAATCATTGCATTCTACCGGTGCTAACATACGGGGCAGAAACTTGGAGGTTAACAAAGAAGCTCGAGAACAAGTTAAGGACCGCACAAAGAGCAATGGAACGAAAAATCTTAGGAGTAACGTTAAGAGACAGGAAGAGAGCGGTGTGGATCAGAGAACAAACGGGGGTAGACGATATTCTAGTTGACATTAAGCGGAAGAAATGGAGCTGGGCAGGCCATGTAATGCGTAGGATGGATAACCGGTGGACCATTAGGGTTACAGAATGGATACCAAGAGAAGGGAAGCGCAGTCGAGGACGGCAGAAAGTCAGGTGGGATGATGAGGTTAGAAAATTCGCAGGCGCAAGTTGGAATACGCTAGCGCAAGACAGGGGTAATTGGAGATCGCAGGGAGAGGCCTTCGTCCTGCAGTGGACATAAATATAGGCTGATGATGATGATCTCTCTCTCTCTCTCTCTCTCTCTATATATATATATATATATATATATATATATATATATATATATATATACCCCTTAGAAGCTCTAAGAACTCGTCATCTATGCCCTTGGCTTTACGAATATCCCCTAAAAATTCCGTTGTCATATAGTTATATATGACAAGTTATCGAAGTTATATTCTGAGTTAATGAAATCCTATGCACTGACTTAGTACTAACATATTATCCTCTAAGTGTCTGCCTGGCTTGAACCCGAACCCATTCTGCAGTTCCCCAATACATCATTTTTCTAAACAAACTTCGACAGTTGTAATTTTATGGCTTACATTGCCATTCTATATGTCGCCGACATTACCGTAACTGGCGTGTACGACCTTGGCGTGGTGGTGGTGAGCAACTTTTATTTGGTCCGGCAGGGTTTAACGCCATAGAGCCTAGATCTCGCCCGTGGGGACTGTCAGGTTTTGCTTCATCGCCGCCTTGCGGGGCTGAGCCCATGCACTTGAGTGTGCTCATATAGGTAAAGGCCTGTGCGCCTCCGGTGGTTATTCATGCTGTGTAGGCTGCTGTACGGCAGTTCTTGATACCCAAGTAAAGCATGGCATGTTGTTCTTGTGTGATATTTACTGCTTCACGCTACAGACAGGTGCACAGCAAGCTGTCCCCACATAATGTAATCAAGAACGTTAGAGTCCAGGTGTAACCTTTCAGTAGCGTCAAGCTAAGGATATAAATGTGCACTGTTTATTGAATAGCGCATAGCTGTTAAGACATTCCATAATGATTACTAATTCTTACTGCAGCCCATTGTAACTTATATTGAATACTTTAACAATACGCCTATAACCCAACACATATTTCAAAAACTTAATACTTAAAGAAACTCAAGAATTCAAGGCACCCCGCGCAACGGCTACTGGCCGTGTCACATGGCCTCTTTCCCATCCCTCTATTTGAGGGCCAAGCAGCAAATCTGTTTAAAAATATTGAATTGTTTTTTACCAAAAGCGCCAGAACTAATGTTGGTTGAGGTATTTTTGAGAGTCCATAAAGGTTGTTCATTCGTAATATCGATACAAAATTAGAGAAAAACTGGGTGAACATCTTGATTATGCATTGCAACACAAGGAATGTAACACGGGGACGCCCTGTTTTACTTGTAAATCTGAGGCGAAACAAATTTTTCATCGATTTCTTTTTCCTTTATCACCCCGGACACATATGAAAGTAGGTTTTTGTAGGACAAATTGTGAAAGCCCTGTCGTGATCTGTTTTCTAGTGGATGCCCAAAAACGTCAAGTTGAGGCAATACCTTCTTTGGCTGCGTAATCTTACCGAATGTGGCAGCAACCAGCAAGAGGAGGTACTTTCCAAGCAAGCCGTCCTTGTCCTCGACTAGAGAGCTGGACAGGAAAAAAACTCTATGTTAGGCTACAAGCTTGTCAATGCGACAATAATAAACTCCTGTCTTACCACTATCTACTTTTGCTCCTCTCCTTTCGCCTTGCAACTTAACTCGTAAAATTTAGGTGGTAACTAATAACTAAACTAATGAGCCATTTGGAACTAAAGTTCCTTATGACTAATGTTGTTAGCATTTGTGCATTTGCAGCCAAAAATTTAGAACTCTTCGCAATATATTGTGATGAAACATATTGAATGCAGCAGTGATATGACTACTAAGTGATGACAATGTTGCTGCATAATCTAAGCATCTTGCAAGTGTTATAATTACAATTATAATTTATGAGGTCAACAGCCTCCAAGAACTTATCTAACATACAGCAAGAATATTGCACATTTCGTCCCAAAAAAATATATGCACTGTTTGGGCGTTTTCTGCCCCATGCTTCAAGTGTTCCCAGCCTTTAATCAGAACTAGACTGAAGAGTTATCTGTTGCTGTTGAGCACCTCGTTTCTAGACGGCTGACCGCATTCTGTCCTTATTGAAGACCAAATCAGCTTATCCCATAGCAATATTGTCTAAAGACCTCTATATTAATGGGCATGTAACACGTTTCTATTTCCTTATGGCAATACTGGAAAAACGCATTCACCACAGAAATTTAAACATACGATAACAGTGGAACATGGCAACCTTGTTTTCCGAGATGCAAACTTTTTCAGTAAGCAAACTTTCCACTCTGTCATTGTGTTTCACCGGATTATCATTGTTATGCAGTCATCGTTCGACACAAGCCGTGCCTTCTGCATCCTACGCTTCTTGGATGCTGCCGCCAATTCTATTATTCAACAGGCTTATCTAATCACACTAGGCGTGCGACGTGCATAGTTTTGTACGTGACACGTGATTACTGATATAAGTATACGGATAACACAGTATTCATTTATGAGTAGTGCTTGGTATATGATGCTTTTTACGTAAATATTCGTGGCCCATATTTTCCGAGTTCTGAAGCTTGGATAGACGCCACAAGATCAAGTTTCTGCCACTGGTTCGTACTGTGTTTTTCTGGATGCTGCTTCACTGGTAGCCAAGCCGGACGAAGGCGACAACAAGGAAGTGCGGCGTCATGTGACGGCTTGACCCAGATGTCACGCGTATGCTCAACTTACGAGCGTGCTAGCTCGTGAAATATTGCGACAGTAACACTCTTTCTCATGAGCTTTTTGCATGTTAGGTGTCGATGAGACGCTGCGGGTTAAAAAGAAGCCGACTGAAGCCGCGGCTTTGTAGCCAGCTTTCAGCCTACAGTAATAAAAAGTCCCAACAGATGGTGCGAGGTCAGGGCGAACGCGAGACATTTGAATTGAGTTCAGCAAAACCTCCATTGCATCCATCATGCGAGGAAGGAAAGGGGAGGGGAAGAGCGTGAGGGGTGGGAGGGGGGAGAAGAGAGGGTGCTAGGTATCAGGGAGGGCAGAAGGCTATATCGTCTTTCGACGTCATTGCAGCGAAGCAAGCAGATATGCGGCCAATTGTTTCAATAACGGTTATATGTACACGGCAAGCGAAGTTATGCCGTTGTCGGCGCCGTCGCCATGAGACTGCGTCTGTATTTAAGTTTATGTATGCGATGTGCTATGCTATGTAACATGCGGTATATGCGGGTTATATTACCTCGCCATTTTGTCGCTAAAGTTTGTCATGCTAGGTCTCACATTCATGACAAAACTATTCTTCCATATATTGATAATGGCAGCCCACAAAGAAATATCATGAAATAAAAACACCGAAAGTGCATGTCTGTTATCCTAGATATTCTAAGACCTAAATATTAAAAGTACGAAAAACAACAGAGCTCAAGCAGAAAATGATTTAATTTTATTGGCGCGGCTGTGCACCACCTCCGGGATAGGCCCCGAAAACAGGGTTGAAACATGCCCGATACGGAAGAGTGGTGGTAAAGTTGCTATGAAAGTCGTTGGCTATAATTAATAAACATACATGAAATTGTCCGATGGCAGGATTCAGACGACCCGTAGCACAACAGCTCGTTTTTACTTAACGAGCTTACGTTTACTTCGATTCAAAATATCACTGCAGCTACGGGTCTTATGATTTATGTAATGTTCGAAGATGTTGCTATCGAATTCATCGCTCCACCCTTATGCAAAACTATGTTTTTTATTTCTTTTTTAGGTACATGTATGCTATATGTCATGTCATATGATACGACATGCGGTATATGCCGGTTATATTACCATACCCTTCAATCACTGAAGTTGCTCATACCAAGTCTTCCATTCTTGACAAAATATTCCTCAGAGTTTCGAGGATGGCAGTCCAAAACAAATGTCATGAAACAAAACACTGACAGTGCATTCCTTTATAATCTTAAATCTTGTCAGACTTAAATAATAAAAGTGCAAAACAATAAGAGAGTTCAAACCTTAAAATGATGGAATTTCGTTGGCGCAGCTGTGCGCTACCTGCGGGATAGGCTGAGGAAAGAGGTTTCAACAGACCCGATACGAAAAAGTGGTGGTAAAAAAAAAGAAAGAAAGAAAGAAAATGAAATTGTCCTGTCACAGGATTCAAACACGGAACCGCTAGCACAACAGCTCGTTCTTACTTACTCAGTTTGCGTTTACTTCAAACCGTACTGCCACTACAGCTACGAGTATTAAGGCCTAACTACACGTACGCTTGCCGACGTGCGAAAGCTCGCGCCCACGCACCTCACCCATGAGCAGATGGTACCGGACAGTTGCTACGCGTAGAAGCGCGGCGCGGGCCCAGATATCTTCTCCGGACAAATATCAACGCTTTAGCGACCTTACAAAAAACGAAACGTTGTCTACCAAGGCAAAAATAGTGAGCCTTGTAGGAAGCTCTACTGGGCCGCGTTGGCGCGTGTCTTTTAGGTTCACACAACCATTACAAGCGAGGCACGGAAAACGAAACGCGTGGGCGCGAGCTTTCGCACGCCGGCACGCTTACGTGCATATAGTTGGACCTCAGCACTTCGTGTAATATTTTAACATGTTGCTATCGCATTGATTGTTGCGACCTTGTGGCGAAACTGATATTTTTGTAACCAAATCCACTTCACGTTTACGGAGACCCTCAAAACATTCGTCCACGTGCAGTGCATGCGCCATTGACAGCGAAAGCTGGAAAAGCCTCGGCCAGCACTGACGCCGAAGACTGCGCCAACTTGTGCGCAGTGCTTGAAGTCAGGAGGGCCCCCCTCTATTTTTTAAGGAGGTGCTCGGCCCCCCATGGCATGGCAACAGTAGCATTCGACAAGCACTGGAGGTGATTTTATTGCAAGTAGCACATTGTGCGGAGCAAATGTAACTCTCCTGACTAACGAGTTGTGTGATTCAACGCTTCACTGATATCATCGTTATCATCATCAGCCTATATTTTATGTCCACTGCAGGACGAAGGCCTCTGCCTGCGATCTCCAATTACCCCTGTCTTGCGCTGGCGTATTACAACTTGCGCCTGCAAATTTCCTAACTTCATCATCCCATCTGGATTTGTGCCGACCTCGAATGCGCTTCCCTTCTCTTGGTATCCATTTTGTAACCCTAATGGTCCACCGGTTATCCATCCTACGCATTACATGGCCTGTCCAGCTCCATTTTTTCCTCTTATTGTCAACTAGAACATCGGCTATCTCCGTTTGCTCTGTGATCCAGGCCGCTATCTTCCTGCCTCTTAACGTTAGACCTAACATTTTTCATTCCATCGCTCTTTGTACGGTCCTTAACTTGTTCTCGAGCTTGTTTGTTAACCTCCAAGTTTCTGCCCCATATTTTAGCACCGGTAGAATGCAATGGTTGTACACTTTCATTTTCAACGACAGTGATAAGCTCCCAGTCAGGATTTGGCAATCGCTGCCATATGGACTCCAACCCAATTTTATTCTTCTGTAAATTTCTTTCTCGTGATCAGGGTCCCCTGTGAGTAATTGACCTAGATAAACGTACTCCTTTACAGACTCTAGAGGCTGACTGGCGATCCTGAATTCTTGTTCCGTTGCCAGGATTGTGAACATTATCTTTGTCTTCTGCATATTTATCTTCAACCCAATGCTTACACTTTATTTATTAAGGTCCTCAATCATTTGCTGTAATTCGACTCTATTGTTGCTGAATAGGACAATGTCATCTGCAAACCGAAGGTTGCTGAGATATTCGCCGTTGATCCTTGCTCCTAATCCTCCCCAGTCTAAGAGCTTGAATACTTCTTCTAAGCATGCAGTGAATAGCATTCGACAGATTGTGGCTCCTTGCCTGACCCCTTTCTTGTTAGGTAACTTTCTATTTCTCTTGTGGAGAACCAAGGTAGCTATGCAATCCTTGTAGATGTTTGCTAAGATATTCACGTATGCCTCCTGTACTCCTTGATTACGCAATGCCTCTATGACTGCTGGTATCTCTACTGAATCAAATGCCTTTTCATAATCTATTAAAGCCATATAGAGAAGTTGATTGTACTCCGCCGATTTCTCGATTACCTGATTGATGACATGGGTATGATCCATCGTAGAATATCCCTTCCTGAAGCCAGCCTGTTCTCTTGGTTGGCTCAAGTCAAGTGTTGCCCTGATTCTATTGGAAATTATCTTGGTGAATATGTTATACAATACTGAAAGCAAGCTAATGGGTCTATAATTCTTCAGTTCTTTAACATCTCCCTTCTTATGGATTAGTATAATGTTGGCGTTCTTCCAGCTCTCTGGTACACATGAAGTTGTGAGGCATTGCGTATAAAGGGCCGCAACCTTTTCAAGCATGATACCTCCTCCATCTTTGATTAAATCTACTGTTATTCCATCTTCTCCAGCAGCTTTTCCCCTGGTCAAGTCTTTCAAGCCCCTTCTAATTTCAGCGCTAGTTATAGAAGGAGCCTCTGTATCCGGTTCATCACTATTTTGAATGAAAGTAGCTTGGCTGTTTTGGGCACTGTACAGGTCAGTATAGAATTCTTCCGCTGCTTTTACAATGTCATCGAAATTGCTTATGATATTGCCCTGCTTATCTTTCAGTGCATACATCTTGCCTTGTCCTATGCCAAGCTTTCTTCTTACTGATTTAATGCTGCGTTCATATTTTACGGCTTTGAGAGAAATCCTAGACCTCACTAACCTATGGTCACTGCACTTTACCTTACCTAACACTTCTACATTCTGCACTACGCTTGGATCGGCAGAGAGTATGAAATCTATTTCATTCCTTGTTTCTCCATTAGGGCTTTTCCAGGTCCACTTCCTGTTGGTGCGCTTCCTGAAGAATGTATTCATTATTCGGAGCCTATTCCTTTCCGCGAATTCGACCAACATCTCTCCTCTTGCATTCCTAGAATCGATGCCGTAGTTTCCAATTGCTTGCTCGCCAACCTGCTTTTTGCCCACTTTTGCATTGAAGTCGCCCATGACTACAGTATACTGAGTTTGCACCTTTCTCATTGCTAATTCCACATCTTCATAAAACTGTTCTATCTCTTCATCATTGTGACTGGAAGTTGGGGCGTAGGCTTGTACTACCTTCATTTTGTACCTCCTATTCAGCTTTATTATGACGACTGCTACCCTCTCACTAATGCTGTAAAATTCATAAATGTTGCCCGCTATGTTGTTATGGACTAGAAATCCTACCCCGGATTCTCTCTTATCTGGAAGACCTCTGTAGCAGAGGAGGTGGCCGTTAGTCAGCACTGTGTAAGCTTCCCCAGTTCTTCTAACCTCACTAAGGCCAATAATATCCCAGGCAATGGTTGTTAATTCCTCAAATATTCCTGCTAAGCTAGCCTCACTCGAGAGGGTGCGCGTGTTGAACGTTTCCAGGTTCAGTTTCCATTGGCGGCCTGTCCGGACCCAGAGATTCTTAGCACCCTCTGCCACGTCGCAGGTCTGACCGCCGGCTTGGTCAGGTGCTCCGCAGCCACTGGGGACTGAGGGCCATGGGTTAATTGTCGGAGTCATCAGGGAGGTAGTGGCCGAATACTGCACCAGGGAGGCCAATTCCTGTTCTGGTGAGGGAGTGACTTTGATGAAGCTTAGTGGGGCTATACTAGTTCAGGTGCAACCAAACTAGTATAGCCCCACTAGCTCTCGGCAATATGTTTTTTTTTCTTTGCCGGTGTCAGGCACCACTCCATGCCTGAAAATGTAGTGGAATGGAGCAGGATTCGAACTTACGACCTTCAGATTAGAAGTCGGGTGTTCTACCTCTACTCCACGCCACCACTATTAGCAAATATCTACAAGGATTCCACAGCTACCTTGGTTCTCCACAAGAAAAGTAGAAAGATACCTATCAAGAAAGGGGTCAGGCAAGGAGTCACAATCTCTCCAATGCTATTCACTACATGCTTAGAAGAAGTATTCAAGCTCTTAGACTGGGAAGGATTAGGAGTGAGGATCGACGGCGAATATCTCAGCAACCTTCGGTTTGCAGATGACATTGTCCTATTGAGCAACAATGGAGACGAATTACAACAAATGATTGAGGACCTTCATCGAGAAAGTGTAAGAATTGGGTTGAAGATGAATATGCAGAAGACAAAGATAATGTTCAATAGCCTGGCAAGGGAACAACATTTCAGGATCGCCAGTCAGCCTCTAGATTCTGTAAAGGAGTACGTTTATCTAGGTCAATTACTCACAGGGGACCCTGATCATGAGAAAGAAATTCACAGAAGAATAGAATTGGGTTGAAGTGCATACGGCAGGCATTGCCAAATCCTGACTGGGAGCTTACCACTGTCGTTGAAAAGAAAAGTGTACAATCATTGCATTCTACCAGTGCTAGCATATGGGGCAGAAACTGGGAGGTTAACAAAGAAGCTCGAGAACAAGTTAAGGACCGCACAAAGAGCGATGGAACGAAAAATCTTAGGAGTAACGTTAAGAGACAGGAAGAGAGCGGTGTGGATCAGAGAACAAACGGGGGTAGACGATATTCTAGTTGACATTAAGCGGAAGAAATGGAGCTGGGCAGGCCATGTAATGCGTAGGATGGATAACCGGTGGACCATTAGGGTTACAGAATGGATACCAAGAGAGGGAAGCGCAGTCGAGGACGGCAGAAAGTCAGGTGGGATGATGAGGTTAGGAAATTCGCAGGCGCAAATTGGAATACGCTAGCGCAAGACAGGGGCAATTGGAGATCGCAGGGAGAGGCCTTCGTCCTGTAGTGGACATAAATATAGGCTGATGATGATGATGATTCTACCTCTGCTCCACGCCACCTACTGATATATATATATATATATATATATATATATATATATATATACATTTATATTTGAACTTTGGTGAAGCCCTGCCTCTGTGGCTTCACCGCGTCTCGAGCCTGGAGTGCCGCTATGGTTGCTATCGCATTGGGATTATTTCTGCGAGAGAAACGTGCACGGAAGTTCTAGGGAATAAAAAATTGGAGGACGCTTAAGCTTCGCCTTTAAGAGTAGAAGGCGATAGCGTTCTACTCTTAAAGGCGGATCATTCGCATACAAGTAGGCTTCATTCATTGCAACACTGAACATGGGAAAGCCAGCTTACAAAGATCAAGCTTACACCGGTCCCCTTAAAGTCGGCTTCACTTTTAAACTGAAATGCATTGCTGGCAAGACGTTTTCCAGGGGCAATATAAGTGGATTTATATTAAAACGTGAAGGCCCTAGCACCTTTTTTATTATTTTATTAATTGTTTGCTATTGCCCCGACGCGCGCAGGTCTGGCAGAAAATGCTGCAAAAGGGGTTTGTGTTTGAGTTTCCTCGTAGCAGAATTAGGTTTTCTCGTACATGCAAATTACAATCCAACGCCGATTGGTATACAATCCGACGGCGAATCTGACGCCGAATGGTAAAGTCGTACTTTAGCGTTTTGTTGACAGATTTCACTGTGAGAAATTCAATTTTTGTTCACCAAAACCTTGCACCACATGGAGGGCCTGCGCGGTCGATGTGGTTGGATGATTTTCTCCGGCACCCGCGATCCCACGCCGGTTGCCGACGCCGGATTTTCTGCGACACGGGGCCCTAGACGCTATCGCGGTAAAATACATTTTTCCGGCTCAGAGATAGTGCGCAAGTATAACCTGCATTAGTATGAGGAAGAAATTGCGGTGGAACCACAATCAACGACTGTCAACGGTAACGTGATTATCGTTCAATCACCCAGTGACACACCGTATTGCTGAAGTTACATTTTTTTAGAATCGCTAATGGTAATGCTGAGACTTCCATTGTTTCAGGTACATGCGACATACGCTTGCCAAGGTAGTATAAGTGCATTAAGGTATGACGCCGTTGTATGACGATGATGAAATGATGATAGAGTGACCCCGACAGCATCACCACCACGAGCACACACCTAAATAACACTATATGGTTAACAACTTAGGCGACTGGGTGGGCGATTAAAACTGGATAGATACAAACAGACAGACAGACATACGTAGACAGAGACACAGACCACACAGACAGACAGGCTCAAAGTGCCTGATATAGCCAAATAATGCCAGTGAGACTAAATGTAAACATTTCTAGAAATACTGAGCCATATACGAAGATTACCTCAATATACTGAAACTGAGGAAATCTGTGTTCAGACCTATAGCGAACTATTTATGTTTGCTTTTCTCACCTCTATAATGGATGTAAACAAAGCAGATGCGACGAAGACGACGAGTCGTGTGGTGACAAAAGCTCTTACAGTCGCTTTATATATAGGAACCATTGTTAAAAGCGCAACACCACACAACACAAGATAAGACCAGACGAGCACAGGCGCAACACACAGAAGCGTTTATAAGCATATAAACAGAAGCGTTTTATAAGCAAATTTCTTGTACATCGGGCTCCTCTTTCTTTGCAGCATATTTCTTGTACATCGGGCTCCTCTTTCTTTGTAGCATATTTCTTGTACATCGGGCTCCTCTTTATTTGTGTGTCGTATGTCTAAACACCAACTAGCCCAACAGTCAACTCTTTTAGAGCATATTTTGTCGCGTTATATATTCGCACTTAGACGCTCCGTGCTCAGTCTACTGGACTCAAAAAATAAAGATGGCGTGTATTTATTTGTAGGAAAAATAAAGAATAAATTACCTTATCATAGGCTACATTTTTATCTTGACATTTTGACAAACCTATTTCGCCCGTCCTCTTCAAAATTCCTCCAGACAGATGGCCATGGCACACATCAACAATTTGATAGACAAATTAATTAACCAATGCCTTTTTTTAGATCCTGGTCTGTCGTGTACTGTCCATTTAAGAAACAAAAATATGCCGTTGTTTTTCGAAACATATCTCCGCAATGTGCCTCCTAAGTTCCATCACAAGTTGGCTTTGGCGATGGCACTTGAGGAACGTTTTTAATTCCTCGCGTAAACGATAACTTCTCCGTTAGAGACGATATCAAGCACAAATGTATTGCGCAAGAAATATGAAATTGTCAAAATGTTCAGTGAAGTTACAGGAGAAAATGTGCATTGAAATTTTCATTTTCTCAGTAGAGTTCGTGTAGTAGCTAGTCTAGCTTCTTGTCTGAAGACGCGTTTTCAGGGTTTTATTAATCGGTTCGTGCGTCTTCCCGCTTCTCCTATTTATCACCTCAGATGTGCTTTCCACTCACCTACTGTTTGATAGACATATTTGTAAGCAAAATTCTCGCTTATAATTAATTCATGAATAAAATGACACTTTGCCAAACAGTACTTGCATACTCTCATAGCTCAAACGCTGGACTCGTTGTACAGCAAAGCATATGTTGCAACTACAAGCGCTGCATAGCATTCAATGCCGGTTTTCACACATTTCTGAAAAACTGCGTAACTTACAATTCTTATACCTTCAGGAAAGTTAGGGACCTGTTAGGGCCCATATGCTGGCAAATTTTAATGTGTGAAAACTGTTAAACCCTCGTCTTAGGCCCTTATAGAAGCGTTTTATTAAACGCTTAGAACGTTTTGCCCTACCCTAAGACGCTCAAAAATGACAGTAAGTTTACATTAAAAAAATCCGGGACATTGTGCGGGTTACGCGTACTGAATGTTTGCGGAACCTAACACTTGTCTTCTTCCAGTTTTCATGCGGTATACGTAACGCTTATTCGGTTTCCCTGTCTCGTTGGTGTACTATACGAAGCGCCTTGTTCATATTTCATTTCATTTCATTTATTTACTCTCAAGGCCGTACAGGCATTACAGAGAGGAGTGGCAATTGAAAAAGAAAAAAGATGGCTAAAGATGCAGCACATGGTCACAGATAGCCGACTTGAACAGATCATGGTCTGTGATAGCGACGATGGAGGCGGGAAGGCGATTCCAGTCTTGACTTGTTTTCGGGATGAAGGCTTCAAGGTATGCATTGCTTTTACACTGAGGCACCCCAACCTTCATTTGATGATCAATACGGGATGACAAATGGTTCGGAGGCGAAAGAAGTGTCATTTTTAGGTCATTATTAGTGTAGTATATTTTATGAAACAGGCATAAGCGTGAAATTCGACGTCTAGTAGAAAGGAGAGGTAGGTCAAGGTGTTGCTTCATGCGAGAAACGCTGGCTAAGCGATAGTAGTTAGAGAGAATAAACCTGGCTGAGCGGTTTTGAACCGATTCTAAGGCCTGCGTTAACGAGCTAGTGTACGGGTCCCATATGGGTGAAGCGTACTCTAGTTTAGAACGCACGAGTGTTTTATATAGTAGTAGTTTCAGTGGAACGGGAGTGAGGCAGAAATTCCGCCGAAGAAAACCAAGGGTACTGTTAGCTTTGTTAATAACATGGTGGATATGTTTCTGCCATGACAGGTTATTAGTGATATGGACGCCTAGATACTTGTAGCTGTCGACGAACTGAAGAGGGCAATCGTTAAGTTCATAGCCCTGAGAAATGGACTGGTTAATTTTTCGAGACACCCTCATTGCTTTAAATTTGTTAATGTTTAGTTTCATAAGCCATGTATCACACCAAGAAGAGATTTTATTAAGGTCAGATTGAAGAACGGAGGAGTCAGACTCATTAGAAATTATACGGTACAGAACGCAGTCGTCCGCAAATAGCCTTATATTAGAAGTAACGGAATCAGGCAGGTCATTAATATAAATTAGAAAAAGAAGAGGCCCTAGGACTGACCCCTGAGGAACACCGGATGTTACATTGCAGGATTTAGAGTCATGATCATTAACAGAAACATACTGTGTTCTATTCTGCAAGAAACATTCAATCCATTTAAGCAAGCTACAATCAAGATGGAGTGCGCTAAGTTTCAGTAATAGTAGTCGATGTGAGACGGTACCAAAAGCTTTCGCGAAGTCAAGGAAAATGCAGTCAATAACTGACGCTCGATCTAAAGCGGAAGACAAGTCATTAGTAAAGGTTAATAATTGAGTCTCACAAGAATAATTTTTACGAAAACCATGCTGCTGTGACGCAAAAAAGTTATTAGACTCGAGAAAACTAATCAGGTTGCAGTAGATTATGTGCTCTAATAACTTGCATGGAATGGAAGTTAGGGAGATCGGCCGGTAGTTTAGGGGGTTATGAATATCACCAGACTTGTGGACTGGAATCACCTTCGCCATCTTCCAGTCGTCCGGCAGTGTTGAGCTCTGCAAAGACTGAGTAAAAATATATGACAAGAAAGCAGATGAATATGCTACAGTACTCTTAAGGAATTTGTAATTTATGTTATCAACACCTGCCGATGAGGAAAGTTTAGCTTTTTTTATCAAATTGTATACGCCATCAACGTCGATCGAAATCGGCTCCATATCAAGGAACGTAAAGGCACGTGCGGACGGTGACGTATTTATTAGAGTGTCAGAAAAAGATAGCGAAAATGCGTTGTTAAAGGCCGTTGAGCAAAGCTCACGGGGGACAGGAAATCCAGCGTCAGTTTTCAGAACAATTTCTTTAGGTTTGCGTACGTTGATAACGTTCCAAAACTTCTTAGGATTAGTTGTGAGCAGATGTGGTAGTGTTTCAGAAAAAAAGCAATTCTTGGCTGAGCGGATGGCCATTTTATATTCAGATGCGATAGCTACGTAGGCAGCTTTTGCTTTGGCTTCCCCAGTCAGCTTGAAGCGTCGAAAAATGCGTTTTTTCTTGTTAAGAAGCCGTTTTAAACTCAAGTTAAACCAAGGAGCCCGATTGCATGGAGATAATAGGCGAGTCGGAATATATTTTTCAATTAGTGTTTCAACCTTGTTTTTGAAAAGGAGCCAGTTTTCTGCGATAGACCTTTCCCAGAACTGTGGAAAAAAGAAATCGGCAAAACTTTCCAACTCGTTATTGATCGAGGAAAAATCTGCTCTACTGTTGTCACGAATTTTCTTACAGTATTTTAGACGCTGGGGCGAGTGTAGGGGGATTGCAAAATGAATCACGGAATGATCGCTTAAACCAGGTATAATTGATAATGAAGAAATTGAATGAGGAGATGTGGTCAAGACGAGGTCAAGGATGTTGGCAGAAATTGCAGTGACACGGGTAGGCTCTTTAACAAGCTGGGTGAGGCCAAAGGTTGAACATATATCAAGAAAGGATGAAAATTGGGATGAAGATAGAGTCACTGATGGGAAGTCAACAGCCCAGTCAATGCCGGGGAAATTGAAATCACCGAGCAAGAATATTGGTGCTTTTGGGTATTCAACAACGATTTGGTTAAGACAGTCAAATAGTTCATTGCAAAATGTGGATGTACTATCGGGTGGTCGATAGCAAGCGGCAAATATCACATCTTTGTTATTTACGTGAATACAACAGCACAAGAATTCAATCTGCGAAGGCACGTGTATATGAAAAGAGGTGATATCAGATGAAACAGGTCCCACCGCCACATCGCCCTATTCGGTCATTTCTATATATATTGTAAGCCTTACTGCAGGCGAAAAGTTCCGAATTTCCAATTTTATCTGAAAGCCAGGTCTCAACTAAAACAACAATATCTGCATTACACGTGTCGATCAGCGCAGACAGGGCATCGCGCTTATTAATGATGGAGCGGATGTTAGTGAACAGCACAGAGTAATCGTTATCATGCTTATTCTGTACGGCCGCGCGATGCTAACTCGAAACAGGGGACGGGGTATTCGCAGGGAAATTTATTGTGCTGTTGCCTACATTACCGCTGGCAGTAGCAATACTGTTCTGCTGAAGCTCATAAACAGTATCGGTTTGAGAGCAATAGACGTAGCACGTTTTGTTGATGAACAATTTGTTGTACCTTAGATGATACAATTGACCGGAAGACTTCCCAAATGCAATTAACTTATTCCTAGTCATTCTAGTTGCCCGACAGAAGTCTTCTTGAATGGATACCCCAGATCCTTTCAGTTTCTTCTTTTGTGTTAATATGTTTTCCTTTACTTTAAATGATGCCAGTTTCACTACCACTGGTCGACATTTGTTTTTTACAAAGGCACCTTCGTTGAAGTAGGAAGGATGTTGTGACCTATTTCTACATCTTTATTTTGCGTAGGATGTTTACAACCTTTGTAGAAAATTGCTTATGCAACCGTTCGCAACCATCATGCTGTTACGTGGCAGTGATGGTCAATAACACAGTAGGAAAACCACGAATGACGAAACGAGCTCGTTATTGGGAGAACCTGTGCCCCGAAAGACAAGCTACACACAAAGCACAACGATAGCGGCGAACACAGTCGGCGATCGTCGAAAATCCGATGTGCTGGTCATTCGCTTCGTCTTTTACAGAATACGCATCGAAGGTTCCCGAGAAATCGCTAGGGCCCGCATGTCTTCCAGAAAGTACTAGGAAATTTGCGTCGCCCATACAATCAGATTAGACAAGCTTCGGTGACAACACACAACGGATAGAACCATCGATAACATTCGAGTAAGTTGCAATCATAGAGGAGCGTCTTGCGCTGACCGATCTCTTGTTAGTTGGTGAAATGCAGTCCCTGTCTACTTTCTTCTTCTTTCTGAGGTTTTACGTGCCAAAACCAGTCCTCATTATGAGGCATGCCGTAGTGGAGGGCTCTAGATTAATTTTCCCCACCTGGGGTTCTTTAACGTGCACTACAATGCAAACACACGGGCGTTTTTGCATTTCGCCTCCATCGAAATGCGGCCGCCGCGGTCAGGATTCGATGCCGCGACCTCATGCTCAGCAGCGCAACGCCTTAGCTGACTGAGCCACCCCGGCGGGTGAAATGCAGTCCCTGAGAAAAGGATAAATAAGTACACGAGTCAATACGGCCGCTAATAACTATAAGCTTCATAATATGCGAAGATACCCCTAAGTTAAACCCACTGTATGTTTGGTGCAAATGGGGGCCACGTCATGTGCAATGTGTGGGAAACCTAAACGGTTTATCCTTATTAGAAACGTCGCATATACTCCCCGCAGCGGCTTCTGCATCAGCAAGCATTTGGTGTGTTGCGACACCACAGACCCGAACACATGGGGATTGGACCCTCCCGCGCGTATGTCGTGCCCGGCCTAGCCGAGTTCGTAGAAAAGGGGATCATGGTAGTTCAGCCGAAGCTGGGTGTTTGGACCTTTATTCCCCTCGGCAGAGGCAACATACTTCTTTGGCTTCTGCTTCAGGTAGACGGCGCCCCCGGGCTGAACTCCCCAGGGGACATCGGTAGTCACCTTTTCCTGTCTCTCTATCCAATCTTCGTCTTTCCTTCTCACTTTTCCATCTTTCCTGTCTTTTATTCACTTCTGTTAACTTTCTATTTTCTGGGTGGCAAGGGTTAACCTTGTGTTATATATCCAGTCTTGGGTATATATATTCACATTATTACTTCATTACACCATGCGTTTGGCGCTCTTTGGCCAGAACTGGCCCCTGCGCCATTAAAACCCAATAATTAATCATCAAACGTCCCATGAACTACTGAACCGAGCCTTCAGATTTTTTTTTTCATTTTCATTTCTGTTAAACGAGCTTGGTAGCACAGGTTTTCGCGGTTTCCTTAGTAACTAAACATAATTTTGCTGTTTAATGAATATTAGGGCCAGGTTATGGGTATTACGTAGGCAAGGTTCAAAGTGCATGGAATAATTATGGCCTTACCACTAAATCATGTGCGCAAGTGATCCGGAACGTTATAAGTATGTTTTACGACCAAAACAGAATTGATCCCGATTCCCTGGGAGAGTAACGGACGCTACCGAGATAAATGTTAGCAAAATAGGGGTGACAGGAACATTATGGGTAATGTTTTAGTGAAGTAAAAGTTGTGTACATGAATTGCTGTCTTTATTAAAATTCCTTAAGTGCATCGAAGTGTTATATGCGGGAAGTTTTCGAACGAGTGACTTACGGACAATTAAAAAAATATGATTTAACAATTTGCAATCTAAATTTCCTGAAAAAGATCTGACAGAAGCTTAATGGCTTGCTCCTTTGACATAAAGGACTTGTATTACTCCTTGCCTCAAATGAAGTTATTATCATGCGTAGAAGAGTGCATCGACGAGTATGGCGCGGTTGCTCTTCAAAACTCAGCACGTTTATCCGTTCAAAGCGTTTCAGATATGCTTCCCAGTTATCTTCACTCGACCTATGCAGCATGTAATGACCAAATATTCATTCATCGGTTCATGTCATGACCCTGCATCGGTTCATGTTTGGCGCCTAAACTGAGTGACATTTTTCTCGCCCACCATAACAAAAACCTGTTGCGTACCTTGTCGGAGAACAGGGTGGTTGAAATTTTCAGGTACGTTGATGACTATCTAGTTTATTTCAAACCAGAAGCACATTCAACAGTGAATACACTTTTCAAAGTTTTTTCTGCGGGCCTTAGCACACTTACTCTCACGGTGGAAGAGCCGACTGACAACGTGCTGCGTTTCTTTGATATTCAGCTCGAGTTCACGGAACGGCACACGGTATTGGGAGTATAAACCCAGGGCTAATAAGCCTCTATTGCCGTACCGGTCGGCTCACTCGAAGCTCATCAAAAGGAGCATTGCCTACTTGTGTTTTCGAAATGCATTAATGAAATCCTGCCACCATAAGATACATACCGGTCTTATCAAGCAGTCGGGAAGGTTATCCGCGCCAGAGTTTCCGGAGTGAGTGCAGGTCTCGGTCGTAGTGGGGCTGCTAAAAAGATGCCTTTTACACAGTAACTCTCGGCATGCGGCAAATCAATGGACAGAAAACAGGAGGAAGGGAGCGGTAGTTTCCTATCTGCCTAGAAAGGCACATAGCCTTAAGAAAATGGCTAGCCGTGTGGACACAAAGGTGGTCTTTTCAGCGCCAGAAAAACGCGGGAAAATTTGTCGGTTGACAGAACCGTACCGCAAGCCAGTGGTCAGATGTTCTACGAACCATAATGAGGCTCCTGTGGATTGCGTAGAAGCTGTGGTGTATGAGCTTCTGCTTTCATGTGGGAAAAAGTACATCGCACAGACAAAAATGTGTCTTAAGAACCGGCTACGAGAACATAGTTTAAATGTCAAGAATAAGCACTACGGCCATTTGTGTTCTCATTGTCAGGAATGGCGCTGCGCACCGGTGTATGATTCCTGTCGTGTTCTTGCAAAGCACAAAGATCAAGATGTGCAAGAGATTATTGAGGCTCAGGCTATCGGTCGGAATAGTGAAACGTGCGTTAGTGCCCCTTCGGTCGACTTGTTAGATAAGGAGACGGCCTTGTGGGATGCCTGAATCGGGACAATGTGGCGCCACTGTGCATGGGTTTCATGGAAATGAAGTTATTGAAGTTAGTGGATTATGTCGTTGTCTCCCTGCTGTCCTTGTCCACTGGCGCTAAATATGCTTTCAGTCTAGGCCTTCTTGGGCCGTTACCTCTCTCGGGCTGTGGAAATAATGGGTCGCCGTCGCCACCGATTGCCCTACGTGGTACGCAATCATAAGGGCCCTGCCGACAAGTTGCGCTACTGAGGTCGCTGACTTTATACTCGACCACACCATTTTAGTGCACGCTGCTCCGCGCCAATTACTAACTGACCGTGGACCTAGCTTTCTCATTAGTCATTGAGGGCATCCTCCGCTCCTGCTCGACGAAGCACAAATTCAGCACGTCCTACCACCCACAGACCAACGGCCTCACGGAGCACTTCAACCGGAACATCACCGACATGTTTTCGAAGTACGTTGCGGCCGACCACCATGATTGAGATCTTCATTTACCATATGTAACGTTCGCGTATAATTCACCGCGTCCCGCCACCGCCGGCTATTCACCATTCTATATTCTATATGGCAGAGAACCTGCGTTGCCCTTGGACCCCTTGCCGCCCTCACCCGCATGTTAAGCCACTGATTACGCCAGCGACGCGATCGCACGCGACGCCCACGCGCGGCTGCTTGCCGGCATCCGGCTCGAGGCCTCACAGGAGCATGAGAGACGCCTCTATGATTGCCACCATCGCGACGTGCACCTTTCTCCGGGCTCTCTGATGCTTCTCTGATCACCCATCCGCCGTGAAGGCCTTTCCGGAAAGCTGCTGTTGCGTTACGCTGGTCCATACCATATGGTGCGACAAGTGACCAATCGCACATGTGCAATCATCCCCGCCGACCCCTCAGCGTCGTCGTCAGCTGCAAGTGACATCACATCGTTCACGTAGCGAGACTATAGCCATATCACACACCTTTCACCGCGGAGGTGTTGCTTAAGCACCGGGATTGTGTTTCTACTGCCAGAGGTGATGATCGATACGGAACAGCCGCCCCAGTGTGGCTGCACTGAAGAGGAGGAAGACGACGTGTTCCCGCTTGATGTAGCGTCGCCATTTTGGCCTCCGTTGGCTTCCGTGTAAATAAATTGTAAATAGCCTTAGACATCAGCTACACGTAACATTATCTACAAATTACGCGGTTGCGAAGTATTGGAATTGCACAACACTCAGACATATTACCCAAAAGTACTTTAGAAGTGGTAATTACTATGCAGTTACTTCGATAGTGCGCTTCGAAATTTCTCAACGAAGATTTTGCACACTGTACACCTGTTCCGTTTCCGGAACTCAGCCGTTAACTGCATCGGCTTTGTGCTGATCAAGAAAAACTGCGGCGAGCCGCACGAGATAGGTCGTGCTCACAGCGGGCTCTACCAGATATTCCTCGTACAAAGGACAGAGAGAAGGATAAATAAAAGGCAAGGATCTTAAACACGAGATATGCTTGTTGGCTACCTGGGTAGATCAAACCCTCTGCTGATGCCTTCAACGTAGTGACAGCTATCTACTTCATATTACAGATGGCCCATCATTCCGGTATCAAGCGAATTCACAGCAGTATTTTTAGGGCCTTTTGCAGCTGTAAATTACGAGTCCAGGGCCACAAAAGCTTGTCCAGTGAGAAGAGCCTTCCGTCTAGCTGGTTTAGAGCTATGTAGAGGTGGAGCCTTTCAGCTAGAAGAAAACGGAAGTGGCAGGGGAGGTGTTGTATAGTATTGCAGGTACTGCAGGCATTTTGCTCGGCGCTATCTGCCATTCGCATAGAAGAAATGAGTATGCATTGGTGAACGAAACGTCATGGTGTAAACGACCCCGCACTGTTTCCTCATTTTGGGGAAGAATAGGTAATAGGTGTAGTCAGTATCTATGAGGCCTGTAAGGGTGAGATAACCATACGTATCTTCTTGTTTCCCGTTTGTTATTCACAGCCCTGGGAAGAAGAAATCATATAAAATTGTTACTCGGGTGACATAGTGATGGACATTTTGCTGCAATAAAAAGGCGTGAATACCTAGCATGTCTTTAGTCTAACCCCATCACCAACGAAATGAAACGCTTTGTTGTAAAGATTTTTTTCATATTCGGAAATCTTTCTGGCCAAACGAAAGAGATACAAAAGTTTCTATCCATTTCTAATGTACTTGCGAACCCAATTATTTCCGCACGTGATTGTCATAGATTATTCGTGCTCTGAACAAGACAGTATGCTTGTTTCAGTATATAAGGTGTGTCTTTTTTTTTAGCTGCACCAAATTTAAAGAAAAATACTTGTGGAGTATGGCACAATTCTGAAGCTTGAACTAAATTACTTGATAAGGCTGACATTACATTCGCGAGCAATCAAATGGGTAATTAACTAATTCCGAAAATTTACCGAATGGAGTTCTTACTTAATGATTTACAGCACATATTGCAATGTACGAATTGGAGCTAGTGAGTTTGTACGGCATATCGACTTGGAACGAATTATGAGCGTGGCACTAATTTCGAGATATGCACCCTCAAAATCGCGTGAAAATCTAACTTTCTTTCGCGTACTATTAAAAAACGATGTTCTGTGCATGGAAGTGTAACGAAACTTCAAGGCCACTGTATTTCGTCGCACACTGCGAAAATTATTATCTCCAGGCTGGTGGAATCCTGATAATTTTTATTGCGATAGAAATTATATGGACACTTCAACCGAATTTCTGCCGTCGCCGTCGCCGTCGTCGTCGCCATGAGGTTCCGTATAGATTCCAAGGGCGATAAAATCGTCGCCGCGCGCCGTATGCGCGAGCGAAAGCGCGCGGGGGACGCTCGCGCTATCACGGAGAGCGAACGCACGGCCGAAAGCAAACGCGACTGTCGCGCGAAAGGCCGCGGGGGTATGGGAGGGAGGGAGGCGGGGCGACGCTGTGCTCCGGCACCAAAGGCGTATCTTGCAATCGGGCGTAAGGGGAACTTGCCACTCAATCTCCCACGCGAAAGCAAGAAAGCGGGAAGGCAACGTGAGAGGGAGGGGGGGGGGGCACAGCTTCTACTTTGCCAACAACTCCGTTCGTACTTTGCCCGGCTGTGGCCGTCGCCCGCACGGTCTCTTATCTCCACACGGCTCTTACCTTTGTATGCGCTGTGCATCCGCCGCTCAGTTTCCTTTGAAGCGATAGACCGCACGAACCTTGCCCGCTGCGGCGGCTGCGATTGCTGCCAGCGTTTTGACAGTCGTTGTCTGCGGTCATTCAGTGTGATCTATTCATGTTGGCTTGTGCGCGCTGACACCATTGCTTGGTAATTCAGTTAGTAAGCGGATGTGTCCAAGTTTATGCAGCCGATAAAGCTACTATGTCTACTCCGAATAGCTCTCTACTAATTTGCTATCGCAATTGATGCTTCGCCTTTCGGGCGAAACTGCGACTTTTTTTGAGTGGATACGCTTTGCGAATTCACCGGCTACAATTCGTAAATTAATTAATTAAAAATGTAAATAGTGCTATTAGGTTAACTATTTATTTAGCATTTTCATTTCTTAAAGAAGTAATGCCCGCCTCATCGAGTAATTTGTAACTGTGCTATTCGTGACAGGCAATTTTAAAATTTTCATGCGCCTTGGAAAAGTCCTGGTACATTCCCGTTATGCGTTAAGGATGTTTCTTACAAGAAAGAATACTTGTCCGCAGCAAAGTTACAGCAGCACGTTGAACTTCCCGTGAAAAGTGGCGATTTTCTCCCCGTAATATTTTTAGCAATAAAATGACATACTATGTTGTTTTCTTCACCAAAAAGAAACATTACATTTAGAGCAGTCATCGCGATGCATCTTGCGGCCGCTGCGCGGTACAACCAGCAGCAAATTAAAAGAACTTATTCTTGAGCAAGTTGATGCAGTCTGCGAAATACTATTTCAGGTGCAAGAGGAGACATAAAAAGGGAAGTACACATACTCACAACGTGCCAAAAGACCTGCAATAAACATTTGAAGTCATCCTACTCATACGTGTAACTAACTTTGTAGCAGAAGAAAGGCACATTTATTTTCGAAGCAATGAGCAATGAAGGAATTCCTGCACTCTGTGTTTGTGTGGGCTTCTCTTCGTACCTCTCTTCTTGTGCCCAGAAACTGTGTTTAGCAAACGAGAAGTAAATTGTCTCTTCGCGTGAGCCCCTTGACTGCTAAGGTTAATACCACAACTAAAATTACTTAAACATTCGATAGTTCGCACTGTTCCGATAGCTCACGACATAAATATTCGTCACTTTTTTTTCAGAATTATTGCCGCCGCTTAGCACCGTAGTCAACACCGTAACGGTATGCATAAAATTATTTGGACAATTGGGAGTGGCCCGCTGCTCTGCCGCCCTGAACGGCGGCGGTGCTCCTCAGGACCTTTAATAAAGTTCATTGTCTGTCTGTCTGTCTGTCTGGATTGAAGCTGTGTTGAGTTTAAAAAGCTACAGTCAGCAGATGTGAATAAGTGTCAAGCTGTAGTGCAGATGTTTGTGTTCATTGTTACATGCCAGCTTTCCGCATAGCGCTTGAGTCTTGGGCCACCATGAAAATTCGGGTGTCACTAACGACAATCAAAGGAGTCAGGTCGTGTCCAGATACCGAACGCTGTAACTACTCAGCCAGCGCAGTGGGTCGGCAATTTATTGGCCATCATAATTGATGCGCCTTGTACTGGCTGCTAATCATCGCACATTCTGAGATATATGACGGTTCTTAATGCTACTTCAACGAGACGGTACGGCATAGCACGTGAACGTAAGCCAAAGTGGCCCTCTTTGACGTAGTTTGTTCTTTTTTGCTAAAAGAAAGATGTGAAAAGCTTTTATTACCAGGCCTACGTGCCAACTACCACTACTAGGCCTACCAACGACTAACAATGACTCTGTTCATAAGTCAAAGTATGTTTGAAGTCTCGGAGAACACAATATCTAAGCACGCATTCAGGAATACGGCTATCATTTAATTTGAAATGCCTTGATTCAGTTTTGTTTACATTGACTTCCTCTCAGCGAGTCATGACTATACTATGTAGAAACGATGGTCGCCCAAGTATGCACAAAGAGTAATTTGATATCTGTGGACAATGCTGGCTTTATGGGAGCCGCTTAAACTGTTTAGAGATAATTACACACTTCTAGTGATGGCACGCGAGCACCGGAGCGCGCTTCATCGTTCCTATCGATGTGTCCACCTGCTATATGACAAACACCGAAGGACCAGGATTATAGGAGGATGCACGTAAGATCATCACTGGAGGCGGCATCGCTAAGTCTTCATGTAAGCCCAACATATTGTTTTCTACATAGGTGTCTTCCAAAATTAATCTTCTCTGCGTAATCAGCATGTTTTTATATATACCGACTGTCCCCTTCAGAACCCCGCTGTAATCGTCGTTTTCAAGCATAAATAAACTTGGAGAAAGCTAGCATTTCTTTTTTTTTCTTGTGATAGCAATTATATGGACCCTCCAAGCGGATTTATGCCATCGGCGTCGTCGTCGCCGTGAGGTTCCGTATGAAGTCCAACGGCGATGAAATCGTCGCCGGGTGCCTTATGCTGTTTGTGCGAGTGAAAGCGCGCGAGGGACGCGCGCTATCACGGGGAGCGAACGCACGGCGGATTGCAAACGCGACATATTTTGTCGCACGAAAGGCCGTGTGGGGACGGGATGGAGGAAGGCGAGGCGACGTTTCACCCGAAAGGCGAAGCATCAATTGCGATAGCAAATTAGTAGAGAGCTATACGGAGTAAGAATAGTAGTTTTATCAGCTGTTTAAACTTGGACATGCACAGCACCAGCAACGCGCCGAACTGTTGTCGACGCCGTCGGTGCTTTGCCCGCGTTCGCACCGAACGCGCGCAGCGTTGGTGACTGTTGCCGGTGCCTCTGGGGGCGGATCGGAGGTTTTCGACGAGATCAAAACGGGACACTCGTCGAGCAACGTCCGAAGTATTTACCACCTTCTCGCCTCGCAACGTTTTATTGCGATAGCAATTATGTGGGCACTCCAAAGCAGATTTCTGCCGTCGGCGTCGCCCTCGTCGTCGCCGTTGCCGTGAGGTTCCGTATGACGTCAATGGAGATGAAATCGTCGCCGCGCGCCACCGAACGCTGTATGTGCGAGTGAAAGGGCGCGAGGGACGCGCTCTTTCACGGGGAGTGAACCCACGGCGGAAAACAAACGCGCGTTCTGCGCCGTGCTTCCTTAAGGGCTGCAGTAGTAGGCATCTCTTTCCTCCTTTACAATCACCATATATGTAGAGCAAATGCGCCTTCTTCGGACGCGCTAAAGGCGGTGGGGGGGAGGGGGAGGGAAGGGAGGTGACTTTTAGCTGCGGCACCAAGTGCCTATTAATATCAGAGGCTCCGGCACCAGTCAGCAACGCCGCACGCATTTTGTGCGAACGCGGGCAAAACGCCGACGGCGTCGACATTAGTTCTGCGTGTTGCCGGTGCTGCTGCATGTCCAAGTTTATACAGCTGATAAAGCTACTATCATTTACTCCGTATAGCTCTCTACAAATTTGCTATCGCAATTGATGCTTCGCCTTTCAGGTGAAACTGCGACCACTTTTTTTCATATAAATACGCATTTGGTGCCGCAGCTAAACGTTGCCTCCCCTCCCCCCACGGCCTTTCGTGCGACGGAAGAAGTCGCGTTTGCACTATATATGGTGATTGTAAAGGAGGAAATAGACGTTTAATTCTGCAGCCCTTAAGGGAGCACGGCGCACGACGCGCGTTTGCTCTCCGCCGTGCGTTTGCTTCCCGTGATAGCACGCGTCCCTCGCGCGTTTTCGCTCGCACATCAAGCATACGGCGCACTGCGAGGATTTCATCGCCGTTTGACGTCCTACGGAACCTCACGGCGACGCCGACGGCAGGAATCCGCTTTGAGTGTCCATATAATTGCTATCGCCATAAAGTTTGTCACAGTTTTGCCCTAAGGGCGAAGGAATGAATGCGATAGCAACACACAACAATGTCATACGAAGTAAGGTGAGCGGCTTTGGTAGCAATATGAATTGTAGCAAACATGAGCTTAGTAAGTACGAAGGTGTGCTGCGGCGTAGGCAGGCCGACATGAAGAGAGACTCGATCACCATTACAAGGCGCGTGTGAAACGCCTGCGCACAACGTTCACATCGGCAGCGGAACGAAGAACGCTGCCCACGCTCCGCTACGAATACGTTGGAGCGGAGCGTTAGGGTGTGTCTACTGGTTGCTTTGTCGTTTTACAGCTACGCTGGGAGCGCGTGGCCGGCGTCTCTGGAAGACGCACGTGTCAAAGTTTTACCCGAAAGGCGAAGCATCAATTGCAATAGCAAATTAGTAGAGAGCTATACGAAGTAAGGATCGTAGTTTTATCAGCTGTATAAACTTGGACATGCAGCCCCCCACTGTTGACCCCGGCAGGCCCACTACGATTAGGCAGCGAGCACGATTGACAGATGAGACCAGAGGATCCCAACTTTCATATCACATTATCGTAATCACATTGTCGTATGCATATGTTATAGCGCATTTGTTGAGTATTTGGCATCTCGGACCACTCGGTCGACATAGAAGGCGTGACATCACGATGACGGTATGACGAGTGTCATATGACGAAGCTTGAATGACGACGATGGAACGACCATAACGGCATCACGACGACAAGCACATGCCTAGTGGCCCAAGCTGGCAGATAACTTGGGTCACTGGGTCTCCGTAACAGGCGACGCAGATAGATAGATAGACAGAAAGACAGACAGTTAGAGAGATAGATAGATAGATAGATAGATAGATAGATAGATAGGATAAATACATCTTAGTCGGCAAAGAATGCCAATCGAATTATAAGAAGCGTTGAAGTCTTGTTCACGCTTATTTATTAGAAAGGTTTGGCATGGAGCGTTTTCCTAATGAGAAGCGCCTGTTCTCTGCCAATATCACAAGGAGTTAGTAGTAGTTTACGCAAGTGCTAAGTTTATTTGTTATCGCACCTACGCATTTGAAATGTTTTTTCTTTCATGTGCAGGACAGGAACTGCCAGCTCCTTTTCAACGTCATTTCATGGTGCTCCGTTGCAGTAGCCTCCGTTAGACGAGTTATTTGGTCTATCGCCTCAAAAAAGCGCGTTCACCATCCACAAACTTCAAGCTCAATTTCCCGAACACGTGCGCAAGAAAAGAACTGATATGCTTGGGTCCTCGCTTTTCATCATCCTCGCATATCTTTCCGCCGTCCGCAACCTGAAAGTATACCCCCCCCTCTCTCTCTCTTTCTGCGCAAGGAAGGCACGTGCAGGGAATGCATGTTACACTACGCCGCGCCTGCCCATATCGCCCGCGTGCTCCATATTCCCACTTCACTGTTCTTCTATGTCACTGTTCCCCATTTCGTCCTAAAAAGCAGCGACGGCAACAAAGACGTGCCAAGGATGATGATACAAGTTCGCAGAAGCATGCGTTACTTCACGCAATCACTTGCCATTCTCGCCGTGTGTCACTGACAGTGCCAAAAAGAGATGTTGTTTATAGCAGTATATCAGCTAACTTTGGCGGCACGGGGAGAAAAGGAGAAATAATGCCCATACATTACTTTTGCGATGTTGTGAAAGGGTAAAAGTGTAGCGCATGGTATCATCTCGGGCGAAGTCTTGCCTTCTACACAGAGGCTGAAAACCACTCGTGGCCCTGACTACTTGTTTTTGTGTCTCCGTTGAACGTTCGAGCCTAACAGAAGGATGATGCTCCTTTTGAGCTGCTCTAGTACCTTCATGATATAACCGACGCGGGCACACAATCTGTATTGCTTTCTGGTCGTAACCAAGAAGCTGTGTGTTCGGTTACCTGTCCCGCCAGCCGAATTGCGATGGAGGCGATATGAGAAAAAGCTTGTCCACCATTCTTTGTGTGCACGGTAAAGAAGCCCATGTAGTGAAATCTATTCCGAAGCCCTTTACTGTGTACGGAGTCCTTTAATAGCAACTGTGCAGTTCGACCCGCAAACGCTACAGCTGAAATAATTGACTTTCTTCAAGCGGGCACCCACTCAGCTTTGTTTATAAACCCATGCAAGCGTTTCCAGCGCTTCGTATTTATAACAGAAGGGCCGAACTACTTCAGATGCTTCAACAAAACAGTCTGCACAGATGTTGGAAAGTGTCCAGAAATGTTTTATTTCAGCATTTCCTAGTATATGTTGTTACACACAAATGAAACTAATTGTCGCTTTCTGATAACGTCAGCTTGTGAAAACCTCATGCCGCATATTACGCTGGTATTCTGCAGGAAATACTGTAAGAAGAGAGAATGCCGTGGAAGTGACTGTGGAGCGCTGTCCTGGAGAGCTGCGCGGGTGGAACGCTCTTGAATGTTTTTATGGGAACAGCTGCTTTCGGACTACCTTGCAAACTTGAAACACGTGAAGAGATCGTCGGGATAATCCTATAATTCAGAAGCAGTTATCCCAGCCACTCTGTAAAGGGTAGGTAGGTTGCTGTTTTGCCTCGTTTCGGACCAAGCTGACAATCGGAGAGTTAGGCAATCAATCCCCTATTCGGAGAGTTAGGCAATCATTTTTCACTAAATTTGTAATTAGACAAAACAAAGAGTCAGTCGGATTTCCTGCATACAATGGCGAACAAAACGCGTTTGCTAACGTGCTTCCAGAGGTTTGGTTATACTTTTTTATCATTGGTTAAAGTAAGCAAGAAAACCCTTAACTTATAGTAAATCACAACAGCGGGGAAAATGTTTGCTGTATTCCTTTCAAGTACTTGCACTGCTGAGTGACGGCCTAAAAATATGATGCCTCCTATTTCTCTAGAATGAATTCTACATGCGACTGTAACTAATGGTACAGCCGGTGTCAAATTTTAGGAACATTGAAATGTTTTGCATATTTCAGCAGCCTGGCATACGGAGCCCGCTGTATGGATCGATTTGTAGCTTCTACTTGTATAGGCATAAAACATATTGTTATGCGGATTAACGGCTTAAGGCCACAAACGACTTGGAGATTCATCGTTTTCAAATATGTCACGCTTCATAAGGTTTGCAAGAAGACTGTGCTTCCTTTGACTCATTGTACACCTATGGTTTTAGCCTTGTTCACGTGCCACGGGGCGTTTCTTGCGCGAGATCCTAAAGACGAGACGTACGAGGGGATGTGGAATGACGTGAACGATGACCTGGTGTTGTCTGAAGCTGAAGACTGTGAGTGAGAAAAGCACGGCGGCGATGCTTTTCTTGTTTGTATAATACGGTGTGGCAACGCCTGAAGCTGTATGCACAACGACACTTTTCAATTTCTCGCCTAGAGTAAATATAAGGCGTAGAAAATGTTGAAATTTGATTGGATATTTAATTACGTTATTTTATTTTTCAGGTGACTCTCAGCATTCATGATATTCTCAGATATTTCTTTCAACCAACAGAAGAGACGCCCCCAACGTGATCAAATATAGTAACTGGACTATTCATGAATATTATACAGCCAATGTGCTTAGGTCAGCACAAAAAAATGGGTGGTCGCATTATACCAAGTAGACGACAAGCGCATTGACACCCGCTTTGTGCTCGCTTGCAAGCCTAATGACTAAGTACCGTTTCTATAGCACCGTACCAGATTTCGTGGAGGTGCTTGGTAACACAAGCAATCTGTGTAATTGTGCCTGCGTTTGTCGTGTTTTCCATGTTTTATGATGAAAGCACCGACATTATGGACAACACTCAGCGCACAAATTTTGTAAGAAACTTGACGGAGGTCTCAGCGTCCCGAAGGATCTCCTTCAGTCGGCACCAATCAAACAAACGGCCACCGTGGTCGACATTTGCGAAGACGGACTTATTTTTCGTCGAAGTCATCGCCTCACCGGCCTACCAATTCCATCCGCTGATATATGTCCAATGACACAAACGCCCAGGTAGCGATGCCCCCTGAAAGACCAATGACTGTTCATACGGGAAAGCAAGTGGATATGTGGAAAGCAAGTGGACGAACGGCTCATTGTCAGCAAGCAAGTCCTCTAGAGGCTGTAAAGGAGTACATTTATCTAGGTCGATTACTCACAGGGAACCCTGATCATGAGAAGGAAATTTACAGAAGAATAAAATTGGGTTGGAATGCATACGGCAGGAAAAACCAAATCCAGACTGGGATCTTACCACTGTCGTTGAAAAGAAAAGTGTAGAGTCATTACATTCTGCCGGGGCTAACAAGTGGAGCAGAAACTTGGAGGTTAACAAAGAAGCTCTAGAACAAGTTAAGGACCACAGAAAGAGCGATGGAACGAAAAATGTTAGGTGAAATGTTAAGAGACATGAAGAGAGCGGTGTGGATCAGAGTGAAAACGGTGATAGCCGATATTCTAGCTGCCATTCAAAGGAAAAAAGGGAGCTGAGCAGGTCTTGTATTGCGTAGGATGGATAACCAGTGGACTATTAGAGTTACCGAATTTAAACCAAAAGAAAAGAAGCGCAGTCGAGGACGGCAGAAAACTAGGTGGGGCGATGAAGTTAGAAAATTTGCAAGCGCAAGTTGGTATCAGTTAGCGCAATACAGGGGTAATTCGAATCGCAGGGAAAGGCCTTCGTCCTGCAGTGGACATAAATTAAGGATGATGATGTTGATGATGATGATGATGAAGCAACTCAAATGATTGGGGCACTACCAGCCAACTAGCTAATGTCTTCTTGACGTTCAGTCACACCACGCTTGTGAAGTTCGAAAATCACGAAAAAACGTTACCGACTTGAGAGAGCTTCATCGATGAATTAAAGAAGGCTCCGGTGACTCGAAGGTGAAAAAGAGACGCGCAGAGCACACTCTGCCACAGCGAGCATAACTATCAAGTTAATTGCGAAGGCGACAAGCTTTTGCCACGTAGTCGTACCCCCTCGAAACTTTTTCAGGAGCAGAGAAAATGCCCAATACGGTGGCCATTCGTTTGATTGGTTGCAACTCAAGGAGCTCCTCAATGACGCTGAGACCTCCGTCAAATGTCTTACAAAAATAGTATGCTGAGCATTATCTATAATGTTGGTGCTCTCATCAAGAAACATGAAAAACACGACAACCCTGGCACGTATTTCGTATCCGTGATTATTTGAAAAAAAAAAACGAGCAACGACCAAAAAATAGAAGAGTGGCCGGATGGCTATATTTTAAAGGTAACTCATCTGATCATGGCTTTATTGAGGTATTATAAATGAGACATAGAACTCTCAGACAAATGGCCATGCTGATGAATCTTTTCACTCGTTTGATCTGAACAACCTTAGATACGTACGCTCGAAAGGACTGTCATTTATGGCTATGTGTTTGTCCTGTTTTATTGCTTCTTAATATGGCCGAAACTGATTCGTCTGCAATGCTTGCATGGTTTAGCGATGATAATCAGAAATGATTTAAGGTTCATAGCACAGACGTGCTTTTGCGGTGCTCCATCGTTGTGTTTATTGATAGGGTTTAATGATGGGAGCGACCATGCGACCATTCTTCGAAGAAAATCATAAAATTTCTTTTCTTTAATACCAGCACAGAGCTGCAGCTTCCGCAATAAAGTTACGTTTTTCGTTTCAAAATGTGTGCCTCGCTTTCACCTAGACGGTTTTTGTGTACAACGAGCTACAAAAATAAGACTTTATCAATCTACAGCCCGTGACAACCGGCCGTTACGTTTTTTCCAAAGTATGCTGCACCGACCTGCAATTTAGTACGACGGTTCGAATGTTATCTGATTTTGTATTTTTCATGCTTTTACGAGTCGGTGAAATAAAATTATGAACATGCAGCAAAGTAAGCCATAGCAGTGTTGTGGATAATTGACCATTTCCTGGTCAATTATCCATGAAACAAGATAAAGTGGGGAAGTCAAGTGAATTTGAAGAACATGTTTGGAAACTGGGGCTATAAAAGAATTCTTCTGTATGTTCCCGATTGCACTGTGCAATTATTCACCGGAATTGCGACGAAGCCTGCTATGATTTATGTAAAAAGAACACACTAGGCAAAAATTTATATGCTTTACTGCCGGTATACCGCAGACGACGGCAATTAAATAAGGACTTGTAGCGATAAGATGCATTGTATATAATTTCTATAGCTATTGTTTCTTGTACCTTGCATTGTAAGTCGCTTAATAAGCCATCCTCACATATGTTTGCTTTCTTGAAGTGCATTCTTGGTTCTTGCCACGAGAATGTGTATACGCATTTCATTCACTACTAGTATTATCTCGCGATTAGCACTGAGGAGATATCTAAAATATTGCCACGAGACAGTGAAGGGGCTGCCACTGTTGGTCGGACGAAGACGACAGCGACGAAGGAGCCACAGGCGCGCGACAGCCTTGCATTCGTCGCCGCTGCTTGTCCAAACCTTGTATGTAGGAATAGTTCCTAAATAAACGTTATCCCCGTAACAATATTATGAGTGCTGACGTGGAACTGCATGTTCTTGTTCTTCACTTGATATTAAGTTTTTACTTGCTTACATTCTCGAGTTTATCAAATACTTGTAAACACGGCTGCATTCGTACATAATTACAAGTGTCCTACATGAGGTATCTGAACTATTGCAGAAATATTACGTGTCCTTGATGCGGCCTGCTATTTCTCATTCGCTTCCATGCGCGAAAAAAGAGAACAAAGTGTGCTATAGTGTTATAGATGAATGCATGCCTCGGTGCACCATTTTTACTCCAAACTATATTCACCTGGGGCTACCTTGATGTCCTTTACAATTTTTCCTTCAATTCATTTTTTTCTGTTCTTTGCTGATGACGTCTCCTTAAAGGTTAAAAGTTATCACCGTTAGAAAACATAACTAGCTAGGTAATTAGAAGAAAAGCTCTAAGGAAATTAATCAGATCGAGATCACCAACATGTGCACCCATATTTGCTTTGCACGTTATCGGGAAACATGAGTGCTTAAGACTTTTACTTTCTTCCAAATATACAAAGCTTATGCTTTAGCAAAATATATTTTTCGAATATCTACACATTTCGTTTGCTCTCTTGTTAATTTGTTGTTATCCTGTGGAACTTATTAGAATTTACATAAGCTGCTCTTTTCCTTATGCCATTTGCATTTTAGGGGGAGCTAATAATTACTTCCTTCAATTACTGGTGTGATGCCCTGTCGAAGGTACTTTCGCTTCACTTCCTTAAACTTAAATTTTACAGAATATAAAACATACCATGACATATCAGTGATGCGTGTGTATGCGAAAACAAATACACAATGTCACAATATAACCCCATATGTTTTTTTTTTCTCGCATGTCGTTCTGCAAGTACAGTTTCCATAAAAGCGATACAGCCTTGTCCGTCTTCGAAATTTAAATGATTCCAGAAGCAACGTGGTACGTTGTCACATCTCCAAATTAGACTGGGAGAAATTTTTACGCAAGAATTTGCAAAAACCAATGCAGCTTTCTTCAAATTTGCCATCATGCGAAGAAATGTTCCGCTTGAGTGTAAGTTGTCATCTTTCGGCTTCAATAACACGAAGAAATATCATGGTGCCAATTTGCGGGAAACAGGCGTATAGACCCGTGACCATTCGTGATTTCAATTCATCACAGTACTTTATCAGATACGTACTTGGCGTTTGCCCGTACGGCATTGAAGCATGACGTGAGCCTTCATTTTTCTGCAGCTACTTCTTTTCTTAACTGCTACACATGGTTGTAAAAACTATGTCGATGGTGTATAGATATACCTTGTCTTACTAAATTTTTGCCTTCCGCGGGCTGCTACACTTAGTCAATAGTGAATTGTGCTTCACTTAGGTTTGCCCCTGACTCTAATGCTCCGCAAGTTCTTTTTACTTGTTTCCCCTATGTAACCGAAGTGTCACCTCTAACGTAATATTTTAGCATATTTCCCAGCTCCGCTTGTTGAACATGGTGAGGTTGCTCTTACAACATTCTTTTTGAATTCTCTATGGTCCTCTCACACGTCGTTGTCATTGTATTGCGACCGTATGTAAAATCAATCATTAAATAAATACACTTTTCTCACTTCGGGATTTACAATGGTTAATATTCCTTCTCGAAATTAAGCTCCACCCGCTGCTTGAAACTAGTTGCTAAAAAGTTATTTTATTTTTATGAGCATTTTCACACACCTGCTGTCTGTTTCAGTGCATGAAAAAGTGGTAAGAGGTCCTTTACAACTAATAATAAATACTATGGTGTCGGATAAAATGACACCGAGATATAGAACAACTTTTTCTTAGAACAACATTGTTGCGCAAAAAACGCATATTTACAAATATTTACAAAATAGGCGAGTAGCACAGGCGTAGCAGCAACCGGTCAAGATGGCGAGGAGCAACACCTCTACCTCCTCTTCTTCGGTGCCGGTCTTCTTCTTCTGTCCCGCGGCATTACCCCCCGGGCGAAAACACGCCCACCATCCGGGCAGGTCAGAGTGCAACATCAGCGGACGAGTGATACGGCTTCAGCCGGGCAACATGAACTACGTCAGTCTTGACCGGCGCAGAAGAGAACATAGGCTGTGCCGGTGCAATCTCATACGTCATGTCGGTAATTTGGCGCACAACGCGATAAGGACCATGGTAGCGTGGTAGAAGCTTCGCGGAGAGACCAACGTGTCGAGTTGGCGACCAGAGGAGCACTAAAGATCCAGAAGCGTAACATACATCCTTGTGACAGCAATCGTAACGGTTCTTCTGTGAAACCTGCGACATCTGAAGGCGGTCACGCGTGATATGACGCGTAGCGTGCGCCCTTTCGATGGCATCTTGTGCGTACTGCGATGGTTGGCGTGGGGCGGCTGGTAGTACAGTATCCATAGGTAGCGTCGGCTCCCGGCCAAAAAGAAGATAAAACGCTAAACAACATGCCGTATCGTGGCGTGACGAATTATACGCAAATGTGACAAAGGGTAATGTAGCATCCCAGTCGCGGTGGTCGGCGGAAACGAACATAGACAGCATGTCGGTTATGGTGCGATTCAGACGTTTGGTGAGGCCATTTGTCTGAGGGTGATAGGCGGTGGTGACTTTGTGTTTCGTGGAGCATGAGCGTAAAAGGTAATCGATGACACGCGACAAGAAGTAAGGACCGCGATCGGTGAGCAGTTGACGAGGCGCTCCGTCATACAGAATAACATCGTGAAGGAGGAAGTAGGCAATATCGGTGGCACAGCTGGTTGGAAGTGCGCGTGTAATAGCGCAATGCGTGGCATAGTCTGTCGCGACAGCGACCCATTTGTTCCCTGATGCTGATGTAGGGAAGGGTCCGAGCAAATCGAGGCCAACGCGGAAGAACGGCTCTACTGGGACATCGATAGGCTGAAGAAGGCCGGCGGGAAGCGTCGGTGGTCTCTTGCGTCGTTGGCAAGTTCGCAGCGGCCAACATACTTCTGTAGGGAGCGATAAAGCCCAGGCCAAAAGAAACGACGCCGCACGCGATCATAAGTGCGCGTTACACCGAGATTACCTGCTGTAGGTTCGTCGTGAAGCTGCTGGAGGACAGTAGTACGCATGTGGGAGGGCACCCCAAGCAAGTGTTCAGGGCCTTCAGAGTATACACTGTGGCGGTATAAAGTTCCATTATGTAAGGTAAACATCCGGAGTGACTCGTCAGGGGGCCTGGAACTGATACGGTTGATGATGGAACGTAACGCCGGATCAGGCCGCTGTTCATCGCCGAAATCAATTAACTGAGATATAGAAAGCACACAGGCCTCGGTGGCAGGGTTGGTGCTGTCGGGTGGATCCACTGGATAACGGGACAGGCAGTCCGCGTCCTGATGTAATTGGCCAGACTTGTGGATGACGGAAAACGAGTACTCTTGTAATCACAAAGCCCAGCGTCCGAGACGGCCAGTAGGATCTTTCAGCGAGGAAAGCCAGCAGAGCGCATGGTGGTCAGTGACTACCGTGAATGGGCGGCCAAAGAGGTACGGTCGAAATTTGGAGATTGCCCAAACAAGGGTAAGGCATTCACAATCGGTAATTGAGTAATTGCGTTCTGGGGCAGAGAGCAGACGGCTGGCGTACGCTATGACGCAGTCACGACCATGCTGGTGCTGGGCAAGGACGGCTTCGATTCCGTATCCACTGGCATCCGTTCGAACTTCCGTAGGAGCAGATGAGTCGAAGTGCGCCAACAGAGGAGAAGTCGTCAGAAGGCGGATAAGCGCAGAAAATGCCTGAGCTTCTAGATGGCCCCAGACGAAAGGCGTATCTTTCTTGAGAAGGTCGGTGAGCGGACGGGCGATGTCAGCGAAATATTTGACAAAGCGACGAAAGTAAGAACATAAGACATTGAAGGAGCGAACGTCTTTGGTTGAGCAAGGTGCAGGGAAATGCTTCACGGCGCGAATTTTTTCTGGGTCAGGTCGGATTCCTACACCATTAACAAGGTGGCCGAGCACTGTTATTTCTCGACGACCAAAATGGCACTTGGATGAGTTAAGCTGGAGACCGGCACTGCGGAACACTTGGAGGATGGCGGACAGGCGCTGAATATGGCTGTCAACGTTGAGAAAACATTAACGTCATCTAGGTACATAAGCAGGTCGACTATTTGAAGCCACGAAGGAGCGAATCCATCATGCGCTCAATGTGGCTGGCGCATTGCATAGGCCGAAGGGCATAACTTTAAATTGGTATAACCCATCAGGTGTCACAAAAGCGGTCTTCTCGCAGTCCATAGGATCTACGGCAACGTGCCAATAGCCACACCGCAGGTCGACGGACGAAAAATAACTCGCTCTGTGGAGGCAGTCAAGGGCATCATCCATGCGTGGCAACGGATATACGTCCTTCTTAGTGATCTTGTTCAGGTGTCTGTAATCGACACAGAAACGCCAGGTGCCGTCTTTTTTCTTGACAAGCACAACTGGGGATGCCCATGGGCTAGACGAAGGTTCTATATGGTCTTTTGCAGCCATCTTGTCGACTTCTGTTGTATAATCGCCCGTTTCAGCCCAAAAA
>NC_051161.1:108552167-108671162 GCF_013339745.2 Dermacentor silvarum
TTGAACACTGGTAAAGGAAGTATATTTGTAGGGTGGAAGAATATTGAGAGTTTTGGATTACTGAATCGAACATTACATGTAAACTATGCGTATTCTAAAATAATGAACTATTCAGTATTTTTATTAAGTAAAACTAGCCAAATACTTCGCAGTAACCGACTGTTAAAGTTGTTACTGTTCACCATCTGCTAACAAAGTATCACAAATTATCACAAGTGAAACAACAAAAGTTTTCGAAGCAATGCAGAACAAAATTGGTAATGCAAACTGTGTTTTTGGTTTCATGATGGAAGGCTACATGACAACTCCTGATTTTTTATTATAGTCCATCATTTATTTTTATTGACAGTCTAAGCATGTAAATTCTTTATAACCAGTGATTTTTTTCTAGCAACCTGTCCTTTTAACATGTCTTTACAGCAAAACAGTCCTTCTGCAGCTTTGTCTTCCATTTTTTTGCAGCAACCATTTATTTAGTACTTTTTACAGCTAGTCATACAGCAGCTTTCATGCTTAGAACTCTTGTTTGCCACCAGGCTCTAAAGATTTTGAGGTGCTTGTGCAGTTTTTTAAATCACAATTAGTGAACTTGTGTTTAAAAGTAATCCTAAATTTCCTGATAGTTAGCAGTATTTTTCTTTTCTTTTGTAGTCAGTACAAGCACGGTGCTTAATTATATCAAGATAAATATGCCTGCTGCAAATGTATTCATCTGTATTCGACTATTCGACACTACTATTCCCATCAGAAAAAATTACATTTGCCAACCTCTAATTATTTGCATTCAAGTAGTGAAGAGTTTGACGGAAGCTCGTCTGGTCTGGTGGAAAGAGGCATGGTAAGTAGTTTAAACACAAACCATAAAAATGAAAAATAGATGGTTCAACTGGAGCTTCGTTCACAATCATGGCTCTCAGGTAGGAGCTAAAACGTTTATAATATTTTTATTTTGTGGTTGGCAGTCGATTTCAATTGATTATTATAATTAATTGCATTCATCTAGTCCTAAAGAAGAGGCAATGTATTTGAGTACTACTTGAGTTTGTTGCCATTGCAAAGTTTTTTTTATGTAACTTTATTCACCACACAGGTACAACTGATACATATTCATCTTTCAAGGACGTCACCACTAGTGGAGGGTGTTATTCTGCACTTGCACAATTATTTCAGAGATTTTCAGCAAATATGTAGTCTCATAAACAGTACCTAAATAATTTTAGCCTATGTGGTTATTCATTAACCATGTTAATGGATAGTTACCTCCCGGTTAACCTCCCTGCCTTTCGCATCTCAATTATCTCTCTCTCTCTCTCATGTAGGTTTCATCAACTACTGACACGACGCGGCCTTGGCAAACTTGTGAGCTCACAAATTTGAGCAGCAGTAAGCCCCCCCCCCATATTTGTTTTGATAAAGCTTCTCCTTTGGTGCTACTCTGGATCCGCCCTGTTTTCTGTGATTACCATCATGGGCAGACAACCTCAGGAAAACGTTTCATACACAAACGTTGTTCTTTCACACTTTGCTGACAAAGATGGATATTGAAAGCAAGGGTGCCATACCAGGCATGTTGGTCACAGACAGAACTGCGGGGGGTTCTGAAAGTATTCATCTAGTGGACACGTCCATTTCATCTGTCGCTGAAGTGTTGATTGACTAGGGCACCTGTCTCCCTCTCACGAGTGCCCCAGCCCAGCCAATCAGAACTTAAGCAGCAGTTGAAATGGTTATTTCCGTTTGGTTGACACTTGCAGAATACACCCCCTGTGCTCTGTCCTATCTTTCTGCCCTTCCCCATGTAATTTACTCAGTAAACTACTTGTTCATATGTTGGTTACCTTAATCAATGTTCAAATAGCTCAACACTTAAATAGGTATGTACAAGTAAGGCACCATAAACCCAAGCAGTTAGCTTGGTGATTGCCACCATACAGACTCAACCAATGGCTTCACTGTAGCTTTCCAAGGTAACTTTACTGCACTTTGAATGTAGAGAAGGTGGAATATAAAAATAGACTAGCATTTCTCTATTGTACATCACCCCCTCCACTTTGTGTTGTTACAATCAGTATATTCAACCCAAACGAAGTACTAACAAAAAGGAATTGTGACACTAATTTCATTTCACTGCCTCATTTTTAAAGGTGTAGCAAGATTCTTTATTTGCATTAGCAGTTGTTACTCAGGTTTCAGCTATCAAGGCCTTATGGCACGTTTGGACGTTACCTGAACTGAGTAAACAGCACAGATTGCATAATTTCTCAATACGTTTTCACAGCTTCCTTCACCTTTAGTTTTGAATTAAAGCCAGCATTTCTCTTGTGGCCATCTTTAAAGAGCTTGTAGTAATGTATACCTAACATAAAAGATGGGTGCGTTGTAGTGCTAGCATGCTGTCCTAGAGTACATTGTTGTATGGAAAATGTGCCGACACACAAGCCCGACAAATGCCACATCAAGCATTGGTGTTTGCTACTTCACCTGGTGTTTCAATTTTACAGCATGTGCATATTTTACCTGTGCACCAGTAAAAAGGGTCCAAAGCTCTTCCTGAAAACTCTCACACGCACTTATCACAATCAATTCCCCATATAGGTAGTTTTGCTGAAGAGAACGGGGATACAAGCATAATTAGAGACTGAGGAATGTGGGTAGGAACACTTTATTTTCAGCACACATGTTTTTTTGATGAACTGCTTCTATACTGGTGAAATCTGTGCTTTTAATAAAAGTACACCATGCTGCTTCACCACTCCATGCCAACTGCAAGTATCCTGTACCAGGAAGTCAAACCAAGACGTGGGATGTTCAGTCTGTCAAAAATAAAAATGAGTCTGAAACGTTGACATGTAAAAAGTAAAGCACACTCAAGAAAAACAGCACAAGAACAAATCCAACGAATCAGAATTACATTTGAGAGCAAACATATAGTTTCTATGGCACAGTGAAGAAACCTTATTCCTCCGACGTTTTTTTTTTTTTTGGTGTGAGAAAAGATGAAAGTACACGCGTTCTATCTCATTTTGTGTATCTTTCACCTTTTCACACACAAAAAGATGTCTTAACGTGCCCAACTGTCTTTGCATATCCATTTCTCTGCTCTCACACCATAATACCTACCGTTAAAGGTTGCAGTAATGCTCAGCTTGAATGAAGCAACACCAACTATGTGTACTGTGCTACTAAACATGGCAATGTAAGTCAAGCTCAAGCACAGCACATTCATGTGCTATATACGTTTGCTCTTGATTGTAGGTAAGAAAAATAAAAAGGAAGGCATGCTAATAAGAATGGTCTTTGAGGCGCTATGCAGAAGTGCTCTCCCATTTGAACAGAAGTTAAGCGCAACCGCAATGAACCAGAAGACAACTTATACAGCATTCCAAATCTAGGGACTCGATGTGCTGGAGATTTTTCTGAATTCATGGTAAAAAATCTAGATGCTAAAGGTGACACATATATAAACAGGTCTCTGCTCAAACTGGTAATGCTATGTGTAGCTTAGTTTTACAAAATGTGCCCTACCACTAGTCTCCCAGGCTGAGGCTGCAGTCCAGTTGCAACTACAAATCACTCAATTATGTCTAGGGCACACTTGAGCAAAATGCAGACAAAAATTACTGCACCACTGAGAATGTACTAGAGGCTTCAACAAAGCAGCTTACAGCCTGCATGGACTGGAGCAAGAGAAGTGCGTTTTGGGTCTAGGTGTGCACAGCTTGCAGTTGCTCATGGGCGCTGTTTAATATATTTACAGATTTCACTTACTTGTTGGTTTCGGACAAGAAATATATTGTATTTTGTATCCGTTCCACTGTTAAATACTCAAACCCAGGATACCACAGGTCTGTTTCTGGCATCTGATTTCTTCTCAGAAAACTACCCCTCTAAAAAATTTCACAGGTACTTAACCCCAACCTCTCTTAAGAAGAGCCTGATTTTTTAACATGACAAGGCCACTAATTACACAGTGACTCCTTGCGATGTGATGTACGTAAGCACTTTAAAAGGAAAGGAAAATTTAATAGCAGTACGACAGGTACACAACAAAGCAAAGTGCCTACCCTACAAAAATGCAACAGGCGAAGCAGACTGCACTGTTTAAATCAGGGGACAGAAATGACATGTGAAATTATCGGCCGGTGTCAGTGCTCCCTGTCATTTCAAAAGGCTTAGAGAATGTTATCTGTAAAAGAGTTGTGTCATCACCAACAGCCAACAAACGTTCTCGAAACGTCATCCTGGCGCAAAAATATGCTTTGTTGAGACTAGAACGTTGAGACTGGTAGGGTTCGTCGCTGGCTGAAACCCTACACTCCCGATTCGCGTGATCCCTACCCACTATCGGTATGCTTCACCGCAATACACAAACTGCGCTGGTATAACAGTGGTCGAACAGGCTGGTGCGAACGTTTCGACAAGAGAGCTTGCCTTAACCAGCTTTTCTTGGCAGTTTTCATATATGTGAGTACACCTGCCAATACACTTATTACGCTCCTCCGCGCGCGTAATGTGATGGGTGAAGGCGAGTACGCGCGTACATAGTTAAGGAACATATACATGTCCCGTGATAGCGGCCCCTTTTCACTTTTGGTATGCTTCACTGCAATAATTTTTGAGTAAGCTTAACACGTCTACTACGTTTGAGTAGCGTAACACGTCTACTGCGGCGAAGCTGACTTTAGGAAGCCGATTCATTCTACGCATCTTAAGAGGCAGGTCCGCTTATCACGCTTGGCAACGTTTGAACACCACACTTGCTGCATTAATTTCTTTAGTTATTTTAATTGTATTGTCATAGTGATCATGCATCCCGCAGTAGCAGGCTGATACTGCGTCATAATCGTTCTAACTGCATCAGGACAGCGTGTAGCTGGTAAGCATGCATGCAACAGGCACGGCGGCACTGGCTGTTGTTGGGAAACTTAGAGACGCTCTTTCGCGCCGTAATGACATTTGTCTTATTAAAAGGAATGCAGGTGATGATTAAATGAAATGCAGCAAAGCTGTAGAAAAGCAGTAGAAAAGCTGTTCGACCATCTCGCGCAAAAACGCGATTTAACACGATCTGGCGGAACAGCTCACCATGCCAGGATTTTCTTGCGTCCTCGTTTTTTCACGCATCATTCACTGAACCACACGACTGGATGGTTCTGTACACGTACTAACGATCCTGACGGAGGATCAGCTTTATAGCTTTATATGGGATGCCACGGCCCATTCCACGGGCCGGCTGCAATTTGACGCGGCCACGAGGCAAAATATGCGCGCAAGATAACTAACAGCAACACATCAAGCAGCTGACATCCCCAACCTTTTATTACATGCATATAGAGTGGAAAAATGGATTACTTACTCTGTAAGAAGGCACGGAATACGGACCGCTTCACAACGCGACCGGCCCCGCAGAACAGCCGCCATGAAAATAAACGGACCCCGCAGGGTCGTCTGCGCAAGCAGGCGTTTGGTGTGTTACGACACCACGGACCCGAGCACACGGGGGTTGGACCCTCACACGCGTAGCGTGCGTGGCTTAGCCGTGTCTGGGGAAAGGGGGATCCTGGAGGTTGAGCTAATGCCGGGTGTATGGACCTTTAAGGCCCCCCGGCGGAGGCAACACACCTCTTTGGCCTCTGCTTCACATAGACGGCACCCCCGGACTGACCCACCCGGGGGAAATTGGTAGTTGCCTTTTCCTGTCTCTCTCTCCCTCCAACCTTCGTCTTTCTCTCTCACTTTCCATCTCTCCTGTCTTCTCTTCACTCCGTTTTACTTCCAATTTTCCCGGCAGCAAGGGTTAACCTGGTGTAGTTTATCCAGCCTTGGGTCTATTATATTAGGTTTAGTAGCTATGTACAGCTGGCGTCTGCGTCTCCTTCAGGTCTCGTAGCGTCCCCTTGTTGGGCTCGGTGGTGGGCGGCTGGAATAGTTACCGAAATCATTGTTACCTTTATGGCTCTTTCGTCATTCCCCCGACTCCCTGATCGCTCTCACAAACGAGGGCGCACGGAAGATATTTTTCAATTTTATGGCAACCGAACAAAGAACTTTCCACGCTTTCACGTCATCCACTCTGATAAACTTGAAAAGACAGTAAGAATGATCTCACCCTTTCTCGTCTCGAAATCTCTAACCGAAGTTTTCGGTCCGGGTTACAAAGCATCGAAAATGGCCAGTGGTGATCTGCTACTCGAGCTCCGTGATCAGAAACAACATGAAAAACTGCCCAATCTAGTGTCCTTTGGGGATGTTCCAGTAACAGCAACCCCGCACCGTACCATGAATACCACCCGTGGCGTCGTATCCGATGCTGATTTGTTGGAGCTATCTGAAGCTGAACTCCTGGAGGGCTGGAGTGATCAGAACGTCATCAGTGTCAAACGAATTAAGATGAGGCGAGATGTTAAGGAAATTCAGACCAAACACCTAGTACTTACTTTCGACTCAAGTGTTCTGCCCGAGTCCATCGAGACCGGGTACCTCAATATTCGAGTTAGACCATATGTGCCAAATCCTCTCAGATGCTTCAAGTGCCAAAGGTTCGGTCACAGTTCACAGAACTGTCGAGGCCGGCCGACTTGTGCCAAGTGCAGTGACAAAGAACATTTCTCCGAAACTTGCAATAACACTCCACATTGTGTCAACTGTGATGGCGAGCATGCCGCATACTCGCGGTCGTGCCCGTCTTGGAAAAAAGAGAAAGAAATTGTGACAATCAAAGTAAAAGAAAATATTTCATTCAAGGAGGCACGCAGGCGGGTGTCATACCTGCCGAAGAGCAACTTTGCTGAAGTGGCGCGTCAGGGGGCAGCGTCGCAACGGCTTCCGGCGCCTGCCCGGCCCGCAAGCAGCGAGCCGGCAGTAACGCCATCCGCCCCCTCGGCGGCTGCAGCTAGCGCTGCTCCGCCAACTCACAAGAAGGGGCCATCCACCTCCGGGCTGGTGGGCTCCAGGGCCTCGTCCCTCGAGACGAGGCCTTCCCGTCACACCAACCGCTCGCAAGAGCGCGTGTCCATCCCCATCGAGGCGATGGACACCACAACCGGCCAGACGGCGCCACAAGCGCCTCAGGAGCGGCGAGAATCCCGCGATCGCTCCAGAAAAGAAAAAGCCCGCATCACAGGGCCCGACAAGGGCTCTGTAAGTTAAGTTAGTTTCTTTCAAACACACAGCACAAAAAACACTTTCAACATGAATACACAAATAATACAATGGAACGTCAGAGGACTCCTACACAACCTCGATGATGTCAAAGAAATCCTACGCAAGTTTAATCCTAAGGTGCTGTGTGTTCAAGAAACACACCTCAAACATACACAAAGAAATTTCCTTAGACAATATGCTATTTTTCGCAAAGACCGTGATGACACTATTGCGTCATCCGGTGGTGTGGCTATCGTAGTCGACAGAGGTGTTGCCTGTCGCGAAATAAAACTTCGTACGCCCCTAGAGGCAGTTGATGTCCAAGGGGTGCTGTTTGGCAAGCTAGTCACTATCAGTTCTATATACATCCCTCCCAGTTATCAACTTAATAAAACCGAATTTCAAAACTACATAGATGCACTTCCGGCTCCATACATAGTTGTCGGAGATTTCAATGCACATAACTCATTGTGGGGAGACTCTCGTTGCGATACGAGAGGTCGCCTGATCGAAAACTTTCTTTTTTTCTCAGGAGCATATATACGTAATAAGAAAGAGCCAACGCACTACAGCGTGGCGCACAACACATACTCCTCCATAGGTTTATGTATCACGTCGAGTACACTAATGCCGTACCTGGAGTGGTCTGTTCTCAAGAACCCTTTTGGGTTCTTCCCACTCCCCAGTTATAATAAACTACCCAGTTATAATAAACTTAACAAAACAAGATATATGCTCACCACACACTTCCCGATGGAAGGTCGACACAGCTAACTGGGAACGTTTCGAAGAAGTTACATATTTAAGCACGGATGATATTGCCTCATTTAATATAGAAGACACTGTGGCATATATAACAGGCTTTATAATTGACGCTGCCACGAAATGCATCCGTCAAACTAACGGACTTACGAATAAACGTCGCATCCCGTGGTGGAATGAAGAGTGTAAACAATCACGGAAAAATCAAAACAAAGCTTGGGGACGACTTCGCGACTCTCCAACTGCCGAAAACTTGATTAGTTTCAAACAAATAAAATCCCAGGGTAGAAGAACGCGTCGACGTGCTAAAAGAGAGAGTTGGGAGAAGTACATCTCCGGTATAAATTCTTACACAGATGAAACAAAAGTGTGGAATCGAGTTAGTAAATTAAAAGCCAGGGAGGTACAACCATCACCCTTAGTCAGTAGCCAAGGTGAGAGCCTGGAAGACCAGGCAGACTGTCTGGGCGAATACTTTGAACATGTATCCAGTGCGTCCAATTACACACAAACATTTCTCAGGTTCAAAGAACACGCAGAGCGAAAGCCCCTTGATCGAAAGTGTTCACGGACTGAAGATTACAACTGCAAATTCAGCCTAGTTGAACTCAAAGCTTCTCTTACTTGCTGCAACAACTCGGCGCCAGGTGGCGATCGCGTCATGTATGAAATGATTAAGCACCTACATCCTGAAGCGCTGAAAACACTCCTGTCTCTTTTCAATGCCATGTGGGCGGCTGGGTATATCCCGTCCTCGTGGAAGGAGGCTATAGTCATCCCCGTGCTTAAACAAGGCAAAGACCCGTCCCTAGCCAGCAGCTATAGACCAATAGCGCTGACAAGCTGTCTGTGCAAACTGTTTTAAAAAATGATCAAGAGGCGCCTAATATGTTTCCTTGAAAATAACAAAGTACTAGACCCCTTACAATGTGGTTTCAGGGAAGGTATGTCGACAACAGACCACCTTGTTCGCATTGAGTCTTATATCAGGGATGCATTTATACATAAACAGTTCTGTCTTTCAGTGTTTCTTGACCTAGAGAAAGCTTACGATACAACATGGCGCTGGGTGTCCGTGGCAACATGTTAAATACAATCGAAAGTTACCTATCTAATCGCACATTCCGCGTAAGAGTAGGTAACGCTTTGTCTAAGTCATTTACCCAAGAGACCGGTGTGCCACAGGGAGGCGTGCTTAGTTGCACACTATTTATTGTAAAAAGGAATTCCCTGCACACAGTCATTCCACGGACAATGTTCTATTCCGTTTATGTCGACGATGTGCAAATTGCCTTCAAGTAATGCAATATTGCCATCTGTGAACGACAAGTGCAGCTTGTAATAAACAAATTGTCCAAATGGGCAGATGAGAACGGTTTTAAAGTAAACGCCCAGAAGAGCACTTGCGCACTCTTTACAAACAAAAGAGGCATAACGCCTGTCCCCAGTATACAAATCAAAGGAGATGCACTCTCAGTCAGCAGCGAGCATAAGTTTCTAGGCATTATTTTAGATTGCAAGCTTACATTTATTCCTTATATTAAGTATCTTAGGACAAAATGCCTGAAGACAATGAACCTTTTAAAGCTTCTGTCGCGTACGACTTGGGGTAGTGATCGAAAGTGTCTGCTTAACCTGTATAAAAGTCTTGTCCTCTCACGCCTTGATTACGGGTCTATAATTTATAATTCTGCAACGCCAAGTGATTAAAAATACTAGACCCTGTTCACCACTTAGGTATCCGTCTCGCGACTGGTGCTTTCAGGACAAGTCCAATCCAGAGCCTCTATGTAGAGTCGAATCAGTGGTCACTTCATCTGCAGCGTTCATACAGCAGTTTTACATATTTTCTGAAAGTGCAAGCAAATACTGAACATCCGTCTTATTCAACAATAAAGGATGTGACCGTTGCCACACTATTCCACAATCGACCGGCAGCGAGAAAGCCATTCTCTTTGCGTGTGAGGAATCTTAGTGAGGAAATGGGTGTTCCGCTGCTTGATCATCGTCCTATGGCCCCAGTGAAACTGTTACCTCCGTGGCAGTGGCAGCTCACAGATTGTGACACATCATTTATAGAAGTCACGAAACACGCACCAGAGGCACACATTAAAATGCATTTCCTAGAACTTCAGTCCAAGTACTCGTGCACAGAGTATTACACAGACGCTTCTAAGTCACATGCCGGGGTTTCTTATGCAGCCGTCGGCCCATCCTTCTCGGAATCCGGTGTACTCCACCCGGAAACAAGTATCTTTACGGCTGAGTCCTATGCACTTTTATCAGCTGTAAAGCATATAAAGAAATCAAAACTGCAAAAGACTATCATATATACAGACTCTCAAAGTGTCGTGAAAGCCTTGATGTCATTCTGCAAACTAAGAAATCCTGTACTCATTGAGCTATATTCTGTTCTTTGTAGAGCTTACGCAACTAACCAGCATGTCATTATATGCTGGGTGCCTGGGCAAAGAGGCATCGAGGGCAATGTTCTTGCCGACCAAATGGCCACATCAGTGACATCACCCGTTATTAACTCTACAGCTGCTGTTCATGTAACAGATTTGAAACCTTTCTTGCGAAAGAAACTGCGAAGCCACTGGCAATGCTTGTGGGACACACAAACAAGTAATAAGCTTCATTTGATTAAGCCACAGTTAGGTACTCATGCACAGAGTATTACACAGACGCTTCTAAGTCACATGCCGGGGTTTCTTATGCAGCCGTCGGCCCATCCCCCATAACTAAAACACGACGAACTGATGTCCTGTTCTGTCGTCTAAGAATAGGACATACATATGGCACCCACAACTTATGCTTATTGGTGATGAACCACCAACCTGTGGTAGATGTGGTGAGAGGCTGACCGTCCTCCATGTCCTCGTGGAGTGTCGGGAAGCCGAAGCCGAGAGAAGGAAACATTTTCCTGTAGCATACCGCTACAATATCCCTCTGCATCCCATGCTGTTTATTGGTGAAGAACCGCTTTTTAATGCCAAAGCAGTCCTCGATTTTTTGAATGATGTTGTGCTACATGTTATTAGCCCAATAAGTTCGTAGCACATCCTCTCTCCAGAGGATGTTGCTGTGATAATTTTTTATAGCACATGCCTCCAGACCCTTGTGGTTCAAGGGCTCTGTTTAGGTAGTAGTGCTTCTTGCCAATTACTGTATCTTAAATATTTTAAATATATTATTCTTCTTTCTCAATGCATTCCTCATTCCATAGTACATATCATTAGTCATTGCCATGATTTTAGTACATATATATTTTACGCACTTTACAGCGATAATTTTAGGCCCCTTTAAGGCCTCGTTTCATCTACTTCTCAGAATTCATTGTTCGACGGCACATTCACAAACACTGGCATGGCGCTCTTTGGCTATAACTGGTCCTTGCGTCATAAAACACCACACATCATAAAAATAAACGGATGTGACATCATGGGTTTTAGCGGACGTGACGTCATGGGTCGCAGCAGACGTTTTGGGCACCTTTTGTTTGCTGCGACCCGGTCGCAGCAGTCACGGCCTTTTGTTAATCGTAATATTTATTGTTTACGCTACAAATTAGGTTTTCCTTCAAAATTTATTATGTTTCGTATGAACAAAAATTATCAATAATTATTTATGAATTTTAGTGGTTATTTTAGTAGTAACTACAGTGTACTAGAATAGTAGTAACGATTTTATTAACTTAATACGATACTGAGGCTGTGACCGGTTTTCGACTCGGACGACTCAGTCACTCGTCTGAACTTGCGCGGTGGTTCGTGCCGCGCGCGCCTTGTTGGAAGCATTTTTCTTTTGTTTTTGGACATCATGACGCAAGTTTTAGTGAAATTGCTCTATGATGATAAGTGGGATGTTTATCCGTTGAAGACGTTCGCTGATGCAGCTACTGGTCTTCGGGTGATGTTCGAGCATGGGAGTTTTGATGAGTTGCGCGGCAGAATTCATGATGGAAGGAAGGCGAACAAAGCCGCAGCCTAACTTCTGCACAAAGGTAAGTGATTTTGTTTTCTTGAGCACATAGCCGCGTTTTTTTTTTATTTCACTTGGACGAGCGTGAGATGTTAAGCACACCGTTCACTTTCTGCAGGCAAACCGCATGCCCTGGAACGAAAGCGGGCGAAGCTAGCGCTTGTTGCCGCCGCTGCTTCGATTGAAATGTTCGTAATATTGTCTACTAATTTGCTATCGCAATCGATTCTTCGCCTTTGGAGCGACACTGCGATATTAAAAAAATATTCTTAATCCGTAGTGGCTCATCGTATACCTTAAGGCTAGTGTGCACATTTTCTCGCGTAGTCGTTAACTGCGCCTCTATTTGCGTTGTGGCTAATGTCGCGGTGCGCTGCAAAATATATATCGCCTTTTCGGTATGTGTGGAGAGCAGCCTACCGATAAGTCCTGCATCGGCGCGATGATTACACGGATACACATCATAAATGAACAGAGGCGTGGTGGCGACGTCGGCAAAGCCGCCGACGGGCTTGCCTTATCACACATCGCCACCCCAACCGCAGTAAGCATATTTATCAAACGTGACGTGTTGCCGTTTAAGGCGTACAGCACGCTTTTAATAGGCGATAACCCAAGCGCGCCGCCGTTCTCTGATACCTCTTTGAGCTGGGCCGACTCGAATGTGCGTTGCTTGCAGAAACGAAAGGAACGCCAGACGGCTCATCGGCGCCTCAAGCTAAGCGCCGCACTCGAGCACCGTTAGCGCGGCTATGAATGGCACGTTCATGAAGACAGCTCCCTGCACAGCCGCAAGCGAGCAATGCGCATAGGACGCGTACGCAACGCGCGGCACACAAATCGCGCGGAATGTTATTAGTCACGCAGCAGCGGATACTAATGGTATCTTCGACTGGTCGCATCCATCCCCCGAAGCAGAGAGATTCCCGCTAGGAGGCCACGGTGTGCGGACGTGTTTTCGTATGGGCTCCTCTTTCGGATCTGTGTTTTGGATTTTCATCGACTCCGGTGCCCGATTCATCCACACCATACGACTCACCTAGTGGACCGGAGCTACCTGATACCACTGGGGTCACTGTGAGTCCATTTTCCATCATCTCACAAGCCTTAAAGACTTCGACGCGGGGAACACCCAAATAAGCCTAACGGAACAGGCGTCTGCCCAACTTAGGCACGGCTGCATCGATGCATGTCGCTCACGGCGGGCACCGCTCCACCTCGCGCTCTTACTGACGAAATTGCCAACCACGGCCCTGCAGCAAGGCAGCGTCTAACATCATTACCGCTATTATGCACTGTTTCGGAGTGCGCTAACGAGCAAACGGTGCCACCAATGCTTAGCAACGCCGAAGAGACGCTCACAACCGACGACAAGCCAGCAACTATCGGAGCACTGAGCGACCGCGACGCTGCCAGCGTTCCCATCACAGAACAAACGAATGACTCGCCACCGGGGGAGGACATGGACGAGGATACCCCACCTTTAGCCATCGACACGGACACCATAGAAGACGGAGCCTACAACGGAGCCTGTTGGAAGGTGGTCCGCAACAAGCGACGCGCCCGAAACGCTGCAGCCCACGAAACGGCGTCGCTCCGTCAGAACGCCTCTGAACACCCTTCCGCCGAGCCCAAGCAGAGCGGGCCAAAGCGCCTGCCTCCTCTTCCCCTCCGAGATGAAAAAGTTATCGTCCGGCCTCTCGGAGGCCTCAGATTGGATAAATGGCCCAGACCAACGTTGGCCACCGCGCTTTGGACAGCGGCCGGAGTGAGCTAATATGACCGGAGAGACCTCATCCTAAGGACCCGGCCAGAACAAAACCTGGCAATAATAAGCACCGCATCATCGCACGTCGCAGACGCCCTGCTGAATATCCAGGAACTGTCGATCAGCCAACGCTGCTACCCGGTGTCTGCATATCTAGCCGCCCCTGATGATTCGTGCAAGGGTATCGTTGCGGGACTGGATACCAGGCACCCCCTCACATATGCTGGTAGAAGAGATGCAAGCATCTGGAATCCAGATACTACAGGCTCGAATGATGGGTCAGACGAATATTGCACTGGTCACCTTCGAGGGCCTACGTGTGCCACGCTTCGTCCGATTTCTTGGGGCAGAGCTCCGCTGCTACCCACACCGTCCCCGCCAGCCAGTCTGCAAAACGTGCCTCAAATTGGGACACCGAGCCGACCACTGCCCCACACCAGACGTCACTATTTGCGAACAGTGCGGCATCGAGAATCCCATCCCATCACACCCATGCTCTCCCCGGTGCAAATCATGTGGAGGGGACCATCCTACAACTGAACCGAAGTGCCCGCAACGCCAGCGACAACCCTTCAACAGAGCCTGGGTGAAAAAGCCATCGAAGATGAACAGCGACAACTGAAGGCCTCCACCAATGCGGATCCTCCATCAGCGACAACCCCTGCTTCTGGAACATCATTCAAGAAAGCTGGCCGGTCTCGTTCGAAGACGCCGTCCAGATCCCGCCCCAAGGCTCGGGTAAACTCCAAATCTCGTTCCCGATCCCGCTACCAGTCGTCCTCCGCCCGCAACCAGGTGAAGCGTCAGACTACCTCGGCGTCTGAGGCATCCCCGCAGCCTTACAAGAAGGCACTACTAAACAAGCTGGCAACTTCAGCAGCTACCCCGGACCGTCAGCAGGCCCGGGCCCCGGAGAACACCAATGCCAAGGCGGCACCTCGGGAGGTAAGTTGCCCGCGGGATCCCCCACAGCTCGCTCCCCCCCCAACCTTCACCCTACAACACGTCCCCCTCTACTCCACTACCGAACACCCACAGTGATCCTTTCCCCGAAATCGCGCGGCTACGCCGTGACATGGAAGCGCGCCACGCTCACATGCATGCGCAGCTGGAAGCTGCAATAGTGGGCACAAACGCCAGAATACAGGCAGCTATAGAGAGCGCGCGGCAGGAGTCTCTAGCGCTCCGGCAGGAGATCATAAGCGTCATACACGCATCAGAAGAGCGGACACACGCCCTATTCGCAGAGTTAGTCTCCCGTTTGGATTCTATAAGCGCACCCCTGCCGGCTTCCAAATCCGCGCGTCCCCAGCCACCCCTTACAGGTGCAAGAAGATCGCAGCCATACTCACGCCCGGCGGCTTCCTCTTTTGAGGATGATGGCGACCCTTAGCAAGCAGCAGCTCGTGGTCTGGCAGTGGAACTGCAGAGGATACCGTCGGAAAAGGGCATCCCTGCAACAGTACGCTGCTATGTCCACACATCCTCCTGATATTATCCTCCTACAGGAACCAAACTGCTCCCCTTCCCTATCCGGCTTCACCACTTTTACGGGTACCTCTCCACTCGTGGGAGCCCTAGTATCAAAACACTTAACGTGCAACTCCCACACTATAAACATCGATATCCCACACCAAATTCTTGAAATCATTACACGGGGCAAGAACAGTTGCAGTCTCTTCATACTTAACGTGTACAGTTCTCCCCGCTCACGCACACACTCGTTTCATCGTCTTCTAATAGAATTCGGACGCCTTGGGCGCACCCTTCTCGTGTGCGGTGACTTCAACGCTCCGCATACAGTTTGGGGGTACCGCAAATCTGAAGCCAAAGGAACTCGACTCTGGGATGACATATGTAACTTGAGATACACCTTACATACAGACCCAGGGCACCCAACACGTTTGGGTAACAGCGTCACACGTGACACGTGCCCAGACCTTACTTTTTCCAAAAATACAGGACCAGTGATTGCACATTGTCCTCTCGATGAACATCTAGGCAGTGACCATTATATCGTGGCCACTACCCTACCACTGCAGAGTGCACACTGTCCCGAGCGGAAAGTGCGCATCACGGATTGGACGCGGTTCAGGGAGCGCCGACAGAATCCTCCTGAAGGTCTAGGATACGAGCAATGGATCGAGTCCCTTTCTTCTGACCTAGATGCGTGTACGCGCACACTGGTTACCACAACTGCGACCCCGGACGTGGACCCGCACCTACTGCATCTGTGGGAGGCACGTAGGGGGCTCACGCGGCGTTGGAAACACCAACGCCTCAATCGCAAGCTTCGCCGGCGTATCGCCCAAATTTCGCAGGAGGCACAAGAATATGCTGAGACACTCGTCGGAAACAACTGGCGAGGTTTTTGCGAGCGTCTTTCAGGCACCCTAGGCACCGCGAAAACATGGTCGATACTTCGCGCACTCATAGATCCCTCCACTACAATGACGCAAACATTTCATCGCCTACTCAGCTTAATACATAAGTACCGAGACGATCCGGCTGCTCTTCTCAAAGAGCTAGAAAAACGATTCATCCCTACCGGCACACCTCCACAGTATCTGAATTACCCGCAGGCAGAACAATCTAATGAGGAACTCGACGCGCACATTACAATCGATGAGGTTCGCGTGGTACTTCAAGATCTCCGTCGAAACACGGCCCCAGGCGCAGATCGTATCAGATTTTCCACCCTTCGTAACCTCAGTGATTCAGACCTCCATCATCTGACAAAGCTATTCAATGATCACTGGCATCAGGGCACGCTCCCACAGGCATGGCGTCATGCTGACATTTCGCTAATACCCAAACCAGGAAAGCCCGTAGACATAGCAAATTTACGGCCAATATCCCTTACTTCATGCATCGGAAAGTTAATGGAGCACGTGCTTTTGCGGCGACTGCAACCTTTTCTCGAACGACAGTCATTCTTCTCCCACTCACAGTTCGGATTCCGGGCACATCTCTCCACGCAGGACGTGCTTCTACAGCTCATAGAAGAGGTTATCGGCCCCCCGTCCCGTGCCCAGACGAGGGCCATCCTCGCCCTTGATCTAAAAGGAGCATTTGATAACGTGGCACACGATTTGATTCTTCGGAATGTCGCAGAATCACATTGCGGCAGCCGCATGTATAACTACATTCGCTCTTTTCTGCGGGACCGAACAGCCACCATTGGAATAGGACCACATCGGACAGATACGATTCGCCTCACAGGTCGCGGCACCCCTCAGGGATCAGTTCTGACCCCCACTCTATTTAACATCGCCCTCGCAAGACTACCTCAGCAGCTCGACCAGATCCCCGATGTTGCACATGCGATTTACGCAGACGACATCACGATTTGGACGACGCGAGGGTCAGACGGGACCATTCAGGATCGACTGCAGCAGGCCGTCGACATCGTCACCGCTTACGCACGACAGGGCAGCTTGTCCTGTGCCCCACAAAAGTCCGAGCTTGTTCTCATCCACGCACGTAGCATTACCCCTCCACCCGAAATCACGGTGCACATGGATGGCGTTCCTGTCCCCCAGGTAGACCGTGCTCGCATTCTTGGACTACACGTTCAGGCGAATGGGAAGGCGAACTACACTATATCTCTCTTGTCCCGGCAGACCGCACAGACTTTGGCCATGATTCGGCGGGTCTCCAACAGGCGCTCAGGTCTACGGGAACGGGACCTACTGCGCCTGGTGGAGGCCTGTGTGATCAGTCGCATTACTTACCACCTTCCCTTCCACAGACTTACGCAGTCGGAGCAGATACGGGTCGACACAATGCTGCGAAAGGCGACCAAGCTCGCCCACGGCCTCCCACACTTCACCGCCACGAAACGTCTGCTAGCCCTAGGGACGCATAACACTCTCAGTGAGTTATTGGAAGCTCAGTGGGCCAGTCAAAGACAACGTCTTTGGCTCACACCCACTGGGCGGCACTTGCTCTCGAGATTGGGACATCCAGTTTTGCACAATTATGATGAAGACATCACCATCACTATTCCGACTTGGGTCCGTACAGCCTTAAAGGTGCACCCACTACCACGAAACATGCATCCTGAGCATGACGCGGGACGCCGGCGCGCCCGTGTACGGTACCTGGTGCGCATGCTCGGTGACATCCCTGAGACAAATACCCTATACACGGATGCTTCTCGGTGCCACAACGGGTATTCCGCGGTAGTGCTGGATGCCGCTGAAACGTTTATTACGGCCGCCTCCTTACGGAATTCTACACCTGGACACGGAGAAGTCCTTGGAGTAGCGCTTGCTGTGCGACACGCTCTCCAGATTCCTGGGGAGGTGTATATCCTAACCGATTCCCAGCAGGCATGCCGCGCCTTTTTGACGGGACGCGGCTTCTCCAAGGCGGCTCTCCACATCCTACACCAGTCCCCAAACACAGACACATCTGCCCCACAGCGCATCCACTTGCTCTGGACTCTTGGCCATGCCTCACTGCCGGGTAATGACCGCGCACACGCGGTCGCTCGAGAAATTACCCTCCGAGCTGCCCGGCATGACGAGGATCGGAGTCCAGATCAGGCGGGCTCCCCACTCACATACAGAGACGTATTAAAATACTATACACGAGCTAGACACACCATGGGTCCGCCGCCGCTGTCGTTCTCGCGAGAGGAAGAGGTGGCGCTCCGCCAACTCCAAACAAACACGTTTCCCAATCTCCTCTCCCTACATAAATTTTACCCTGACCGCTACGCAGACTCTAGAACACCATGGTGGCTCAACTCCGCCGCATGGGCCTACCTTCTGGTACCAGCACGGACCTGCTGCATTAGGCCCGCAATCCCAGCCAAGTGTTCAAGGTGGTCCTCGGCTACCTTGCGGACACTATGCTGGCTGACCGGCTGTAGGGACACCCTGCCCGAGACGAGGACGACTGCCCTCTCCCTTCCACCCTTCTCCCACTATTTCCTTCTTTCTCCCCCCCATTCCCCTCCACTCAGATGCTGAGCCGTGCTCCCTATAAGGGCTGCAGAAATATGCATCTTTTCCCACCCCGAACCTCTACTACTACTACTACTACTCTTGCCCGGGCTGTAGAAGCTCCCCCACGGCGTTCCATGTCACCGTGGAGTGCACCGCAAAATTATTCCCTCCCCTGCCAGTCATCTTGCACCCCTTCCGCACCAAAGAGCTGTGGGAGGATGCCCTCCGCGACGGGCCTCCCGAGGTCCACCGCGCCCTAGCTCAACGGGCCCGTGCTGTCGCTGAGATCATTCTAGGGACCCCGGACTAGGGGTCCCTTCCACACTCTTACTACTATTTCTTTTTGCAATAAACTGTTTACTCTCCCCCCCCCCCCCGAAGCAGAGTCGTGCAGATCCGGCGTTCCCCGAACTCTGAAGTAGAGGACAAGCGCGCAAGCCGAACGTGTGACTCGCTCTCGGAGGGTGAAATGGCAGACATAGAGAAAGGAATTCAACAAGAGGGGACAGTCCCATAGGGCCCAGCGGCCGAATTTACTGCAGCGTGCCAAGCGGTCGGTGTCAATCACTGACATCACTTCCGGTTTCGGTTTTGGGCGCGCGTATTTTGAACGCAAGCTAGCACGCCGGCTGCGCCCCCCCCCCTCCTTTTTTTTGCTCTTCGTGCAGAATCGGTTTATTATTTAGTAAAAATGATTGCGAACGATCTCGTAAAGTCCCATCGAATCTGTGCCACGTTCAATTTCACAAAGTAGACGCAAGACCTTTTGTGCAATGAGGAAATATTTATTTTGCTCTATATAAAAGCTCGTTCCGCGCTTTTTGTGCGTTCATCCAACGTTGTGACACCAGCAGGTAAGGCAGTAGTTCCTGTATGAAGCTCCACCAGACGGCACCAGCTGAAAAAAAAGTAAATTACAAGCATGTTACATTTGCAAGCACGTACCAGCATGTTACAAGCATGAGTCATTTTGGTATTTAGACATAGGAATACTGCGTGTAGAGGCGAAACGTGCGAAAGCGGTGAATGGGCGGCATTGCAAACAAAAACAATTCGCTTTTACATACATGGCGTTGAAAATACCCGACTCATCCCAAACATATAATAAAACATCTGATTTCCAAGCGTTCCCTAATTTCCGGGCATTATTTCCTGCACTTTGACAGCACAAATACACGAGCGACTTCGCGTTTCCAAAACGTGGCCTCGGGCGACGCGACGGTACGCTACATACATAGAGACGGACGCAAGAGGCACTCAATACAAATGCGTGGGTGCAATGTATAGTGACCTAGTCTTCTAGTTCACTATAGTGCAATGCCTATTTTCAGTCCTTTAGAAGACGTAATTTTCGAACTACAAGTTTCTGATATGTTCGTCGTTCGCGCGTTCTGCCGGCGCCAGCAGCACACCCCATGTTATCACTCTTGGCAATCGCCCATCGCGTTTTCAACAAGCGTGAGTACCGGAAGAAGGTATATGTTGTTGCGGAGCCACAAAAAACGTCACAGACTTGTCCCTCTAAGATTCATTACACGCCAAACTAACTTTATCACCACGGCCGAGCTGCTTATCGCTAACTGCGTCACAGCGCGCTGTGCGGCCAGCGTGCCTCAAAAGTACCCCAGAAAGCAACGAAATTACTTTTCAGTAATGTCTGGCGTCAGAGAAAGCGGCACAAACTTCTCCTAGCAAGATGCACTAGACTACACATCACGGCTGAGTTCTCGCTAACTGCGACATGGCGCCCTGTGCGGCCAGTGTGGCTCAAAAACCGAAATAAGTTACAATAGTCCCATAGGAAGCGTCGGAAACATGTCTCAGCACGATTCATTAACTCAAATTAACTGCGCCAGGATGGCCGAGCTGTTTTTCGCTAACTGCGTCTTAAGTCTCGGTCCCATGCCGTAAGCCTAATTGCGTCGTAGACTGTGAAACAAGATTTCTCACCTTGCCGTATTCCAATAGTGCAGTGGTGTCTTGTCCCAGTGCAGAAGGAACGCAAGGATACGCCGAGAGCCCAACAAACCAGGTTACAGTTAAAAAAGAAAAAAAAAGAAGGAGACAGACGGGTCGCCACGCGCGAGCGCTCAAACGCGCGCGCAGCCATCCTCGCTGGCTTCGGGGGAGTGTCTGGCGGATGACGTATGTATTTGGCGCGTCATTGACCTGTGGCTAGGTAAGGCAAGGAAAATAAGTCGCAAAGCTTAAGTTCATTCATACGCAAAGCGTTTTAGTTTTCGCGGCAAAGAATTTATTAAATAAATCAATGCCTGTTAACTTAAGTTCACTTTCTTGTTTTTCGATGCTCGCGACAGCTAACGTTTGGTGTCAAAAGTATAGCGTGACGTATGGTGACGTGTTTCCTGTTGCCAGTTTTTGCCGAGTGTCCCCTCTTGTTGAATTTCTTTCTCTATGTGGCAGATGCGAAACCACGTGACTACTGCTAACGTTCGATGTTTCGCCTGTCCAAAGCTAAACCGGCGGATGCGCCGGTGGGACGACCGTTCGTTGAGCCGCCAGCATGCTGTGGCCTAGGTTGCCTAGGCTACGGTGGACCGTCGCCAAGAATGGCGACGCTGTGCGGTGATGACTTTGCTGGAAACGCTCTTATCTCGACGACTGCTCCGACGACAGGGCGCGGAGCGCCTCAGAGCGCTCGACGCGGGAGGAGAGCAATCGAAAAGAACCAGCCGAACACAAGGCGCGCACCCTCTTTCAACCAGCCGAAGACAACGCCGCTCGCAAGAGCGATCTAGAGCGCTCCGAGGCGACCAGTCGAAGATACCATAAGCTTCAAAGAAGCGGTGCCGGTTCTCACTAGCACGCTCGCGCGCGCATCGCTCTCAGCGAATTTTTAGGTCTGCCCTTACTGCTCCCAAAGGATGCTGCGGACTGCTGCTTGGTATCGGCTGTGTACTATAGCATGGTCTTTCGTGTTGTGAGAGAGCCGGGAATATATTTCACCGGTGTGAAACAAGCATCGCTGTGCGTATCTTTGGTAACATTTACTGTAACAACCCATTTCTTCATTTTCGCGACGGCCCTCTTGAAAGAGACGCAAATTTTTAATTGGCAGTGTAGTGTGTACTACTATTTAGTGCGTGGTTATGTATATTGTGTGACAGATTTTTAATTTGCATTATCTAATTCTGTCTACATTCCCTTCTCCACAGCTTACACATGCACCAAATGCCCAGGTGCTAACGTGTCGTTCGTCAATAACAGCTTGGCGTCATTTCTCGCAAGAGACATCCATTGATCTGCGACTGATTCACCAGGAAGCTCGCATCTCTGTTGCCACTCGGCGTCAAGTGGGATTTTAACTATTTTTTATGCTGCCCTGTGGTGTACGCTGTGACGCTGTGAAGACTTACTTTCATGGACGCTGTGAAGGCTTACTTTCGATTTGTTCTGCCTTTTAGCTGTAAACAATAGGCTACCTTTTGAGTGGAGGTAGTTCCTTTTTTCTTGTGAGAATGTTTATCAGCCTAACCAAGTGGTACATGCGTACTTGAAACAGCAACACAGACGAGGATAACGAAATAAGTTGGAACACATACAAGCGCCGACTCACCTAGAAGTTTATTCTTGAAGACAGGTTGTAAACACATTGGAACTTGACAAAGATGAAAAACCATGTATGCGTGGCCTTTGTGATAAAACAAAATTGTGTTTTCTGCTGTAAGGGGTAGAACGAACAATTGTTTCATCACAAAGACCAGAACACAAGAGAAATTATGGAAGCCTTATTTATTGATCGCAAAGAAGACAAATGCATAAGCTCTCTGTTGCTCTTAATGGGAAAGAGTTGGGATTTTTAAAAGAGCTCTCCTTGTTTGGTGGTATCACTTATAGGACATCTTTCACTTTTTTGTTTTTTTTACCTGCATATTTATACTACAAAACACGTCTTTTGTTCCTTTTTTGTCGCACCGGACTGTCTGCTACGCATGCATAGCTATTTCTTTGTCAAGTTGGCCAGTGTGCTTAATATCTTTGTCGTCACGAACAAACTTCTAGTTGAGTCAGCATTAGTGTGTGTTCCTACCTTATTGCACCATTGTCATCTTTGAGCTGTTTGTAAAGTATGTACACACACCAAATTACCAAAGTATCCGTAAGATTGAGATACATGAAGTTATTTGCACTATTCATTTCTGCAAGAATGGTATAGCTTCTCATCTTGTTTGTTCTTAATTTTGTTGTACAGTTTTTGTAATATATAGCTTGGAAAGACGTTTTCTGTCAGATTAAATATGTATGTATGTCGCTTTCGATATTTTTTTTCAACATGGGTAGTGCAGCTCCTTCCGTCTTTCAGTTACTGCTTTGTCGCAACTTTTATATATTTTATGCAGCGAAATGCTGGTGGAATTATATATATTGTGGGCGTTTATTACGCACATCTTCCTCATCTGTATGTTATCATCATCATGCTCGCACTTTTACCTATCCTCCTTTTCGCCTGTATATGTGTTCATCATCATCGCCTGTGTGCTGCGCTGGTTCGCTGACGAGCTCCCGGGCCTAATAAACGTCGTTCCAACCGAGACGTCACAAGTGGTGGAGTGTGTTCTTCGGTCCTACGTCCTCTGGCCGTCCGGTCTGCCTCCTGGAGCTTCGTTCAGGTTGCCGCTTGCGCCCACCGTCAGCTAGCATGCCGCAGGACGTGCAGCCTGGCGCCCCTATTGCCTCCATTCCGACATCGCAAGTGCCTCCTTCCTTTATCATCAACAGCGCCCAGCGTGACCCCCATCTCTTCGCTGGTCTTCGCGGAGAGGATGTCGAAGACTGGCTGGACGATTATGAGCGAGTCAGTTCCGCCAATCACTGGGATGATGTTAATAAACTACGCCATGTCTCCTTCTATCTGTCTGGCGTGGCGAAGACGTGGTTCTTTAACCACGAGCCCGAATTGACCGACTGGACTCTCTTCAAGCTCCAGCTTCGTGAAGTGTTCGGCACACCGGCTGTTCGGTCCACTCTAGCCAAGAAAAGCCTCGATGCTCGCAAACAACACCTGGGCGAGTCGTACACCTCCTACATCGAGGACGTCCTTGCACTCTGCCGACGTGTGAATTCTTCAATGTCGGAGTCGGACAGGGTACGCCACATTCTCAAAGGCATTGGAACTCTTGCCTTCAATGCACTCGCCACTAAGAATCCGGCTACCGTCGCTTGACGTCGTAATCACTTGTCAGCGCCTCGATGAGCTCGAGTCTGTCCGCCTACAGCCCGACATTGACGATGCCCATTCTACGGGGGACCATGACCTACGTACACTGATAGGCACGCTCATACGCGAAGAGTTACAATCGATGGGGTTAACCTCACATTCGACGTATCCCAGCCAACCTTTTGGTGCGTCATTGCGTGACGTTATCAGGGAAGAACTGGCGTCCTTGACCTGCGCTGTGCCAGCACAAGCTCCTGTCCCTCAAGCATTACCAACTACCGCACGACTGACATACGCGCAAGTTGCTGCCAAGCCTGTCGGCCACGTCACTTCTCCGTTGCCGCTACCAACTTACGCGTCGGTTGCTACTGCACCCACGGTTCACTTCCCGTCATCACCGCCAGAGCCTTCATCGGCCCATCTGACCTCCCTGTCACACGGTACACCGAACACCCCCTACTACCCCCTTGGCGTCCGTCTCGTCCTACGTGCTATTATTGTGGCTATCGCGGCCACATATCACGCTTTTGCCGCAAGCGCCAGCAAGACGAGCGTCGGGGCTACGATATGTGTGAGCGCGATTTTTACAGTGGGGCCTCTTACCAAGGGCGGCGTTACTCTTCACCTTCGCAGCGGTCTCCATCTCCGCCTGCATCACCTGATGCACGAGGCGCTTACCGTTCGGCCAGACGCCGTTCTCCATCACCCTACAGCCGCTCATCGTCACCACTTAAGCCTGCCATCTGACGCGCTACGCTGAGACAGCTTCTGTGCTTACTGGCTCTGCTTCGGAAGTTGCTCACTTCGTTCTCGAAGCCATTATTCTACGTCATGGTGCTCCTCGTGTACTGCTCAGTGACCGTGGAAAGGCGTTCCTTTCCCAACTGCTAAACGAAGTTCTTCAAGCCTCCGGCACAGCCCACAAGACAGCTTCTAGCTATCACCCCCAGACTAACGGCCTGACCGAGCGGTTTCATCGCACCCTTGCCGACATGATCGCCGCTTATATTCAACCAGACCACAAAAACTGGGATGTTCTTTTACCATTCGTCACTTTCGCCTATAACACGGCCGTGCAGCGCACAACTGGCTACTCGCCATTTTACCTCGTTTATGGACGCTCCTCTACTTTCTTTCTGGACGTTTCATTCTTCAACTCCAAGGCTAATACATCTCTATCATCGTGCGAAGAGTACATTTCCCGACTCGACCACTGTCGCCATCTTGCTCGCCTGAACACAGAGGCCAGACAACAAGACCGGAAAAATATTTACGACGGATGCCATCGCGTTGTATCTTTTCGACCTGGTGACGAGGTCCTGCTCCTGACTCCTGTTCGCACCCCTGGTTTATGCGAAAAATTCCAGCCACGGTTTATCGGGCCGTACATAGTCCTTGGACAGACTTCGCCTGTCAACTATCGCGTTACTCCTCTTGACGCCCCCACAGACCGCCGTTGCCGCAATACCGAGGTTGTCCACGTCTCCCGCATGAAGCCCTTCACGCGGCGTGCCTCGACACCTTGACGGCCGGCCAGGATGGCCGCTTTCACGTCGGGGGGAACTTAGTGTGGGCGTTTATTACGCACATCTTCCTCATCTCTATGTTATCATCATCATCCTCGCACTTTTACCTATCCTTCTCTTCGCCTGTATATGTGTTCATCATCATCGCCTGTGTGCTGCGCTGGTTAGCTGACCAGCTCCCGGGCCTAATAAACGTCGTTCCAACCGAGACGTCACAATATTTATGTGCGCAAGTGTGGTAAATGGTGTTTTGTATGTGCATTTATTCGCGCTTTTCACTAGCTCTCTAATCTGGCTGTACAGTTATTGAAACGTTTTCTCATGCTTTATAATGAGTCGTTCTGGGCTCTTTGATGATACAGGTGACCATTTATTTCACTGTTGGGAATTGCGTTAGCTGTGTGTCACTCCAGTTGTCTGTGTATTTTATGTCACTTTATTATATCATTGAAAGTATTAGCCCTGCATTAGCTTTTTATTCACCGAGGTACCAGTTAGTTGCTGTGTAGGGCGAAAAAGGCCCACAGAAATGATTTCATTAGCTTTGTTCAAGTCCAGAAAGAAATTCACTGATGAGCTGGCTAAATTAGAAAATTCCACCAGCAAACTCTTCTGTACCCAAAATTAACACAAGAAATAAATACTCTGCACACTCGAGAGAGAAACAGCGCGAAAAAACACGACAACAAGACAAGAAGGGAGACACACACCAGTGCTTCTTGTCCCTTCTTGTCTTCTTGTTGTGTTTTTCGCGCTGTTTCCCTCTCGAGTATGTACCGACTAGCCCAAGCCTCTACTGTCTTGAAATACTGTGCAGTTCTTGACTTATGCCGGGGGGGGGGAGGTAAGCTGCTTTTAGAGCACAAAAGTTTTAGAAGTTTACCTCTGAAAAACACGATTCAGGTAGTAGTAGTAAACACTTTATTTAGGTCCTGAGAAGCTAGGCAGGCGGGCCTGCTAGCCGTTGGCTAGTCCCATGTCGGAACAGAGAGGCCGTGCCTCTCCGCTCGTTCACGGGCCCTCTGGACAGCCAGGAGTTGGACGTCTTGTCTGGGATCTATGATGGCTTTCGTCCAGTCTTCTTCTTGGTTAAAATCCTGTAACACAGGGCACTGCCAGAGCATGTGATTTAATGAGCGAAAATTCAGTGCCACAATCTGGGCAGAATGGATCGATGTCGGGGTGAAGTTTGTTCAGAAAGCCCCTAGAGGGGTAGGACCCCGTCTGGAGCATGCGGAGCGTGCTAGATTGTGATCTGTTGAGCTTATTATGGGGGGAGGGAAAACTCTGCCTATCCCCTCTGTAATGTGATGTGATTTCTTGAAAAGTAACTAGAGGATCACTGTGGAAGAGCTCTCCCGAACTCACCCGAGACACCATCCCGTCACGGCATATGAAACCTCGCGCACGGTCGTGGGCTATCTCATTGGGGTTCAGGTGACCCGGTAATACGTCTGGTCTCATGTGTGCTGGGAACCAGACTATGTGATGAATAGTGTCTGAGGGGGGTCTGCCAATGATAATCCTGGCTGTCTGTTTGGCTATCAATCCCGATGCGAATGCTCTAATTGCCACTGTGGAGTCCGTGTACACTGTAGTGCGTGTTGTGTCAAGTAATGCGAGAGCTATAGCAGCCTGTTCCGCCACGTCGACTAACGAGGTCTTTAGCGAAGCTGCCGAGAGGAGATCTCCCCTGTCATTGACTATAGCTACGGAAAACTTGTCGGAGCTGGTGTGTCGCGCCGCGTCAACAAAGGTCTCCGTTACGGATAAGTTCTTTAGGAAAGCCCTAGCCCTCACCAATCTTCGACCTTTATTATGTTGTGGGTGGACGTTTCTTGGAAAAGGTTCTACAATAAAGGAATTCATTGTTTGATTATCAAGTTGCGTGGTCTCTCCCTGATTCAAAACTAGGACGGAGGCCTGCCGCATCCAACAGTCTTCTGCCTGCTTTGGAGTTTGATAATCTAAAATTTGTGCTGATCTTTGTGCTTTAATTAACTCCGAAGTGGTGTTGTGTACTACCAACTTCATGAGTTTCTCTGTGCTAGCCGTGATTGGAACGCCGAGCACCTTTTTAACACTTTTGCACATGAGCGTGTCTAATTTAGCTTTCTCTGCTTTAGTCCAATTGAGGGCCGCGACTATGTAAATGACATGACTCATGAGGAAAGCATGGTGAGCCCTAAGGGATATATCCTCGCCTATGCCGCCTTTCTTGTTGGACATTCTCATAATTAATCTGAAAATGTTCTCCATTTTTGTGGTTAGATGAGCTATAGACTTTGCGTTACAGCCCTTCGAGTCTAATAAAAGCCCTAGGATTTTGATAGAGTCTACTCTAGGGATGGTATACCCATCCCTGGTACGAACGCTAATGGGCACCTGATCGAGTGGGCTGAGTCCCCTAGCACCGCGTCTAGCATGTCTGTAAAGCAGGAGTTCCGACTTTCCAGGCGAGAGTGCCAGTCCCGTACCGTCCAGGAAAGACTCTGTAACGTCTAGAGCCTGCTGTAGAGCTTGTTCGACCATCGCCTCCGATACTCCGGGACACCAGATTGTAATGTCGTCAGCATATTATGCATGACCAACATAAGGAATTGTTGCAAGGCTTTCCGACAATTAGGGCATTCCTATGTTGAACAGAAGTGGTGAGATAACTGCCCCTTAGGGAGTACCCCTCGTTCCGAGTGTGAAAGACTCCGACACTGATTGCCTCAACTTTATAACCGCCGTCCCGCTCTCAAGGAAGGATTTGACGAAGGAGAAGAATTTAACTCCTAAGTTCAAGGCCGATATCTCCTTAAGGATATAATCATGTGTAATTGTATCGAAGGCCTTGGATAGATCTAGTGCGAGTACCCCTTTACATCTTTGCTTTGAGAGTCTATGATCTGTGTTTTAAGTAGGAGCATGACATCCTGCGTGGAAAGCGAGGGCCTGAAACCCACCATATTGTACGGCAATAGCTCATCCCGCTCGATATGTCTCGATATCCTGTTATGCACTGCATGTTCCACTACTTTGCTAATGCAAAAAGTAAGGGAGATAGGACGGAGGTTCTCCAAGCTGGGTGATTAACCTGGCTTGCGGATTAAGACCACTGTGGCCTTTTTCCAGCTGTCCGGTACGACACCCTCCTCCCATGCCCTGTCTATCTCCTTCACTAAGGAATGAATGACTTTGTCGTCCAAATTTCTTAAGAGCTGGTTTGTGACTCCATGGGGGCCTGGGGCATACCTTCCGTTTAGATTATGTAGCACTTCCCTGATCTCAGCTCCCGAGAAGGGAGCGTCCAGCTCCCTTCTCGGGAGCTGAGGTCAGGTGAGCTGAGGTCAAGCTTTGGTCAAGTGGAAGGTATTTGTTGGCTAGTTTCCTAAATATGGAAGCTTCTGAGATGCCCTCCATTAGCTCCTTATTAATAAGTCGGTCTATGACTAGTCACTGATTACCTTTGGATTGTCCATCGTCTAGGAGATGTTTGAAGATGCTCCATTTACCTCCTTTGCGCATTTTCCCGTCTGCTGCATAGCAGGCGTCCCTCCCTTGCTGTTTATTTAATTCGGAGCAATGCTCCTCAATGTGCCTATTGAGCTCGGCGATCTTGTGCCTATTGAGCTCGGCACGCGAACGCCTGCGTTGTTTTATGAATGCTTCTGCGAAATGGATATTTCCGTGCGCGCACATTTGGAGATGCTGGCCTGGCACGTGGATCCTTACTGCAATAAAGTGCATCGTTTTACAGCTGGAACCGCCGTAAGGCTAGCGGTATAAGTCAGCGCCACATGAACACTGAGGTAGACGTGAGCGGATGAAACAGCGTGATCGCGCGCTTGACACACCGTAGAAAATGACATAGTTTTCGTCGTTCGCTGCGCGTGGCGGCACGACGTGGGAACAAGCGGAAGAAACGGAAGTACATCGCTCTTGCTACGGTACGAAGTAAAACAAAAACACGTGCACCTGCTGTTTATATAATTTTGTTATCTCTCTAAAAAACTAATTCGTCTATTGAAGCAAGAGATCAACAAATAACTGATGTTGCCTTAAATAATTCTTAAAGTGAGGCGTCGCTATAAATTAAGTCACAGCACGGCCATTTACGTAGGTTAATTGGTGCGACGGACGTGACAAAGCAGTGAAATAGTAGTGACATAGTAGTTACGCGGAATTTATATATCGAAACGTACATGGGGCCTCCTGTGCATGATGATAAGAATTATTCAAACATTAAAGCAATGACCCTAATATAAGCGTCTAACTAGAACATGGTATTTATTGTTTTAACGTGCAAATGCTACAAATGCAATTAGAGTCGTAAATAACTTGATTGAAATGAAAAGAACCATAAGGTACAATTTTTAATAGTCTACAAAACGCACATTTTACTCTCTCCATTGTCTTTGGGATGCATTGACTGCGGTAAAAAATATTGAGAATAAATACAGCCATAACAGAGTTTGCACCCTCAGGAATATACTGCAAAAGCTGCCGCTGATCGCAGCCCGTGTGTGCATCTTCTGTTCGACCAGTCACGGTAATATGGCAGAGGGATCACTGCTGACAGTAGATGCAGTGTAACTGCAATGAGTTCTGCTTAACTATGTTGAGACATGAAGATACGATGAACTTTGAACATTACTGAAGGCTCGCATAAATGATGTGTCTGAAGTATCGCTGCGTCATACTGAGGTGATTTATGCAAACATCCGTAATGCGGATAGTAGTATCTGCTATATTTCAACGTGAGATGGAGAATATGCTGAGGGGGCTACCACATGTTGCCGTCTATTTTGACTACATTCTTATCACAGGTGCTAATGATGCTGAGCATTTCAACAACCTTCGTGCTGTGCTTCGAAAGCTTCAAGAATCTGGCCTCAAAGTGAAACTCGAGAAGTGTCATTTCTTCGTGTACAAGTGGAGTATCTTGGGCACATCATCAGTAAGGAAGGCCTTTCCCCAATGTCAACAAGGTGGCTGCCATTCTGCCTGCCCCTGCGCCAAAAGACGTCAAAGAACTTCAGAGTTTCTTGGGACTTGTCAATTTCTATCGGCGTTTTCTGCAGTTCTTTCTCCCGTGCACTCTCTTCTTCGTGATGGAAAGAAATGGGAGTTGGGTCATGATCAGCAAGATGCATTCACAGCCTGCAAGAACGTGGTGACCTCAGCTCCTGTTCTTGTGCATTTCCGCCCTGACAGGCCTGTGTGTCTCAGCTGCGATGCATCACCTTATGGCATAGGTGCAGTTCTGGCTCACAAAGATGCTGATGGCCCAGAAAATGCCATTGCTTTTGCCTTTCACGGAACTTGTCAAAAGCAGAACGAAACTACAGTCAACTTGACAGGGAGACTCTGGCACTCGTGTTTGGTGTAGATCAGTTCCACCAGTACTTGTGTGGCATGCCGTTTGAAGTATACACTGACCACAAGCCACTTCTCGGACTGCTGGGTGCCAACAAGCCTGTACAAGCATCACCAAGATTGGTCAGGTGGGCTCTCAAGCTATCCGCGTACAAGTACGCACTTGTATACAAGCCTGGAATAGAACTTCGCCATGCTGACGCTCTTAGCAGACTGCCACTACCGAACGATAGCAGCGCACTGCCTAACCCTGCCGAGATTTTCATGTTGGAGGAGGCCTATCCACGACTTCTTTCAAATGCTGTGGTGGCACGAGCCACCAGGAACGATCCAGTTCTGGGTCCCGTAATGCATTCTGTATTGAAAGGAGAGAGCCTCCCAGCTGGGCCAGAGTGGAACCCTTTCAACACAAGAAGCTCAGAACTCAGTCTCCATGAAGGCTGCTTACTATGGGGATAAAGAGTCGTGGTTCCCAAATCACTGCAGCTCCAAGTACTTGGAGTAGTTCACGCCAGTCACCCTGGTATTGAAAAAAGCAAAACGATTGCCGGGAGCCATTTCTGGCGGCCAGGCATAGACAATGACATCGCCAACAGTGTGAAAAGCTGCGCTACGTGCCAGGCTCAACAACGGGCTGCGCAGCCGGTCCAAAAGATGCCATGGCCGTTTCCGCACCGACCCTGGTCACAGATTCACATTAATTTTGGGGACCATTTCTTGGACACACGTTCTTAGTCATCGTGGATGCTTTCTCGAAGTGGATCGAAGTTTTCCCGGTGTCATCTACATCTGTAGAAGCTACCATTACTGCCCTGAGACTTGCATTCGCTCAGCACGGCCTCCCTGACGTAATAGTCTCTGACAATGGCCCTGCGTTTACCAGTGCACAGTACCTCGAGTTCCTAACTCGAAACGGAATACGCCGCATGCTTGTACCACCGTATCACCCCTCCTCGAACGGTGCAGCAGAATAAGTGGTACAGACTGTAAAGAACAAACTTAAGAAGTCTGGCTCTGGCAATTTCAAAACACAGATTTCCAGGTTGTTATTTCATTATCGGACAACCTCACATGAAGTAACTGGTCGGCCACCGTGTGAGCTCCTAATGGGGAGAGTGTTCAAGACTCCGTTGGATGTCCTGCGGCCTAGTCTACAAGCATCGGTGCTCTTAAAACAACTGAAACAGAAGTTGAATGCTGACAGAGGTTCACGGCAGGCACCATTACTCCAACCAGGAGATAAAGTGTATGCGAGAAACCTCCGCACAGGTGCGCCTTGGGTACCTGCCAGTGTTCTGAACGTTAATCCACCGTCGGCCGATGTCCTTTGTCAAGACGGTTCTACATGGAATCGACACAATGACCACTTGCGCCTTGCGCAGACAGCGCCATTTCGTCCTGATGGCGCAGAAGATTTCCCTCAACTGGAGCAGCCGCTCATCCATTCTCCAGCGGTCCCGGATGTGCTTCATGAGAAAGAACCAGACATACTTCTCCCAGCTGCACCCGACGTGCTACATGAGGAACAATCACCTGGAAGTGTACCTGGAAGTAGCTGTGCCGTGAACAACCCTGTCATGGCTGCACCTTGCACTCCAATGTTGCGGCGTAGCACAAGAACTCGAAAACCTGTTATCAAGTACTCCCCGTAGCATGTATCTTAAGAGGGGAGGAGTGATACAATGTTTAAGTTGCCGGAATGCAGCGCCCCCAAGCAGCGCCGCGGTGATAAGTGGCCGCGGTAGTCGGCGTTCTGGTTCAGACGCAATAAACATGTGAGTTCATCAAGACTAGGCGTGCTTGGCCTGCTTCTTCAGTGGCTGCGCTTAGCGGGCCAACTACTAGGCGTGCTAGGCCTGTCTCTTCGGTGGCTGCACTTCCCGGGCCAACATGGTTCACATTCAATAAGCCATACGCAATTGTATCATTATCACTGTTGGAAAAGTGACGGATGCGACAAGGTTGACAAGTGGGGCCCAACGAGACAGCAAAATAAAAATGAACAAGATTCAAAGTACCTCAGACGGGGCCAGTGTCAGACACTCCATGTGAAATGAGAGAGCGTAGGGTTGGGGAATGTAGAGCGGCCGTTTATACCAGGAAGCAACCGCGACGCAGTGGCGACGGCTGATAAACTGGAATGAAAAGTGGAGAAACTCTTGTTTGTGGGCGGGCAGCCTCAAGAGGTTACCGACCTCCTCGCCTGTCACAGACGCCTCCCTAAAGGAAACAAAATGAAACGGGCAAAAATTAAGCATGAATCACAGAAATTTTCCCCATCAAGTAATGCTAAAAGAACTCTAGTGAAGAGCAGACAGAAGGAAAGATAGAGAAAAGAAAATAGCCGAGGTTGCTTCTCCAGTGAGCGGCGACGTTTCTCCTTTCTCCGTCTTATCTTCCTGTGTTAAATATTAGCGCGCTCAGCGCAAGTGGCTCGCTCAGGATCTGGCGCTTCTGGACTGATTCGAACGGCCAGTATGGACGCGTTGCTACTGTCCTTCCGGCAATAAACTTCCCCTTTCCCGCCCTTATACTGCGAAGATTCCTTTGTTTTGCAACCCGTGCAGTAGCTTTCACAGGTCATAATGGAAAAACGACGACAAAGTGTAAGAGCTTGGCCCTCAGTTGACACGAGCTGTCACGCCGCACTTCGGATTACACTTCTCGCACGAAGCCTGTCTGGGCCCCCGAATTGCGCGTTCCGGCCAGAAGACGTCTGCTTGTTTATTAGGCAAGAACAAAACGCCAAAATGAGGAATTCGCAAAAAAAACCGTGGGTATGGAAAATACCAACAATAAAACTTTGGGTGCAAGAGAAAAAGTCGCACTTTCGCCCGAAAGACGACGCAGCGATTGCGATAACAAATTAGCACATAGGTATACGAACTAAGGATAGTAGTCTTATCGGCCGTGTAAACGTGTAAACATTCGCTTATTAACTAAATTAACAAGCATGGTGCAACGCGCGCACAAGAAAACATGAACACATCTCACTCGATGGCCGCTCACACTGCCCTTCAAAAACGCCGCAGTGAGAAAGCGCGGCTTCAGCAGCGAGCGAATTGAACGTCGTCATGCCTCTCGCTTCAGCACGAACTAAGCGGCAAGAATAGAGCGCACAAGAAGTAATCAGCGCTCCGCGCAATCTGTTGCCGCCGCAGATTGCTTTCAAGATACGGTCCGCGTGGCCGCCGCCGGAGTAGAATGCCCTTCCCCCTCCTCTCTCCGCCCCCACTCCCACCCCGGTGTCTTGCGCGTGGCGGAAGACGGCGCAACCTCCCCGTTTTCCTCCCTTGCGCGCACTAGATTGAGCCCCGATTGTCGGCTCACACTTGTACGCTCTCACTCCAGATGCAGCATACAGCGCACGGCGACGATGTTATCGCCCTTGTACCTTTTACGTAACACAACGCCGACGACAGAAGTGAGCCTGCATGTACATATTATTGCGATAGTAATCAAAGTAAGTATACAGGGATATTTAGTGTTTCCAACCAGTGTCGCACCTTATAAGCCAATGTGCGGATTAAGCAATTAGACGCATTGCGCATTTCGTTTTGCTGATGCAGCAATCACACATAAAATTTCTACCTTTGTCACTCGTGAGCATAGAGCGCGGCTACTTACTGTAGCTTTCGCAAAAGTTTTCAAAGGGCCGAAGAAGACGTCACATCACTCCAAGCTTCACTACTATTGGCAGCAGTCACTTTATTAGTACTTTAAACCTGTGATCTCAAACAAATATACTTTATATGAGCGTGTCCATTTAGGTAAGCATCATGATAATCTCACGTGTGAGATAGTTGAAGTTCGATTATTAGCCTGAGGAGTGGGAGTGTGTGAGAAACATGTGTAGGTGCCGCTTCCATAGCTGTCACTGTAAACGAGCTCTGTTATCACCAGAACATGTGCACACATTAGGTTTCCAGCTATCTGTTGTTGTTTTTTTGCATTCTTTTGCATGTGCGATGACTAGTGTCGCTCATGCGTGATGACAGTGCTTATAGTTTGCCCTGGTGCTTTTTACAAATAACAGTGTTGGAAGTGCAGTAGAGTGCCTTGGTGTCAAGCTACGACGATGGCATGGTGAGAGTCCTGTGATAAAGGTAGACGACGATAATTCAATGACCGCGACTGCGACGGCATCAACGACGGTATGACGATGGCACGACGATGACTCTATGATGAAGACGCAATGACCGGGATTGCATGACAACGACACCTAACCTAACATTCATACTAACCGGCACTTCTACACAGCATTACGCTGATCGCCACGCATGGCGCGTAATGTTTCTTGGCACGCGGCAGTTAAGGAGGTGTTCACCTATGCTCTTCGGCCATCATGCCAGCGCTGATTGGGTCACAATACTGCGAACTGGAGCAACTTGCGAGCCTAATCTGGATCTGGAGAGCAAGCTTGTTTATTGATGCGAAATTTTGTTATCTTTGTGAATAAAATGCTGCAACCAGGCATACCTGACGTTGAAGACTCGTTCATCAAAGGCCAGTGTAGCTGTCAAACTTACATCATAGATGATCATACTAATGTGACGCATCATGCCCTCGTACTGCCTGGATTCCTATTTGTTCCTGCGAAACACGCAGCTGAAGGGACGTCTCGTGGCTGCCACTGTGCGCAGCTTCTATGATTAAGTAAAATACTAAATAATGTCGCGAACAAGTGTAGTCAATAAAGTGCTCTTATCCCCGTGTGTCCGCTCCCCCCACCGCCAGCTCACAAGGGTGAAGGAAGTTTCCTTAAGGGGGATATGGGCTGGGGCTGCCATCAACCCCGCTGGCACCTGCACGTAGAAGGGCTTCGCCAAATGACGACACGACCTGCCCTAACTGTAGAACCCTGGCACAAGACACGGATGCGTACTATCTGCTTGGGACTTACCCAGGTACAAGACATATCCGGGAGCCCTTGCTCAGTCGTTCTAGCGTCCGTAGCGTCCGACGTGCTGACTTCAGCAAATGGAGCCAAACGGCTCTAAATATAGAGCCTTGCTGTACTTCTTGCATGATGCAGGGTTGCAATTATATTTATGTTTGTTTGTAGTAGTTTATGCCAAAAAGCAAACCAACACGGAATAAGAAGTAAAAATATTTATATAGTATTTTCAGCTCGTGATTATGGTATACGTTTTCGCCAGATACTTAACGATAATCAGATTAGGAGGCAACTATATTTTGCTATTACTCTTAAAGTGTTTCTGTGCCGAGAAACTAACCGTCACCCCGGTACATACATCAGGTGACAAAAAACTCGTTAAAAATTACAGGCCCATCTCGTTAAAGCACTTTCCTATAAGCTATTTGAGCACATCATTTACAGTGAAATGGTCAAATAACGTCAGGTTTCAACATTATATTTCACTTTCTTTAGGCAGTAATTCCCAAGTTGATGCAGTGTTTCTTGATTTCCGTAAAGCTTTCGACACCGTACCACACCACCTATTAGAATTTGCAATGCCTTCTGTAAACATAAACCTTAAAGTTACTAATTTGATACAAAGCTATTTAAACGGCCGCCAACAAAGTGTACTTCTTAAGGGCTCAAAATCATCTGCGGCAACCGTGACGTCTGGTGTACCACAGGGGAGCGTATTAGAACGGCTGTTCTTGTTAATTTATATTAATAGCATCTTTGAAGGTATTCCCACTCCCATTAAATAATTTGCAGACGACTGCGTAGTATTTAGGGCAATCAAATCAAGGGGAGATAACAAAACTTCAGAGTGACTTGCGCACAATATCGCCATGGTAAGAAAAATGGAAAAGGAGCCTAAACGTCCGGAAATATTGCTGCATAGCATTCACCAACCGTATCCAAAAATAAGAGACAAGTTATGCCATTAATATTTGAATAATTAGCAACTACTCTGACTATAAGTATCTTGGTGTCAACTTTTGTGATCGTTTTAACCTTAATAAGCACATAGATGTTACAGTGAAAAGGGCGAGTGGGATGCTATATTTTATACGGAGGAATGTTAAGCAGGGGCGCTATAACGTAAAGCTATTCCAAACTGTTTTAATTCCAAACTCCTGACGTCAAATTGACGTAACCACCGACGCAAGCATCGGGCGTTGACGCGCAGCGTTGTCTGAACAACCCAATATAAAACACTCTCCTCGTTTATAGGAGGTCACCGTTGTTCGATTTCAAAACCAATAACATTGCCTGCACGGAGAGGTGGTATCTAATTGACTGACAAGAGACGAGGAGCACGCTCTAGTGGAGAGGGCTTCGGTGGGGCCAAGTCAGCACAGTGAAAATAGATAACCGCATGAAGAGGGTGGTGCCGGCTTCTCCGATTGGTCCGCTTCCGCTTACTTAGCTTGCGATGGCTGGTCGAAAATCGCGGCGGCGTGCAACGGCAGGATAAGAATGCCGCTAAAACGGATCCTCAGCAAGGAAGAGTTGGCAGAGCGATGTCGTATACAGTGCCGAAAGGGCTCGATAACGTTTTACTACCACGCAAAAAGGTTTATCACGCGCAAATAAATACATGCTCACCGGCAGGTGCGAGTAGCGAGGGCCTGAGCGATCGGCGGGCCGCCATCTTCTATTCCTTTCGGAACGGGACAGTCTCTGGCTATTCAGAAAAATGTTCAGTTTTGTTCGCCATATTAATGAATTTTTTTGCGTACGCCTCACTTTGACGTGGTGAGTTTTCGCGGTTTTGTGAGGTCGCGTGACAGACAGGCAAAGTGGGCGCAGCCCGAATACATTGGACCAATAGCAGAGGGCTAATGGTGAAAAGGCGTCGAATCAGTAATAATTATTTTTCATTTGTGCGGTTTAATCATGCATAATCAATGTGTACACGTAATATCAGATGGGGAGCCACCACGGTTTTCGTGAGGTCGCGTGACAGACAAGTGAAGTTGGGAGTAGCCCGGAAATATTCTGACCATACGTGGGGCGGATTGCAGAATTGGAATAGAAAAGTTTGGAATAGCTTTACGTTATAGGGCGCCCAGTGTTCAGAAACCGTAAAAACAAACACTTTACTTTTTTATGTAAGATCCATTCTACATTATGCTTGTTTAATTTGGGACCCTCATCAGTAGTGCCTTATCGATAGACTGGAAAAAAGTGCAACATCAAGCAGATACATTTGTGAGTAATCACTACAATTTTCTTTCAAGTATTTCCGAAATAAATTAACAGGGCATTAGGATGGGAACCATTAGCATTAGGAAGGCAGAAACTTCAGCTTAAATTTCTTTATAGTATTTATTGTGATATTGGCGCAGAGATCTCTCCACGCGAAATATCCTTCCAGGCGTCTCATCGCACCGCTGTTAGAAGAGCGCCAGCAACGCCTCGCGCACGGCGAGACAGCGCGTGTCTCTCGTGCACGCGTACGCGGCTGCGCGTGTGCTCAATCTTCGGACGTGGCTCACTGTGGAACGGGATCCTGTTAACTCTGCTTGCCAATTGTGTGAATGTGTTATAGTGCTAAGTTTCCGGGCACGAGTTCGCCCACAATAAACCAGTTTGTTTAGTGTGCTTCATTGAAGAGTGCTACATTACTGGAGGAGGTGCGGGGTATGATTGGAAGTTCCCAAGTGCGCAAGACAGCGGAGCCCTGACCCTTAGCGATTGGAACCCGGCGAGCTGACTCCAGTACACCAGCGCACAAGCCGCCGCCTCCGAGGAGACCCACCCGAGTTCGGACCGCTTCCTGTTGCTGCTGTGCGTGCAGGCAACAGTTACCAGCGAGGGCATAACCATGACCAGCTCGGTGGCATCGTCGCCGCTCATCGGGTAACCACCACGTACCCCTAATTCCTTTCATGGCGATGCGTTCGAAGATGTGGAAGATTCGTTAGAACATTTCGAGCGAGTCGCAGATTTCAATAATGGGACGAGGCACGGAAGCTTCGCAACGTGTACTTCGCGTTAGAAGAGTCAGCGAGGACATGGTACGTGAACCACGAAGCAGCATTGTCTTCATGGCAAGAATTTCGGCGACAGTTGCTTGCCACGTATGCCAGCAATGATCGGCGAGAGAAGGCAAAGAACGCTCTACAAGCCAGAAACCAGCGCACTAACAAAAGTGTCGGCATGTACAGGGTCGACCACATCTAAGGTGAACACCTCGTTAGTGTTGAAGCCGGTAAAACTACAGCGTTTATTCTACTTCACGAGTGAAATGTTCGTTATACGATGTGTAATCATGGTGTCCATAAACACAATATAGATGTTTCGAATATGTACTGAACATCAGCTTCAATGATGTCTTGAATACTAATGAAGGTGTTCACCTTAGATGTGGTCGACCCTGTACATCGAGGACATGTCCCGCCTCTTCAAGCGCGCGGATCCAAACATGACCGAAGATAAGAAACTACGCCATCTGAATGTGTGGCGTTAAACAAGAGCTGTTTGCAGGACTCGTTCGCAACCCACCACGCAGTGTTCCTGAGTTCACTCCGAGGCGACGGCCATAGAAAAGGCGCTGCAGCAGCGTGCCCATCACTGTAATCGTGATGTCAGGAGTGCACCAGCCGACCTCCTATCAGCAAGCCCAGGCAGCAACACCGAAGCGCTAAGAGAACTGGTGCGTTCCATCGTAAAGGAAGAGCTTCGAAAGCTGCAGCCACCGCAAGCCACGCCGACAGTTTCAACTCTCGCCGCCGTCATTCGCAATGAAATTCGCCATGCCATTCTGCAGCCAGGACTTTAGGCACCGCCTGTGCATCTCGAACAAACGCCACCGGTACGTCGCGTGCCGACGTACGCTGATGTGTTTTGCCAGCCATCCGTGCATAATTCTCCATTCGCAGCTCCCAGTTGCCGCCAACCGACTGCGCGCAGTGAATCCCTTCTAGCAGAGCTGAGGCCATGAAAAAGCGACGTGTGCCATGAACCCGACCGAACGCCACTCTGTTTGCACTGCGGAGAAACTGGACACCTTTACAGAATGTGCCCATATCACGGAGCAGGTCTTCGCGGCTTTAAGATGAACGCACCTTGCCACCGTAATGGTGAAAGATCAATAGAAATTCAGGACTGCTTGTCCAGACAACAGGATCCCGTTCCACAGTCAGCCACGTCTGAAGATTGAGCCACACGCGCAGCCGCGTACGCGTGCACGAGAGACACGCGCTGTCTCGCCGTGCGCGAGGCGTTACTGGAGCTCTTCTGACGGCGGTGCGATGAGACGCCTGGAAGGATACTTAGCGTGGAGAGATCTCTGCGGCATTATTCCATCAATCCCCACGACCTCTGAGAAACCACGTAGGTCTCGCTTCGTTGAAATAATTCAAAAAATATATTACAATGCTCGTTCAAAACATGCACTTTTGTTAAATCGTTCTTCGTAAGAACAGTACAAAAATGCGACCGGCTCCACGACGATATCGTTAACAAATCTAACAATGAACTCTTTTTCTGATCATTCGTGTCGACATCAATAATGCTCACACGAATGGAAATTGTCTCCTGAAGTGTTCCTATTGTTTAGAATGTATGTTTGTGGTAACGCTTGTATATTGTGTATAACTTCGCATAATTTGCGTGTTTTTTAATATGTATATTTTACAGCAATTTATTGCTACTTCTATTATGTAGTAATCCATGTCCCCGCCCGCCTCCCCCCACCGCGAAATGCCTTGTAGCGATGCAGGTAAAGTATAAATAAAATCGAGCTTCGCTGTCAGTACGGTAATTTCGCATACATGCAGAAGCGGTACATTTGCCACAAACGCAAACCTGCCGCATGAGAGACGATGGCTTGAGAGACGCGGAAGTGCGTCATCTTTTAGCCAGCCGCGAATGCACCATTGAAGCAGGAGGTAGCCGATCCACCGGTGAAGTGGCCTATAGCGTACGTGCCACTTGGGCCCGCTCCATCTTCGCTACCTCATCGTCACCGACGCCATGCCAACAACGGAAGCTGCACTGCTCTAAACCTGCATATCATTTATTCCTTTGGTTTTCCTGTACGTTATCTGTTTCCGTATGCTTTACCAAAATCCCTAACACGGATGTTTCCTGCCAAGGGGAGTGGAGCCACCCCGCACATGGCGTCCGCAGACCATTCACTAAGGACACCTTTGTTTGTTTATTGCGTAAACCCTTTCAGGCGCCAATTAGTTGTGTTGATTGAAAACTTACTTTCGCCGCCTTGCTTACATCTTCAGAATCATAAAAAGCTTACAACTGCAGAATAAATTGTTTTCAGTTCTTTAGTGAGTTTTGTCAAGTTTACAGAATGTGGGCTCTATGCAAAAGCTCCGTGCAGGAACATCAGATATGCGAACATCAACTATTTCATGTCTGCCATGCTTGAAACGCACCTATCCATCCATTCAAAAATTATGACTGGCGCCACACATTGTGAAAAACAATTAAAAAAGTGAACCCTCAACATACAATGGCATACTAACACCAAGGAAAATACCCAACGATCTGCCTTCATACTTGTTTTATTAAAACAAATTACCTGTGTTAATCAAACTTGCAGCACTATTTCAGTCAGAAGTGTTTCAAGATTATGGGACACATTTTATATATCCTTACTTTAGTCAATGCTTTTGCTGTTCATAAACTATCTTGGTGTACAAAATTGTGTACATAGCGTCTGAAAAGGTTAATGGCACACTGATATATTACAGCGAAAGCTGTATATGGCTAGGTGAAACAAAAAACCGTTCGTCCCATGTTTTGATAAACGTCTGCATTGGCTGCGCCGTCAGTTAAGTCGTTCTCTACGTCGCACCTAAGCCCGCGCTCCATTGGCAGCGCCGTTAGTGACGTCGTTAGCGAACGCGTTCCCGCCATTGCCACGTTGACGCTGCTGTGCTCGCAACGCCATCTCCTCGGCTCACCGTTGCCGCATGCATTCAATATCTCGAGTTAGCTCGGCGTCGTGATTAGCAGCATCCGCCCGGCATTAGCGCCTGCGTTCCACTTCGCGATTTCAACGTACACGTTTTGTCGCAGCAGAAGCCAAATTGCTACTCGAGAAACTCCCGTCGAAAGCGGGATTTGGCCCCGGCGAGCGCGTTCTCGCCATTGCCAAGTTGACACTGCTTTGCCCGCAGCGCCGCGTCCTCGGCTCGCCGTTGACGCATGCGTTCGATATCTCGAGTTAGCTCGGAGTCGTGGTTAGCAGCATCCGCCCGCCATTGGCTCTTGCGTTCCACTAGAAAAACATACATGCAACCAATAATTGAGAAACGCTTCAATACAGCGTCAGGATTAACTCACTGCTAAACAACGGGGCCGCACGTTTCAGCTTTGCTGAGTAACCATCTGTACGGAGTGCTGGGTGGTGTTTTTTTCTAGAATATCCATTTGGAGGCTATACTGAAGTGCCCGTTCACGCCTTGGTGGAGCATTCGCCGAGCAGGCTCAGGTGGCACGTACTGTAGAGATCGTCTTCCGATCCGCCCTGCTCCTAGAAAGATTAGCTCTACGGAATCATTGATATCATATGGAGGGCTTGTCTTTCTGTTGGAATTCCCACATCTTAATGGAAAAGTTCACAATATGAAACCCTAATTTGAATTTGAGTTTTTGAACAGCATTCAAGAAGAATTAAACAAACATGCGTTGCTCTTTCGGATACAATTGCCTGGACCCTAAGGATTACCTAGACTTTTTGGCGCTTATAATATGCCCCCAAGCAATAATCATCATCTGTCACGCGTTCATTTTCCTTCAATAGCTCAGCGCCCTCCCAACACCCCGGTCACGAATGACGTCCGCGTTATCAGCATGATATAGACTTCTCGACAGGAAATAACGAGTGCGTAATTTTAAGAAAGGAAATGCTAGAAAGACTTATGGTGATTATTGTTTGCGGAAATGGTAAGCCCCAAAGGGTGGCCACTTTTTTTTAGGGTTCGAGCACGTGTGAACGCCTACTGCAGCCCAGAAGTTTTGAAAGGAAATCAAGCATTCCTTTGAAAACAATATATCGTTATTTCTATGGAATTGTGTTCGCCAAAACAATTGTAGCACCTGTGCAAGCATATTTTGCGTATAGCTTTCTGTCTACAGCCTTTTTAGTGATATCACTGGTAGTTTGAAGATCCTTTTTAATATTACATCGTGAAAGAGGTTTGTTTTGAAATGATGATACGATGAGCACCCAACTTGGCCAGGCTGCGGGGACACCGTCTTTCTCTTCTTCTACCCCTTTCAACATCCTCCGTTTTGTTATGAAAAGATAGAAACTATAAATTCTATGAGTGTTCGAATACCAAGCCATATGACATCACGATGTGACAGGGAATCATACTATGGTGATAATTTTCACCACGTGAGTCGTTGTTTTTTTTCGTAAATGGTAAAGTGCTCTGTTGGTCTTTCAGAGGGCATTGTATCATTTATAACTATTTTACAGGCCTTACATTAGGGTGTGGTGGTGATGTTGAAGCAGGCGGGGTTAGCCTGGCATACATAGCCGGCAATTGTTCCGCCTGATCCTCCTTCGAGTTGAGATCAGGGGTGTGTCACCAGGTGTCGATGAGCCCCGTGTCTCGCAGGAAGGCTATCAGCAGTCGTTGCTCTCTCTCCCTGATTGTCGCGGGCCCTGCGGGGAAAACGACGTCTTCAGAGGTAATGTGTATAAGACCGCTCGTTTGAAGGCTGTCGACCATCGCTTTTCTTTCTGTGTCAAACTGCGGGCATATCCAAATGAAATGTTCGACGCCTTACATTAGAATTCTTTCTCTTTGCTTGAGTGCATAAACCACTCTTTATCTTGGCCTCGATGAAGACGTATTTCTTTCTCGGCAAAGCATCTCATCTCTATTTTGAAGCAATTATTATGCGCCCTTAGTGATCGCAATTGGACGTTGTTATAAAGCACTGGAATGCCCAAATCAGGATTATGATTACTTCCAAACTACTTCTTATATGATATGTGAATTCACAAATGCCAACGCTGCCACAGTTACGTAAATTACCTTCCCATGGATTAATTTGCGTGCTCCAGGAAGGACTCACGTTGAAGGCATGTATTGGCATTCTTGCAGGTCGCAGCAGAGGCTGTCTCCAATAAAAGCGAGGACGCCGCCTAATCGCTTAACCAGGCAAGGGCGGAAGCGGTGTTTCTAGGCGTTACGCAAGGCAGTGATGGATTTCGATCGCCATTCGTAACATCGTTACGGTGCACTTAGAGAGAACATTCCTAGCTTCGAAAGTAAACAGAGGCGCGGTGTTCGACTATGGTTCCTGTTCCGTAAACAAGAGATCCATTTGGTTACAGCGGAAGAAACGGCAGCCTAGGTGGCTTTACGCTGCCTTGCATCCAGCTGTGGCATTCATCAAGCAAATACAGAGTATTTTCTTCCTATACTCTGGAACACGTCTCAGATGCCGCTGTTCACAGCTCAAGCCACCGTGTTCTGCCGTAGAAAGCGCACTTAGCGTCTGCGATGGAGACAACAGTACTGTTTACTCTCGGGCAATACTCTCAATTCAAAACTATTCTAATACAGTGTCTTAAGCACTTCGCACACCACCACCGACACATAAAAGCACAACCAAAAAACACAAATTCCGATTCAACGCTCACGTCGAAATCTGCACAAAACAAAGCCTTAGTGAAGTCCTTGCGTAAATGCGCTATGAATGCAATGAGGACAATTGCGTTTATTTAAAAATTTTAAATATCAGGCTTTACGTGCCAATAAAACCACGATCTGATTATGAGGCACGCCGTAGTGGGGACTCCAGAATAATTTGGACCACTTGGGGTTCTTTACCGGACACCTTAATCTATGTACACGGGTGCTTTCGCATTTCGCACTCCATTTACTGAGATTACACTCTTTATAATTGTGTTTATTATGATCCTGTAAAAATTGTAATCCCTGTAAATGGTTTTCAATAGACGATGCAGCTCTAAACTTTAATCTTATGCATTGTCTAAGCCCTACACGGTTCACAAGTGATGCCAAAGTGGAAACATCAAAATCATGTAGGTGCACAGTCTTATACATCAAGGTAGCAATCCCAGGAAGGCCAAGCCGATGTAATCTGACTATCGAGAAAGAAATTACAGTAGTATCTCGAATAAATTAGTGAAATGGTTACTTGTATGCTCTGACATTGAATTTGATGCGGACAATTCATTTTGTTTTAATCCAATACCAAGTGTTATCGCGGAATTTTTTTTGTTAACGAGGCAGGTCACAACTTTATGTTATGCAATTCACTACACTGTTCACAAGCTATGCCAAAATACAAACATCTAATCGCGCATATATGTGATAAATCTACGCAATAATCTCTGTAATGCAAGGAGGATGTAGTACGGTGCCTATCCAGAAAAAATGATGATGAGGTGTTGATGTACAGAGAAGAATGTCACATATCTAGCTACATTTCAGGATTTCATACCTCTTGTGTAGCAGTAGCACATGCGCATTCCACATGATTTGCCCAGTGGCACAGTGGCATATCGCTAGGGGCGCATAACGATGGGCACATATGTCCATGTGATGGCCCAAAGATGTTTTAGCGTAAATGCAGGGTGATAAAAGTTAAGTTGACAGATGTTTTTTTTTAATTAGGCGCTGAGCCGTACGTGAAACGGTGGCCGTATTTTGACGGGGGTGAAATGCAAAAAGACCCGTGTGCTTAGATTTAGGTGCCCGTTAAATTACACCAGGTGGTCGAAATATTCCGGAGTCCCCACTACAGCATGCCTTATAATCAGATCGAGGTTTTGGCACGTAAACCCCATAATTTAACGTACGTGAAGACCACCTCTACAGTAGGGTTATGTGGCGAGGGGGACACAAACTGAGATGATAATTATCGCTGTGAGTGCAATTAACAATAACAGAATAATTAACTTTTGACTGGCTGCAGTAATCAGGTACATTTGATATTGAAAAATTAGAGGCAGTCGCGTTTCTATAGAGTTGCACTTGGCAGAATTCTTCTAGCGTATTCCGTGCTTTGAGATATCGAACTGCTGAAGTTTCCTTGCCGTTCGCATGATTACACATGCAAGACAGTCACGACCGGCGCAAAGCCCCTCGCTTATCTCGGTACAACAGAAGCTACCATCGTTGCAGGGCTGCGCGGTTCCCGGTTTTTATAGCGGTTCCGACTTTGCCATTACGCCAGCCGAGGGAGAAAGGGGGAGGAGGCAGTTATCACTTTTGTCTATACCTCCTCCCCGTTGTCAGACTAAACGCCGTACGCAAAAGGCGCGTCGCACAAGGAAGGAGCTTTACGCCGGTTGTCACTGTCTTGCATGCGGAATGCGTAGAGGCCTGCCCCACATGTGGACAGAAAAGCTTTTACTGTTGCGCCGGTAGACAACAAAGGCAAAACCATAACCTCAGCCACTGTCAACACTGACAAACCAGAGGTCGCGGAGCAAGTAGCGATCGCTCTAGCACTAACTAACAACAGGCATTACATATCATCAAAAAGAGCAAGATCTATTACCACTCCTTATGCTGGTTCCCAGCACACCTAGGCACTATAGAGAAGCCCCCCCCCCCCCCCCCCCCCCGAATCTCAACGAGATGGCTCATAAGAACGTGCGAGAACTGACCCTCCGCGACGCCACCTTCGAGGGTACAAACCATCTCCAAGAGAACAGGGATGCCCCCTCTACATACAACGAGCTCACAAAACATTTCTATCTCAGCGCAAGGGAATTTAGCGCCCCACGCCCCACATTAAAAAGGGCACAGGCACTTACTTTAAGACTACTACAAACAAACACTTATCCCATCACCAAGAAGACTACATTTGTACATGGCAGACAAATATCCTAACACACAGTGTGCAGACTGCAATGCACCACTTGACATAGAACACATGCTCTGGTCGTGCAACCGAACCAACGAAAATTTCGCCACGGATCGGGACAGGCTAAAGGCACCCATTCGCCGCCCTGACCTGACCGAGCAACTATGGGTGGTCCAGCAAGCCCACGACGCGGCCAAAAGGCTCTGCCTGCCAGCTCCAACGTGGGAGCAGCCCACTTTGTGAGGCAACTCACAACTTGCAGGACCTAATAAATGTTTTTCTTCCTTTCTTCCTGCGTTTCTGACCACGACGATAAAGGCAGCGCCCACTGAGTCGACTAATATATTTTACAAGAATTCAGTGAATCACGCATTCGTGGCTTTGCGAAGAGCTTTATTGACAAAAAAAAAGAGGCCGATTAGTAGAATCTGGTTACTTTCGAAACCCTAAAACCAGCTCGAATGTACTAGTACTCCAACTACTCGTATGTAATGGGCAGGTACGGAGGCTTCTTAATTCGAGAGTGCTGTACCTATTTAGAAAATTTTCGTGTTTGTGCATAGAAGAAAGAAGAAATTAAATTTAGAAGAAATTGTCGTCTTTGTGCATTTCTTGCATGGAAGAAAGCAGTTCCCATTACCATTTCATAGAAAAGATTATTCGTCACTGAAGACAAGACACACTTTCAGCAGCTCTAAAACGGAGTCTATTTGTGCCCATTAGCGAGAAACTGCTTTTTCGTTAGTCCGTCTCTTCTAGTAAAGGTGCATAATGTGCCTGGAAATAAAGACTCTTAGATGTAGGCATCAGGTAAGTAGTTCATTTTGACTGTCATGGCCTCGCAGACTGCCGTTTATTGTATGTTACTTCTTTTGTTTAAATTTTCATCCGTTGCGTACGCTTCCGGAATGGATTTCTAACCTTGTCCGGTTCTCGTATACTATAGCCTAATGGAAAAGCCTGGCTTAGTTGCTATTTCTGATGTTCATTCCCATGCGGAAGTGAGGTCTTGCCCTGTTTTTTTTTTTCTGAGCGCTTGGAAGACATAATTGAATCTTTGGGCAGTGTCTTTCATATTGCGTGTTGAAATGAACGACTTTTTTCATAACCAAGCAGGCATTTCACAGCAGGCAAGATAGCTCAAAATTTTAGAGAAACACATGACGTAAGGTTCCCAGTTTTAACGGCCGTACAAATTGCAGTGAAGACTAACAAGCATGGCGCCACGCGCGCACAGGCAAAAGTGAACTGATCTGACTCAAAGACCTCGAGCACTCATTGTCGCAACGTTGGCATGAGGAAGAGCTCCGGCAGCGGTGGGAAAAATTTTACTGGTCCCTTTCTCTCCCTGCGTCTCCAGAACCTTAGAATACGCGATCTCCAAAACTAAGCGCGCGAAAAGACGCATGAAGCGCCCATCCATCTCAGCGCACCCAAGCAGCATTTCCATGCGCCGTGATTACCTCCAAAATAGGGCGTACAGGCCGCAAATGCACTGAACTGCAGTGAATTCATTTATTGAAAAAGAACGCAACACAAATGATATTAGTGTTAAAATTATGTTGACTTATTCTGCACATGTAAGACTAGAACAAAGCACCACCTGACCGCGATGGCTTTACTTCAAGGGAGTGTACAGTGATTTAAAACACGCTTTCGGCAACTCAGGCGCATTTAACGACTGTCCATCATGATTAGTTACTGAAGGGGGTTAAAGAAAAAAAAATCCGTTAGCTGGCGGCCCTTAGTGCACTGTCGCACATCACAGTATATTTGTGCTGTGGAGTGTCTTCTGGAGAAAGACTAAATTCTAGTGTTAACGTACCAAAAATCACAATACGATTTTGAAGTCTCTTGACGCCGAGGTCACGCGTGTTCAATAGCGGCCTTGGCGGCTGCGATTGCACCCGTGTCACCTCCACGTCAACATTGCAATGCCATAGCCACTAGGCTACGATGTCGAGTGAAAGTATTCAGAAGAGACCCGCTCAATGATGGGCGGAAGCATCCATCAGATAATTTTTTCGTTGACAATTTCATAGAATAAGTTGTACTACTCACAAATTTACAACATACTAGCCTTGCCTGATTTTTTTCTGGGAAATTTGGTTATTTTCCGGCACTCTACCAGAAATGCTATTTAATGTCATGAATAGAAGTCGCAGGAATACATTGTGGCCGCTTGCCTTCTTTTCTCAAAAAGCAAAAAAAGAAAAAGATCGCGGATATTCATTATGAATAGGAGATTTTCGCGCAGGTTCCTCTTTACAACGTGAGCGACTGTGGGAAGCAGCCCCAAAAGCACGCGCGAAAGAAGCAATCGTGGAGGTTATTCGGCTGCATAAATCCTGGCAGAGTACGAGCGAACGCAGAACGAGCAGGCGCGAACATTCCCGGAGACAATAAGCGCGACTTTTTTTTTTTTTTTACAAAGAGATAGTTCGAAAATTGTGCTTCTCGGTAGAGTAACACGGACCCGGTCTCTGAGGACATGTCTAGTCATGTTTGTAACCCCGCTACAGCAAAATCACGCTTTCCTATCGACGCTAGGTATCGAACTGAACGTGTTCTAAACATACAACACAGACTAAGCGCACACTACACAGAAACCATAAACTCAGACGAAACCACAACACAGACACACCAGAAAAGGGGCGATGTGATGAACTTTAAGGCCAAAATGTGCACAGAAGGCGAATTTCCACCTCACAGAAAATGAACATCCTTTTGCAGTTCGAAAAAAGAATTAAGGAGGGTTATACCCGAAGCTGTCTTCGCTGAGTACAAGAGGCGGTACGTCGCTCAACGTTTTCGATTCACTTGTTTCAATTGCGCCTCACGGACAATGCGTTGTATCACGAGAAATGAAACTGGATACTCCTGGAGCCCATTGTTTACATGGTGGATTTTCATTTCTGGTGTCATTAATTTATGTTGTCTTTCGTTGTGGCTGGTATTTTATTGCATGAATGAATTAATGAGTTCTGGGGTTTTACGCACCAGAACCACGACTCGATTATGAGGCACGCCGTAGTGTGGGACTCCGGATTAATTTTAACCACCAGGGGATGTTTAACGTGCCTCTGATGCACGGAACGCGGGCGTTTTTGCATGTCGCCGCCATCGAAACGTGGCCGCAAGGCAGGTATTTAACCTCGGGCTTAGTAGTGCAACGCCGTAACCGCTAATCCCCGCGGTGGGTGATTTTAGTCCATATAAGACCTCTGTGTTTGCATAGCGCTGCTTCCCGACAGCTGGCGGCCATTACAGAGCTTAGGAGAGCATTCGTTCTCTGCACCAGCCGCTGGTAGCGGCAATGGCTTCCACATGGGGGCATATACCTGTTCTGCGAGGTAAGTACATTCCGGCGGTGGTGCGAGCGCACGTTTTAGCTCGAGGATAGTCAGGAAAATGCCCAGCTTTCAGTAGCCACGTGCATGTGAGCCAATGTGTAGAAATACAATCAAGTTCCTGGACCAAAGAGAAGTGCAGATTACAATAGCTGAACCCTCGTTATTTCCCAATTTTTATGTGCCATACGAGGTTCGTATGGCACATACGAACCGCGTATGGCATCTTGTTTAAACGCGCATTTGGTGAATATAAGAGGCAAGTAATGGGTAATGTGCAGCATTCGACATGTGTAGGTTAATTCCGGTTTTCGGAAAAAAAATTATTTATGCAAGCGTTCCTGGGTATTAGGATTGTGTTTTACGAGTGGCGTAAAATTTAGCCCGCTGCATCGGCGTATCTACAGAGGCGCAACAAACAAAAGTGAAATGTTTGTTAATGAATTACTGCGTTGGCTGGATTTTTTAAATCACTGCTCTAAAGCCGGACAAACGGACAAGTCACATGCGGGCAACGTTTTAAAGTGTGTGATTTAAAACAGCCAATTCAAACCCTCATTGCAACTCCTTGAAATAAACAGCATCGCAAAAAAATTTTTGTGGTCATTAGAGACCATAATATTAGGCCCTAAATATATGAGTTTAGGCGCCTAAAACGGGCACTTCCGGCCTGATATTCGGCACATTAATGGCTTAAACAGGCAGTATAAATTCTTCGGAGCCCACTACATGATTTATGTATTGAATGAGTGTAGCCATTTTATTATTATTTTATTCATTTTTTACAGGGATGTATGAATATTCAAAACTTTCGGATAATGAATCGATTATTGTCCTATTTGATTAGGTCCTCTTATCGAATAATACCTACACATATACGTCCTCGAATCAAATAGTCACTATTATAAAATAAAAACAGTTTTCTAATTCTTTATGTTGTTTGCACACTACCAAACAAGATATTGAAGCAGCAATGTAATAAAATTTAACCCATCCACAGTAGACAAAAATAACTAAGTCACGCTGCGTCACTCAGGCAGCCAGGCCTATGGCGTTCAGCAGTAGGGGGGGGGGGGGGGGGGGGGTTGCCTGGTACTATTTATAAATGAAGCACCTGTGTCCCCTCTCATCGCAGTAAAACGAAACACTTTTCATTACACCTTTCATTGCAAACCGAAACACTTTTCATTACACCTTTCATTGCAAGATACTCTATACAGTAGTGACACCATCTCTTGCGACGATTCGTACTAAGGAAAAATGTTTATTACAGCGAAAGCTGTATATGGCTAGGCGAAACGAAAAACCGTTCATCCTATGTTTCGCTAAACGTCTCCATTGGCTGCCCCGTCAGTTACGTCGTTGTCCACACCGCCGCCGCGCGCGCGCGCCATTGGCAGCGCCGTTAGTGACGTCGTTCTCTAAGGCGTACCTGCTCTGCCCGCAACGCCGGCTCCTCGGCTCGCCGTTGTCGCGTGCGTTTGATATCTCGAGTTAGCTCGGCGTCGTGGTTAGTAGCCTGCGCCCGCCATTGGCGCTTGGATTCCACAAGAAACACAAACATGTAACCAATAATTTCGAAATGCTTCAATACAGCGTCGGGATTAACCCACTGCTAAACACCGGGGCCGCACGTTTCAGCATACGAGGATGTGAAAATTGCTCAGATTGCTGCACAATATTCTCAAATTGTTTTAAAAGCATTCAATATACGATTGGACTCAATTCGCTTCAGGCACTATTCCCTCCGTATTCGATTCCAATTCGAGTCTGTATCAAACAACCCCCGATGGCTTATGAAACCTGATCGAGAGTTTGTGAGGTTTGCAAGGTAGCAATCATATTGCTGCTATAGGACGCAGCGTGGCAGCCGCTACGCGTGGAGTTGGAACTTGCTTTGTCAGGCCGCAATTGACAACGGGGGGGGGGGGGGGGGGGGGCGTGTCTAGTTATTGGCCACGGTTACGATGGAGTGCGACACTGTGATATTGTGCATCAAAAGGACATCAGGATCAAGTGTGACGACGTAATCACCATCGAGGGATGACAAATGTCATGGCAAGATGACAGCAAATCGACAAAAGTCAATGCTTTAAGCGGCAGGCGGAAGAAGGCTGTCGTGCTGAAGTTGTTCGGGAGTTCAGCCCAAAAATGCGGGAGAAGAGGTAATTCGATACAAAGAGTACCGGCCGAACAATCGATCCGAGCGGAATGCGCCGTGAGAAAGTCTACTCCTAGGATAAGGCCATGTGGAGAATTGGTCAGCACTGCAAAAACAACTGGAACGTGGCGGCCTGCGATGCTTACAGGGCAGTAAGCATTCCACTGATGGCAATAGTGCTGCCATCGGCGACGCGTACGGCTCGTCTAATAGCAGGCGTGAGAACATTATTCAGTCGACGGCCGAAGTTAGTACTCATTATCGACGCCTGGGCTCCAGTATAAGTTAACGCCGTCAAAGGGACACTGTCGATATTAAGCAAGTTCTGGTTCGGTGAGAGTGTCAATGCAGGATTTCGGCATGATTAAAATAATGTAGCAATATTGTGCAAGGCATCGCTTCACAGGACTTTGCTTGGCAAACTAAAAGCAACATTTATCTCAATCTGCGTACCACATCTAACATATTGATTGCCTTTCTTTTGACACTAGGATGACGCAGCGTATATTTAATAGCGAAACTTTCCTGCTTACAATAGCGCATGAAGTGGAGCAAGAACTACAAACACCAAATACACCAAGGCAATTGCTACACAGTTAATGAAACAATTTAAATTCCTACCCGATGAATTGAAGTCAACAATTATTCCTGTAAGAAAAGAACTGTTGCATAACTTACGGTTAGAAGTCCTTGAAAAAGTTATAAGAATAGCAACAAATTAGTACAATCTCCTGGCCTGGGAGCTCAAATGTGTGCCTCTTGTCAATCAGAATAGTCTAGTAAACTGAGAACTAGCGCTCAAAATTGACAGAGGTGAACTGAGTGTTTCTGTGTTTGTTTATCTGCGACGGCTTCACGTACTTGTAAGAACCTCTGAATTTTTTTTTTTGAACAGACTAACATTCATTTTTATTTCCTACGGCCGGCTGCACATTCACACAGTGTTTTTGACAACTACTGCCACACACATAGGATGAAGAAAAGTTATGTATACTGGTGCTATAGGTGTGTCATGACTGGTGAACCGTTCTCTCTGCCTTGAGCGTTTTTTGTCATATCCCCATGACTTTATATTTTTATGGACCCCCAGATGCATTTCTGCAGTCGCCACGTAGTTGTCTTCAAAAGCCTTTTTTTTCAATAGAGAACCGCGTGTACCATCCGCAAGGCAGCCGTCTACTTTCGCACCACCCTCTCTTTGTGGGCGTTCCAAGCACTTGCGTTTCTAGTTCCCTTTCCTTCCGCTCTCCCTTGGTGGCGGTGCCGTCGAAGACACTTGTCTAGTTTCCTCCGGCTCCTCGGGGTGGTGGTCCCATCGTCCACGCGAATGTATATAAAAATCAGAAAGACAAGTTGCCAATCTTCATTTTGAATTTCACTTCTGTCGTCGTAATGCGGAGGCCGCGTATAGTCCGGACTCCCGAGGCGCAACGCACTACGAAGAGCGACGTCCGGCATGCACTTGCCGCTTTGTGCCCGGTCTTCATCGGTGGTGTTTGCCGCCCGCCGGCGACGACTGCATTCTCGTCTCTGTTCCTGCCGTCGCCCTTCGTAGGCGCGTTGCTCCTCGGGAGTCCAGACTATACGCGAATCTGATGGAATTAATACAATAATAACAGAGGTGATACGAGAATGTGTGTGCATACATATCGTCACGATGACCACCGATCAAGACAATAATTGTATTCGTACCTTTGTTCTAAATTCTTTGTTACCTCTGTGTCGTGTGCTAAACAGCTTCGCTGGCCAGCCACCTTCACAGAGTGGAAAGGCTGATGATGTTTTAGTGCAGATGGCTACCCTGAAACGTAGAAATATATAACTATAGGCTTTTATACGACTATCGCCTCCAAATATCCAATGGAATCTAGTGCCGTAAAATTTGTAACTGAGAAGTGTATTATGCCATTAGTTTACATAGTGAATAAATATGTCTAATTTATCGCGATATTACTTATATGGACACTCCAGGCGCAGTTGTCACGTTGTCGTTGCGGTCGTCGTTGTCGTGATGTTCCATATAAAGTTGAAGGGTGATAACATCATCGCCGCGCGCAGTATGGTGTATGTGCGAGTTTTCACTCGCACATACAGCATACTGCTCGCGGCGAGGTTGAGCGTGCGAGGGTGAGCTGACGATGGTTATTCAATCTTGCGCGCGCCCAAGGGAGGAAAGCGGCGAGGAAGCGGGCCGTCTTCCGTCGCGCGCAAGGCACCGTGGGATGGGGACGGGGCGAGGGTGTTGTACACCGGTGACAGCTGCGCATGGCGTGACCACACGTTGCCACACGAGCCCTATCTTGAAAGCGATGTGCGATGAGGCCGGAGTGCGCCGAGTGCAGATAGCTTCGTCTGCACTGTGTTCTCGGCGCTTAGTTTGCGTTGAAGCGAGCGGCAGCACGAGGGTGATTTCGCGGGCTGCTGCTGCAGTGCTTCCTCACTCCAGCGTCTTTGACAGCGAGTATGCGCGGTCATGCAGTGAGATATGTTAATGTTTACTTGTACGCGCGTGACACCATGCTTGTTAATTTAGTTAGTAAGCGAATGTTGACAAGTTTATATGGCTGATAAAAGTACTATCCATACTTCGTATAGCTGTCAGCTAATTTGCTGTCGCAATCGATGCTTCGCCTTTCGGGAGAAACTGCGACTTTTCTTAAAAGTGATGTGTGCCTAGGCATATAATTCACCACTGGTGTCTTGATTTCAGTATATTTTGTTGGCCTTTATTCAGGTAATCGAAGTAAAAGAAACGTCTGTGGTTTCACAACAAAAAATAACGGTGGTTACAAGAAATGTTTGGCTAAACACAGCATAAAACATATCTCTGTTCCACAGACACCTTCACAGCAAAATGTTTCGTTCTAAGGAAGCAGTCTAAACAGATGGTGTGGCAGGCTTCTCAGGTTGTTGTCCAAAACACTCACCAGCGCTGCAATCCGAAACTTTGACTTTGGATTTTACAGCCTGTCACAAACGGGCGGGTGGCAAGCAGAACTCCTGATCTTTTTCTTGCGGTAGAAATTGCTTTCCTCGGCACCTCGCAGTAGAAAGACGAAGCTGTTGCTTTCATATTCAACCATACAAGATGTCAGACACAGGCGGTGTGGCATTCACGAACGTCGATGGCAGGCTGTATACATACCCTATCTTTCACGCAGAAATATTCACCTAGAGAGAATAAAGGCTCGCTTCCAGTATGGCACTGTTTGATTAAAGTCTCGGCCTACGGCAGCTGAAAAGCGGATGCATCTCAGACAGCTTTTTCGAGGCCATGAAACTTGGAATAAATTTTCTGCTTTGCAAATATTTTGCTTCAAGCTAGCTAGCGTTGTCTGATGCTATAAAAAGGTAACTGTTTCGCTCGGTGCGTGAATGCTTCAGACTTTTTAACGCATAACGCTTTAACGCACAGTCCCAAGGAACTGTGCCTGCAACAATCTTATCATAATATAGAAATAGGGTGATAGAATGACCGATGCATCGGCCCGTTTCTGAGCGTCCGGTAGCTGCAGACTTTGCAAATGTTCCTTTAGCAAAAGCTCAAAAGCGTACTGCGGCCGTCACCTACTACGTTTCCCGGTAAGCCGAAAAAACTTTAATTAAAACGCAGTTCTCATCTCGTGAAAATAGGAGGCTGGTGATTGTGATGCGTGGTCATCACTTTCCAAGATAATTTAGGCGCTTTGAAAATGAATAGTGAACTCTCGTTTTCTTCCTTTTTTGTGCATTATACGAAGCGCCGAGGTGCTACAGATGAATTACACGTGTCACGTTGCTCGTATATGGTGAAAATAGGAAATAGGTTATGAATGATTTGTAGAAAAATTTAAAGATGTTAAGGTTAAATACAGCCCTTGAAGTTATTTACGTATGCATGCGCTCCGCATTGTTATAGGTCTAGGTAGCTACAACAAAACTGTGTTTGGCTAGGGAGGTTAAAAGTACTACACCTCTGACTACTCGGTTTCACTTCTATGTAAAAAATAATAAGGCTTCTGTATTACACACTATAAACGAGAAATTATAAAAGATGAAACACTTTAGCATACGCAAACACTCACACATAATAGAGCGAAAAAACAAGCAAACAGACGAAACATAACAATGAAGGCAAGTCACTGCGCAGAATAATGCCTAGAATTCTAAGTACAAGTCGTACTTGCATTACATGTGTGTTTTACGAACATCGAATAATTTGGCCCGTTCTTTTGGGAGAACTATAGTAGTCACCAAAGTTAAATTTAACAAAAACTTAGGTAACGTCATGGTCAGTGTTCATGGTTAGTTCATTGTGTGCGGATAGTATATAGCCCTTGAAAAAAAATTCCTTCAGCAAGTGCTGAACAGCGTTGTAGTGCCGTTATTCTGAATACCCTAAGCGACCTGTACGTCACATGGAATTTTCATTCGTCCGATATGGAATCATAATTGGGGTGATGTGTGGGGAATGTAAGTATTTAGCTTAATAATGATCGTTGCAAATATTTACTCAGGCTTCCATTTTTTCTTATCCTCAGGGTTTATCCGAAGCGTCCTCAGCGTCATCGGGGAAGTAAACGAGGCACCTTCTATACATTTCGTTGAAATACATGGCAGGTTATAGGTTATGTGTCGGCAAAACCCTGAGTGTGTGGTTCAGCTACGGCTCTGAATTTGTTCCAGATTTGAGAAAGAACTCCAACTATTACCGATTCCTAATATTACGAAAACCTTTTCAAATGTGTGCTTTATTTCCGGGCACCTCAAATTAATAATGGAAATGCACGAAGTAAAAAAAGAAAAAAAGCTTGCGGCTGTGGTTTTGCAGGGTTGTACAAATCTTCTCTCCTGTTTTGTAACGTACATGTTGTGTTTCAATTTCTCTCGACTGCTAAAAATTGAAATGACGGTAGGCCTATTTAGCAGTCTGACCACAGGAATGACGTTTATAGCATGCGTAACGTGCACCACGTAACGATAAAACACGTACACCCGTGAGCAAAAGCATACGGACCACAGGGTCAGCGAAAAAACGAAATCGTAATTAACAAGCATAAACTGGAATTAATAGGCACACTGAAAAAGTTCGTAATGCCAAGTTTGGACTGTAGCCCTCAATTTGAAATTGCGTTCAAACGCAGAGGAAAAAATCAGCTTTATCGCGCAACCCCTGCTCCGTATATTTTTGCTCACGGGTGTACCGTGCACTTTCACTAGTATACGCCGCATAACTTGCGCAAGCAAAATTCACCACGTTATCGAAAGTCTGCACGTAACTTAATACCGGTGGGAGTGTTTGAATGCTGCTGTCAAATAAAAACGTTGCCTGTTGTTCTACTGAAATATAAAGGTACAAGGAAATGGCGTCGAAGACCGGTATTTCGGCGTTCAACTTGTTTACGACCCGCCGTAAACCATTCTGCCCTTTTTCTCACAGACTGCACAGGCGGCTTCCTAAGGTTGTAAATTTCAGTCGGAAGTTTACTGTTGCTCATATAACTTTTGCTGGGCATGCGTGTACGGCACGTCCAACTAGGTAACAGACGACAAACGTTGTTTCCTCTTTGTCAAAATTAGTTTTACAGATAGGCAAGGCGCCTCAATGTCAATGCCCACTTCTCTGGACTTTAAACGTGTCATATCTCGCGTATTGCGTCCGCACTGATCTGTAGGTAGTACTCGCCAGGAGCGACTCCGTAGATATCAAGCTATACTGCTGAAGGCGAGGTCACGGGATCAATTCACGGACCGTGGTGGTTGCAGTCTATGTAGAGGTGAAAAAAATACATTGCGGAACTCCCCTTAACATTGTTGCTGTAAAATCGGCTCTGTGGGATACTGATCCACGAACAAAATTATTATATTAACGCGATAGCCATAAGGGCCCCGTGTCGCAGAAAATCTGGTGTCGTCGTCGCCCCGGGGTTCTCCGTTAGAGAAAAATCATCCCGAGCCATCCAGGCCCTCCACGTGGCGCATAAGTATTACTGAGCAAATTGAATTTCTCACAGTAAAATTCGTCTGAAAATTCGCAACGTACGACTTACACACAACCTACAGACATGACAACCTCGGATTGTAATTTGAATATACGAGAAAACATAATTCTGTTACGGCGGAAACGCAAACACACGCCCCTTTTCCACCTACCGGCCGTTTGACGTCTGTCTTAGTATTTTTGGCGCGGCTGTGCACTACAATTAACTTGGGCTTTGCATTTCGCTTAACTTGGGGTATTTGAACCCTGCAACATTCACGTTGTCGCGTCGAACCGCACGCTGCCATTTGGCTCTTCGGCTGAGGGTACTTGGAACGAAAAACAACCGAACGTTTGACCTCCGTCGTAACTCCTTCTGCAGATCGGCACGCAGCACCAACCCATACTTCCAGGCACGCGAGAAACTCAACAAACACGGCTCATGCACAGCATTGATTGCAAAAGAGTTCAACAAACGCACAACGAGACAAAGAACGGCGCCCGCTGCTACGGCAAGTTCGACATATTTCGTCACGCATCGGGCCCGGAATGTTCGGCAGGCGACGACTTACGCATTCTATCGAGTACGCATAAAAACGTTTCGTCAGGCAAGGTTTGCTGACGTCACCGAACCCTGTGAGGCGGGTGCGGACGCCTGAAAAAGTACAGGTGGTGTTGGTCACAGGCCCAGGAAGGTGGGTGGTTCCTCCGCCGCTCCCGGCACCCTCACCACATCACATTTCTCCTCTCACTTATTGGCAGCCCCCTCGCCACAAAATTCAGGAAATTCATTCCAAGTAGATAGGCCTGGCAAGCTCACCGGCTACAATTCGTAAATTGCAATGTGTCGTTAAGTAATAAACTAAAAGGTAATTAGTGAATTTTTCTAATGAGTTGAATATGTGTTTCGATTTTTCATGCTACTAATGTCCGCCTCATCAAATAACCCAGCTCAATGATACGAATTATGCTACCTGCAACAGGCGATTTCTAAAAATTTCGTAAAACGTAAAGGGGAACACCCTCCAGATACATTATAGCGTTCTAAGGCACTATCAATTGTATTCGCAGTTTAATTATTATAAGCAATCAAGTAGAAGAGTCAAGGGTAATGTTCAGCATTTCAGGCGACAATGCGATGATATTCTACATGAGACTAAAAACATCGAAGTCAGAGGAATGTGGCGCGCAAGAATGGTGGTTTTCTCGCATCTCGCACCAAAACAAAACAAGGAAAGTTAGAACTAAGAATTAGGAACGACGCTAGCCTTGTGCGAGGAAGAGGGATACTTTAAACTAGAGCTTTACTGAGTGTTGTTTTGCGAATGCAAGTCCTTTTTTACGCAACATTCTTCAAGCAAAACTGCATTTCGTGCTCTAATTTGTATAGTAAAATGCTTGTTTGCGACACTTGTCTTCTTTCTGTAAAAAAAAAAAAGGGGGGGGGGGGATCTGCCACTTGACGCTCTTCATTTATGCGGTGAAAAAACGAAGTCATAACGTTTACTCGCATAGCCAACTTCAAACCAATGAAAAGTGAAATCAAGGAAGAGCTGGTTTTCAAGCTTTAGCCCGATTTAAAATGCGATACTGACGGTACATAGCGCTTCGTGACTTCTGTTTGTGCTTTTCAATCTCGCCCTCATTCGCAAGAAAGCCAAGAACTCTCTATAAAGCAATAACGAAGTCTGCGACAACGAAAGTACGTTATGAACAAAATATTTTTTCCAGGACACTGTGGCCTCTATTTTTTGGAGCCGCGGCATTCCTACTCAATACACGTAGACGCCCTTAGACCAGAATTCAGACTGAGCAGAGGAAGAAATAGGCCAGTGTTTAATCGATCCCGGGTCATGCTATCGGAAAGTTCTTGTCAGTAAGAGGGGAAACTCAATCCATCACCGCGTCCTTGGAAGCCGGAGCAAGAGCTCCCCCTCCCTACCCCTCGTCTTCCTCACAGTGTGATAGATTATTTTGCCAAGGAAGTCTTACGCTCATTCTTTGTAAGAGTTCCATGTTCCATGATGTCATCACCCGTAAATCACCGAATAATACGACCCTTTTGTTCTGTGTCCTAGCATCTGGAACTGCGGAGTCCCTAGGAAGCTCAAAGGGACTCGGACACCGCTGACACCGATCGAAATCGCTTCTATGCAGGAGCTTTCTCGATCGTTCATGTTACCTGCCCTGTGGTAAAATGGCTTTAATTTCTTTCCTTTAGAGGTGTTAGCAAAAAAGCTGCAGTTTCGCCTGAAAGGTGAAGCATCGATTGCGATAGAAAATTAGTGGACAGCTATACGAAGTAAGGATAATAATTTTGTCGGCTGTAGAAACTTGTAGACATAAGTAGACTAACTAAATGAACAAGTACGATGCCACGCCCTCACAAGCAAACATGAACACATATCACTCGACGACCGCGGCAACTGGCTGTCAAAACGCTGGAGTGAGGAAGCGCGACTGCAGCAGCGAGCTAATTGACATTCGCGTGTCGTCTCGCATCAACGTGAACTAAGCCGAGAAAACGCCGCGCACGGTTGACTGTACTCGACGCAGATGGCGTGCAAGACACAGCGGCCCTGACGGCCTCCCGGACCGCCCGGAGTAAAGCCCCCCCACCCCCCCTTCCCCTCACTACCCTATCTCCGGAGCGTTGCGCGCGACGCTTTGTAACAGCGGTGACATCGTGTTCATGACATATTCGTCATTCCGGCTTGTCACGAGCGCGAGCAGACGACGCTTGGTGCGTACGTGTCTCGTGCCTTGGCGCCGAGAACATAACAAAGATCGGCGCCGAGCTCAAGGGTCAGGCAGTCCCTTCCTGGTCTCCATTGTGTCTGGATGCGTCTTACGCCGCCCCGGCACCCATCGAAACCGACGGCCACAACGGCACATCACACGGCTTCGTTCGGTTTTCTTCATACTGACGTTGTCATGCCACAGCCGCCATACAGTCGTCGTCATCTCATCGTACTCTTGCCGTCGTCATCGCATTATCATTGTTATTCAATCAATATAATTCAGGATTCTCCATCTCATTGTCATCATCGTCATACGCCTTCGTCGTTCGATCAATATCATTCCTTCGTCATTTCATGGTCAGAGTGTCGGCGTCATACAGTCGTCCTCATGCCGCCATGCTCAAGGTGGCAAGCCAGTGCCATACCACCCTGGCAAACGAGTGCCTTAGCAAAGTAGGTCGATATCAGAGTATGTTGCATATAGCCGAAGCAAGCAATGCAATCTTCAGGATTGCATTGGTAAATAAACGTGGTAAATAAACGTGGCTTCAGGAATGTGGTCCATCGCTACAATGCTCAATCGCTATTCGTATTACCATCGAAAGTGATCGTGATATAGGTTCTGTCATTTATTTCGTTAAAACTACCTAAGTAACACCGCCCAGTGTTAACTTAAACAATCCGGACTATATTGCGATATTCATGCGAAATTTGAGCAATATGAAAAAGGAGGTAAGATCACATTTTTATTTAGTTTTTATGAGGGGGAAATCCGGTGATATTATTAAACAGGAGCAGAGGCGCTGGGTGTTGGGGAAGCGCTATAGATCCCGTGCAATGAGACGTCAAGTTCCGCGACTAGCAGAGGCGAATATTTGATGTGTATCCCTGAATAAGTGGATGACGAGTCGTGTATTATAAACGCGTGTATACAGAAATCTGCTCACTTACATACTGATGTGGCCAACCTGGAAGCCCGAACCTTCGTATATCGCATTACGTCAAGTAAGAAAGCTGAGGCTGGTCAGGTGCATGCGCGCTCGCGAGCCAAAATTTGAAATAGTGCACAAGCAGTCGCGAGGAAATTGCTTATTAGGGGCGAAGCTCCTTATAGCGGCACCCGTTCGTCCCCGTCGTAGTAGGTAGCCACGTCTAGTTTTATGAATTGCTCAATAGATGGCGTTGTGTGTCCGTATATGTATGTATACCCATATATACATATATATGTATACGTATAGTATAACCGGAAGCCGACTTCCGCTTCCGGTTCCACTTCCGGTTCCACTTCTGTTTCCACTTCCGGTTCCGCTTCCGGTCCCGCTTCCGGTTCCGGAAGCCAGCTTCCGGCTTCCGGAGAACGCTTCCGGCGTTTTATGAAAAAAAAGTTGTCGCAGTTTCCCCTGAAAGGCGAAGCATCAATTGCGATAGCAAACTTGTAGAGAGCTATACGGAGTAATGATATTAGCTTTGTCAGCTGTATAAACTTGGACATGCAGCAGCATCGGCAACACGCAGAACTGTTGTCGACGCCATCGGCGTTTGCCCGCGTTAGCTCAAAATGCGTGCGGCGTTGGTGACTGTTGCTGGAGCCTCTGATATAAATAGGCACTTGGTGCCGCAGCTAAACGTCGCCTCCCTTCCCTCCCCCTCCTCCACGGCTTCTCGCGCGTCTGAAGAAGGCGCGTTTGCTCTACATATATGGTGATTGTAAAGGAGAAAAGAGACGCCTACTTCTGCAGCCCTTAAGCGAGCACGGCGCAGAACGCGCGTTTGTTCTCCGCCGCGCGTTCACTCCCCGTGAAAGACGCGCCCCTCGCGCCCTTTCACTCGCACATACAACGTTCGGCGCGCGGCGACGATTTCATCTCAAAATGACGTCATACGGAACCTCACGGCGACGGCGACGGCGACGCCGACGGCAGAAATCTGCTTTTGAGTGTCCATATAATTGCTATCGCAATAAAAGAGACGCCTACTTCTGCAGCCCTTAAGCGAGCACGGCGCAGAACGCGCGTTTGTTCTCCGCCGTGCGTTCACTCGCCGTGAAAGACGCGCCCCTCGCGCCCTTTCACTCGCACATACAGCGCGCGGCGACGATTTCTTCTCCAAATGACGTCATACGGAACCTCACGGCGACGGCGACGGCGACGCCGACGGCAGAAATCTGCTTTTGAGTGTCCATATAATTGCTATCGCAATAAAAAGAAAAGTGGTCGCAGTTTCACCTGAAAGGCGAAGCATCAATTGCGATAGCAAACTTGTAGAGAGCTATACGGAGTAATGATATTAGCTTTATCAGCTGTATAAACTTGGACATGCAGCAGCATCGGCAACACGCAGAACTGTTGTCGACGCCATCGGCGTTTTGCCCGCGTTCGCTCAAAATGCGTGCGGCGTTGATGACTGTTGCCGGAGCCTGTGATATAAATAGGCACTTGGTGCCGCAGCTAAACGTCGCCTCCCTTCCCCCCCCCCTCCCCCACGGCTTCTCGCGCGTCGGAAGAAGGTGCGTTTGCTCTACATATATGGTGATTGTAAAGGAGAAAAGAGACGCCTACTTCTGCAGCCCTTAAGCGAGCACGGCGCGGAACGCGCGTTTGTTCTCCGCCGTGCGTTCACTCCCCGTGAAAGACGCGCCCCTCGCGCCCTTTCACTCGCACATACAGCGTTCGGCGCGCGGCGACGATTTCTTCTCCAAATGACGTCATACGGAACCTCACGGCGACGGCGACGGCTACGGCTACGGCGACGGCGACGCCGACGGCAGAAATCTGCTTTTGAGTGTCCATATAATTGCTATCGCAATAAAAAATTCCGAAAGTTGTGTCCGTAGCGCGGAATCGAACCAGGGACCCCTCGCTTCCGAACGCGCGGCGCTAACCACTACGCCACGAAGCGCACATAGACACACGCACCACGATGGCAATAAATACCCAACATTAACGAAAGGCCGCGTTTCTAGCGCGTTTCTAACGCGTTTGTGCTAGCGCGTTACGGCCCGTGTAAGAAGCTGGTGTAAGACGCTGTGGCCTCTCCGCCTTACCTTCAACGCGTTTCGAGCGCGCTGCCCAAGGCGGTGGCAAGTCAAGTTCAAGTCGAGGAGCGTTTATGAATACGGGGGGTATACTCTCTCAGCAGTCATGTGATGGCGTCGGCAAACGCGGTGCACGTTCCGGCATGTGTAAATGGCTGCGTAAGACGCTGTGGCCGCTCCCCCTTACTAGAGAGTACTGCACGTTTGTAACGCGTTTGTGCTAGCGTCCCCTTAAGCGGGAGATCCGATGATTCCCTCCGGAGCTTCGCCCACTCATCATCATTCACCCCGTGGATATGCGGTGATTTTTTGTGCCGTCTAACATATATATATATATATATATATATATATATATATATATATATATAATGAATTTTGTTGCATTTTTGTAACACCTTGTCTCGAATGCTATAGAAAGATTACAGAATTTTCAAGGGTATTCTTGTAAGCTATTCTAGCATTTTCTATTGATGCGTTAGCATTCATAGGGTACTTCGCGCCCTCCCCGGGTGCTATCTATTTATCAATCTATCTACCTATCTATCTATCTATCTGCCTGCTTGCATGCCTGCCGTTCCTGCCCTCACTGCCCTGCCCTGCCCTGCGTGTGTTTGTATCTAACGGTTTACCCGCCTATCTGGGTCACGGTAGACCTTTGGTCGAATGGGTAGCGCATCCAGCTGCCGTGCTGATGTAACAAGGTTCGAAACCACCCAACGGACCAACTTGGATCACTGAGTATGCGGCAATGTGCCGCTTTTGAACGAACTTCTTTCACGCCTACCTGGTGGGTCACTGCAAGAAGCCGGAACTGGGTAGTCACCCATGTCTGAGTTAAATCTTTGACACGGAATCGCACTCGGTATGTGTGATTCGGTCTGTGCTGGTCTTCAATGAACCTCTTTGATGCCAACTTGAGTGTCTGGGTGTGCGTCACTATAGGTGTGTACCGCTCTTCAAATAACGTCCTTGACGACAACTAGACTAACTAGCTGTGTGCCACTGGGAAAGTGCTGCTCTATACAATCACGAAAAAAGTTGCCTCGAATTTCTCCGATGCTGAGCAGAATCGAACGGCTTCACAAAGGTGCCTCGAGGACTGCAACCCGATGCATTAGCAGGCTGCGCCACAAGTGCACTGTGTATGTGCCTCGCCTTTCAGGCGAACGCTTTAGAGAGCTGCGCCATGAATGCAATGAGTATGCGCCGCTCTTAATGAACATCTCGCCTAATTAGAGTCACTGAGTATGTGCCAGTGAGTGTGCGGCAATCGAGAGAACCATTTTAAACGTTTGCACGCACCGGGGCGCCACGCTTCTCGCCTCGAAGGCCATGCGCGGAATTCTCGGCAGTGCCACTAGATGGAGCAAGACGTCCATAAAAAAAAGCACGGCAGCGGGGATTGATGGCGCCGAGTGTAAATAGGGATGTGCGAACGAGGAATCCCGCACATGTAGAACATGCCTCATGCATAACTCGTTTCGACGGTAGCTGTAAGTTGTGTCGCGGTACTGATTCAGTGCCGACGCAATAGCGTCGACAGTAGCCGTGAGGTTGGTTCTGTCAGCTGTTTTTCAGTAAAGAACATGTTACAGCCGAGCGAATATCCAAACATAGGATCCCAGTTATTGCACTAGATGGTTTTTTTACAGAAGATCTATAGACAAGACTGAAGAAATCACTGGGGCAATAAGTTAATAAACTATACAGGATGTTGCATGTAACGTGAGCCAAAGTTTAAAAATATGCAAGTACCCGCCGTGGTTGCTTAGTGGTTATGGTGTCGGGCTGCTTAGCACGAGGTCGCGGAATCGAATCACAGCCACGGCGCCCGCATTTCGGTGGGGGTAAAATGCGAAAACACCCGTGTACTAACATTTAAGTGCACGTTGAAGAACCTCAAGTGGTCCAAATTATTCCGGGGTCCCCCACTACGGCGTGCTTCATGATGAGATTGTGTTTCTGGTACGTAAAACCCCGTCATTTAATTTTAATTTGAAAATATGCAAATGCCACGTAGCTGGACAGAACCAAGGTAATGCTGTTTTCCGTCGCTTATAGATACTCAGATTATTTCTTGCGTTCCACCTAATTACGTAATTAGTCGTAATTAAATAATGAATTCTCAAATATTATAATCACATTAAAAGCGACGATGAGAAAATCGCAGAGGAAGATGAAAAACTCATGATACAGTTTCTGTTGCTCAATACGTGCTACATATAAGTGTTTTTATGTCCGTGAAAAAATCCCGCGAATACACGCTAAATAGCCGCGCGTTAGGCCGCTCGAGACATTGCGGGTATTCGCGGGCCTGATGGTCGATGCTAGACTACCGAAGCCCGAAGGTCTAGCTATTCATCAAGGGACTACACAGTCACCCACGTTGACTGGAAAGCGGTTACATGCAGAAATGCACAACTAGATTGATGGCACCAGAAATGTCCACGATATACCCTGACAATTCTAACGCATTGAACAACCGTCCGTATGTGCTTTATTGGACGTAACTTCCTAAGTGCCCTTCGGTATAGCGACATACATAGGCGGGAAGGTTTGATTTTTCCGGGGGGGGGGGGGGGGGGTTGGCTGGGGCCGGACTAGCTTTCCGATACCTAATATATATATATATATATATATATATATATATATATATATATATACCCTGTGCTAGAAATTTTCTATTTCTCGCGTTCTGGCAAACGTCAGTATATCGACACTGCAGGCAAATTTTTCGCTGTTGTCATCGCCCTGTTGTTCTGTATTACATCCAAATGCCGTATAAATGAGCGACCCATACAGTGGGTGCGGTAAAAAGCACGCAACAGAGAGCCGACAAGGATTCCGGCTTGATTGGCATTATCTTCGGTTATATATTCGGGTTCGTTGTAGGTCAGGTAATCAAACGCGGATTGGAAGGAGAGCACGCGTCTTCTCCTATAGCCCTGCCGTAGCTGTGGATGACTGTGCGCGGCTGACGCTTATGCGGCCCGCGTGTTATATCTAATTCTTGGTAATCATTGGTGGGTGCACTAATAAAGGGCGAGCAGGGATGGCTGCTAACTTCATGTGCGCGGTCTTCCTTGCCGGGCTGTCTTTCCGCGCCCCTAGTGTTGCAGAGTTAAGAGACAATGGTCATTGTAGATCACTGACAGAGGCCCTCTGCAGTGGATATAAAAATAGGCAGATAATGACGATGAATCTAATTTTCAGAGTTGCGGTGAATCGCGCGGCTGTACGAACCGTTCGCCACCGCTGCCGGCGTTCTTCATAATGCTTGCTTTGTGAAAGCGAGTGCTCGAGGTCGTCCAGTGAGGTATTTACAGGTTTACATGGTCCGTGCATTACACTATGCTTGCTATTTTAACTTAGGTGAAAATTTACTACAACTTATATATAACGGCCAATATAACTAACGTATAGACATTCTGTCGCGATTTTGAGGGGCCTTTCACGAGACCGGTCCATTTGACCTCATTTTTTCAACTACGAGTATGAAATCTTCCGTAAACCTCCGCGATCGCCTCCTCTCGACATCCAGTAGCGACGCGCGAAAGTACGCTGCGCGAGACAATTCGCTGTTGAGCCCGATCAGAATCCGCGCATGGAACTTGATTGCTTCTCGGTTGGATGTATTTTTTTTAATATTGGCTGCCAAGTTGGGGGTGCGGCCCCCACACGGGTGCAATCCTTACACATATTTACACGGTAAGAATCTTCCTTCGTGTAATTGACTTCTACTTAGCTATCACTAATGATGCTTCGCCTTCCCGGCCAAACTGCACTTTTTTTAATACTTTGAATCCGAGTATAAGCGCTGCTGCGCATGACTTCTCGATTTCTATTTATTGTGATCTCGAGTAAATCCGGGTTGGCATCATTACGGTTACTGAGTGAATTCTATATACAAGGTGTTTCAGCGAACACTTTCAAAAATTTTTAAAGGTTGCCTGAGGCAGATCGCACCATTCTAGTTCATGAGCTCGACTACTGAAACAGGCGGACATTACTTGCACAAAAAATTGAAATGCATAATCAACTTATTCGCAAATTAACTAATCAAATTTTTAGCTAATTGCCTTATGGCACATGTTGCAATTTAAACATTCTTGCCGAGGAAATGCCGTGCACGCTTGTAACTAGTTCTCAGGCTAATACCATCGTCGAGATATTAATTCTCTAACTTTGCGGGTAAATGCATTGGCGTGACAATCACTTTATTAACAAAACGCTAACAATTGTTCCGTTGCTTGCCACGTACCCAGAGGCGCATACTCAATGACCCAAGTTGGCGAGATGTTCATTGAAGAACAGTATACACCCAGTGCATTTCTAGCTCAGATTGCTATAACGTTGGCGTCAAAGGTGTTGATTTAAAAGCGGCACATACTCAGTGCATTCGTAGCGCAGCCTGCTAGTGCGTCGGATTTCCGCCCTCGAGAAATGCTTGTGACGTGGAAATGCCTGCCGCACCGCTCGTGTTCCCATTGGAGCGCAGGCTCTAGGGGTTAGGATAGTCGCAGAAAGACAGGGTAGTCGCAAGGTAATTCAGGATAGTCGCAGAAAAGACAGCGCTGGCAGCCGATATTACTTCCTGTTGCGGAGGAAGTGACAAGGGTGGCGCGAGCTCTGCCAATGGCTCAGCGAGAGGCCCCGAGTCCTGACTCCGGTATTGCAACCGACGCCGCTATCACCTCTCAGGCACGGGGCATGTGATTCAAGTTTGGAGCCGCCACGGAAACTTTAGCGCTCGCAGCCTACAGTGATGGAGAGGAGGAAAGAGGAGATAGGCCGGAACCACCTTCTCGGTTCATGCGACAGCGATCTTTTAAAGAAGGCATTGGACGTGGTTCGATTCCACTCAACATCAGATAAATTTATTGGATCTTTTTTTTTGTCATTGTTGAGCGGCAGATTCGCAGTGGCATATATCTATTTACCAAAGTTCACGACAAAGATGCTCATTGAAGAGCGGCACCCACCTACGGGCACATACCGAGCGATCGAAGTTGGCATGCAAGAGTTTCATCGAAGGCCAGCGCTGACCGATTGGCACATACCCTGTGGTCCAATTCGGCGTCAAAGAATTTCTTCCAAGAGTGGTACCTAGCCAGTATCACATCTGCAGTCAGCCATGTCGGTGCGAAAGAGGTTCATTGAAAATTGGCACGCACGTACACATTGCTGCATACTCCGTGACCTAAGTTGATCCGACGAAAGGTTGTTGAGCGCAGAGAAACACGAGGACAAAGAACGCACGTCGGGCCCACTGGCGCGCCCAATGTGCCCGTGGACAAACGAAGCACATCGGAAGCCTGTGCGTCCAATGTGTCTTCTTTTGTCCGCGTGTTTTCGTGCGCTCAGCCACCATTAGTAAAGATGCACCAACAAGAACACTTCACCACCGTTGGTGTGACGGTTGGTTTCGCACCCTTCTTCGTCAGCGATGAAGCCCTATGCGCTACCCATTCGACCGCGAAGTATCCAGTAAGCCAGATAGGCCGCAAAACAGTTAGATACAAAGATAAAACATACACACATACATAAATAAATAGACCTCGGAAAGTGCGGGGCGCACCCTAAGAATGCGAATGCATTAAAACCCGACAGAACCCATCTCAAAATCAGTGTTGATGTTAGTGCGATTCGCATTGAATCAAGGCTTCACCACATCCTATTTCAACCGCCGAAACATGCGACGCATGCTGCGTGTATGCAGCCGCGATGCGCTCCACGCGCTCCCTACCACCGGACAATCTCAGCCAGCTGGCGCCGCCGCAGCAATGTTCCGCATGGAGCGTTTGTTAATATATATATATAAACACGACGGCCTGAATAGATGTGACACGTGTTCAACGAGCACCGGCGTTAGTTAAGTTGGAAGTACCCAGTTAACCAAGTAGGGATGAAGGAAGTTCAGTAAAGAGTTGCACATAACCACTAGCACATATCCAATAGCACAATTTGGCATCCGGTTCACTGCAGAGTGCCACGGACAAAGTGATCCATGCCTAGTGCTCCGAGGTTGCGTCAAAGCGATGCAATGACCAGCAGCAATTACCCTGTGCCACATATACAACGACCCAAGTTGGCGGGGAAAACGGTTATAGACATATATAGGTAGATTCTGAGGCAGCCCCTTAAATGTCGGTGAAGTGCCATAAAAACGCTAATCGCATTAGCAATGAGGCCGCAGATTTGTCTGTGGCCCCAGATCGTGCGCTTTCGCGAGATTACTGCGTGGGAGGATTTTGGGTGTTGCACTGTAGATTTCGCCAAATTCAGGTCCTCAAACCTGCGTCTTCTGTTGCAGCTTGTCTCGTCAATAGAATACCTGGTTACATGTGACTGGTTACATAAACAAGAAATAGAATTACAGAGATTATTACCAAGTAAACAAAGCAATCGTTAAATTACAAACTTACCGAAATGCAATTGATATTACAAGTGGTTAATTGCATGTATTTCGTTACGTACAAATCTGATTAACGAGCACCCAATTAATGATATCCGGGGGTTTTTGCAATTCACCTCCATCAAAATGCAGCCGCCACAGTCGCGATTTCATCCCATGCGCTCGGGCTTAGCAGCGGAACGGCTAAACCACTACGCCACCTTGGCGGGCTTCGCGAAAAGAAAACTTTGACATCCAGGGCAGTGAAAAGTGCGCTCAATTTTAAACAGTCGTCTCTTATGTTTACGCACCGAGAAAGAATCCCAGATGGCACACACCTGAAAGAGAGAGATGTAAAAAAGAACACCTGGTCGCAAAGAACATTCAACTCACGCAAATAAACAAAGCCGGCCGAAGTTTTTTTTTTTTCTACTTTGTTGACGTATGGGACCAACCGCGAGATGTGACCATTTATCACGGCGTAGATGGTGTTACCGCTGTTACCGTTGCTTCTTTCGTTGAAAACTCGCTGCCTACGCTCAAGCTCCTGCTCTACGGCAAAACTGATTTATCCAGTTGCTTACATGTATTTACCGAGCAAAGCTCAAAACCGTACTGTCTCTTCTGTCTTTGGTGTTACTTGTTTTGGACAAGCAACGTCTTGCAGTACGTACACGTGTGAGGATCAAAAACAGCCAACGAAAAGTAGTTGAGGATAAATTGCGGCTACACCCTGTGCGCTCTGTTTCCTCGGCTTCACTTAAGAGCTGTGCATTTGTTCATTGCCTTCTTTCCCGTTTCTAACCCTGCTTACCAGTTTCGTTTCAACTTTGACCTTCAGCTCGGCCTCCTTTTTTTTTAGTGGCGTTCTTGCGCGAAGGCAGAGAAGGAAATCTACAAGTGCTTTGTGAAGCGACTGTTTTTATTTCCAGAAAGATTTTCTAACGCGAGATAAATATAAAGGTTGAAAACTCATCTTGGTATATCCCATCGACTACCTATATCGATTCATATGTGATTTATTGATGTACACAAAACCTCCCCTGAAATTTCTTCAGGACGACATGGCCAGCCATATCCAGCATACCTTGCCTCTCATGAAAGCTGCGTTACCTGGTACTGTATGAATATTCTTTCATTGTTTGCGGTTGTGATGCCACCCTCCTCTGTATAGTCACCGCACGGAGGGCTAAATTACGGTGAGATACAGAGTTTGTGGTTGCAAAAAGAAATAAAACTCAAAGCTAAAGAAACTAACGCAGGCAAGCTAAAATAAACTTGGACATGCAGCAGCACCGGCAACACGCAGAACTGTTGTCGACGCCGTCGGCGTTTTGCCCGCGTTCGCTCAAAATGCGTGCGGCGTTGGTGACTGTTGCCGGAGCCTCTGATATGATGATGATGATGATTAGTGGTTCTTGAGGGAAAGGGAAAGGTTGGCGCTATCTTCTGCAGCCCTTGAGGGAGCACGGCTCAGCGCCAATATTGGCGACTCCACTCTATCCCTTCTTTCGCTCCCACTTACCCCTCCCCGTTGGCGCTGAGCCGTGCTCCCTCAAGGGCTGCAGAAGATAGCGCCAACCTTTCCCTTTCCCTCAAGAACCACTTATCATCATCATCAGCGCCAATATAAATAGGCACTTGGTGCCACAGCTAAACATCGCCTCCCTTCCCTCCCCCTCCCCCCCTCCCCCACGGCCTCTCACACGTCGGAAGAAGGCGCGTTTGCTCTACATATATGGTGATTGTAGAGGAGTAAAAAGACGCCTACTTCTAAGTAATCACAGGAAGCTGTGCCTCTATCGAGATCACAATGTTTCTTGCTGGTTTCAAAAGGCCCTTGCCTGACGCTTCCTACTGATCCCTAATTCGATCCGTTAAAGTGGTTGTCATTTGATTCTGCGTTTTCTCAAGTAAGATCCATGGACGTCTTGTCATGGAACACCACTGAGCTACATGTCTTTACGTGACAATGAGCTACGAAACATATACTGAAAGTCGAGGGTTTCTCTAGCCGCCATGCAACTAGGGCCAATCGCCAAGCGTGCGTTTAGGAGTCGAGAGCACAGTTTCGTATAAAAATTACTAGCTTGGGGCTTCAAATGTTGTTGTGACGGTCTCGTGACCATTTATTACGCGTACTTTTTAAGATTTCCTAGTACTCATTGCTTTAAAAAACAACAAGCTAATTAGTATCTGCATGAATAGGTAAACATTGTGAATTGTTCATTCACAACGCTATATTTTGTTGAATGTTATGAGCTTGCAAAGTACCAAAGGCATTTAAAGCAAACACGACAAAGTTTAGTCATATCCACGTACCATTCAACATTCCCACGGTCTTTGAAATACCATATTTGCAGCCCCCGCAGACATCAGTACACGAGTTCTCTCAAGGAATCTCTTTAGGAAATTATACGGATGGGAATTTCTATAAAAGCGCTCTGACGTGATAGTGCACTGCTGACTGCGAATCAGCGCTTGAATTGCCTCGAGTTGCAAGCTTTCGCGAGCAAATTAGGGTGTAAATGTTCAGTATTGTTCATGCCATGTAAGTCACCGTGTTGAGGTGCTTCTAAATACTTATGACACTTCGACTTCTTCGTAGATATCTGTATTGCTTTTTTTTTCTAATGTGAAGCATTTTTGCCGGATTGAACCCACTTTTCTGTAACGACCATGTCGCCGTTCTTGTGGGCCGTTTCTGTGGGCCCAACACTGAGATACTGCAGTATAAAAATGTGCCATTCCACTGGGTGTACCCCACTACAGGGTATTTGACGCTCACCAATGAATCTTTTTCATGCCAACAAGCATATGCGCCACTCGGTGTGTGCAGCCGAAGTCACTAGGTACATATGACCAGGGCCTCCGCATATGTTCCCCAGGGGCCAGTGTTCAAGGGCCGCTTTTCAATGAACCTGGTGGGGATAAATATTCTTCTAGCCTGCTTGATTTAATCAGGTATGCTACACATGTTTTTTATCGAGCATTTTTGTATACATCGCGGTAATCTTTTTCACCCCTCAAAATCTACCTTGTACCATTACCTATGACTGTAAGAGATCTGGTCGTATCAATCTCTTCCCTGATTTTTTTTTGCACCAATACACTAAACGCCTATCCTAAGATCACTCACCGACATCTAGCGCAGCCGCCTCAAAGCCTACGCGTGGCCTCCAAAATGCATGGCGCGCCGGTGCGCGCAAACGCTGATAAACGCGTCATGCGGCCACTGGACTTCTCTCTCTCGCTTTTCTCTGGGCACGGTCGCGCCATCTAATGGCCCTGCCGAGAACTCCTAGCGTAGCCTCTGAGAAGCGTTGCGCGTGGGTGCCTGCGAACCCTAAGAATTGTTCCCTTGCTAGCCACGCACCCGGTGGCACATACTCAGTGACCCAAGTTGGCGAGATGTTCATTTCAGAACCCATGGCATTGCTTGCGCTGCTCGCTAAGACGTTGGCGTCAAAGGTGTTGATTTAAAAGCGGCCCTCACTCAGTGCATTTGTGACTCAGCCTGCTAAAGCGTCGGAGTGCCGTCCTTCAGAAACCCTTGTGACGTGACAATGCCTCATTTACTAGATGCCTGCCGCATCGCTCGTTTTGCCATTGGAGCGCGGGCTCCATTGGTTGCGATTTCATCCCATACCCTCGGCTTAGCAGCGCAACGGCTAAGCCACTACGCCACCTTGGCCGGTTTCGCGAAAAAAAATAGCGTAGCTTGCACTGGAGGCGCAATGCTGAAGATGCCGTGGAGCTGATGGGCACCTAGCAAGTCCTGGCTTTTGGGCTAGGCTAAGCACTACCAAGTCAACCCCAGCATTTTCCGGAATTTATTGATTATTATTCAATTATCGATTAGCTATTGATTGGCTATCCATTGGATATCGCAAGGTATTGGCCACGTATTTGGCCTAGGCTAAGCATTACCAAGTCATCCCCAGCATTTCCCAGAATTTTCCGGATTAGCCATTCATTGGCTATCGATTGGTTATCGGTGACTGACTAAGCTTAGATAGTCCCAACCATGCTTAGCTGAACTTACCCATGCTCAGCTTCGCTATATAATAGGGGTACGTGCCATTAGTTGCGCTTGGACCCTTCCTGCACTGCCGCCAGGATCGTCCCACATTTTAGGATTCAGCAGACAAAATGCGCCCGGCTGAAACAGGTCCGCTGTTAAAGCTTGCACATCCAGGGCAGGGAAAAGCGCGCTCAATTTTATACAGTGGCCTCTGAAGATTACGTACCGAGATAGGATCCCAGACTGCACGCACCTGAAAGACACAAATGTAAAAAGGAAGACCCGGTCGCAAAGAACATTCAACTCGCCTAAATGTAACAGAGCCAGCCGAAGTCTTTATATATATATATATATATATATATATATATATACAGTGTTGACGTATGGGAGCAACCGCGAGCTGTACCCATTTGTTACGGCGTAGATGGTGTTACCGCTGTTACCGTTGCTGCTTTGGTTGAAAACTTGCTGCCTACGCTCTGGTACCTGCTCTACGGTAAAATTGATTTATCCAGTTGTTTACATCTATTTACCGAGCGAAGCTCTAAACTGTACTGTCTCTTCTGTCTTTGACGTTACTTGTTTTGGGCAAGCAACGTATTGCATGCAGTACGCACACGTGTGAGAATGAAACTACAGCCAACGAAATGTAGTTGAGGATAAATTGCGGCTACACTCTGTGCGCTCTGTTTGCTCTGCTTCACTTAAGAGCTGTCATTTGTTCACTGCCTTCTTTCCGGTGTCTAACCCTGTTTACCAGTTTCGTTTCACATTTGACCTTCAGCTCAGCATCCTTTTTTTAACTGCGTTCTTACGCCAAGGTAGACAAGGCAATCTAGAAGTGCTTTGTGAAGCCACTGTTTTTATTTCCAAGAACATTTTCTAACGCGGGATAAATATTAAGCTGGGATACTTATCGTGGTTTATTGCATCGGCTACCTATATCGAGTCATATTTGAGTTTTTGATGTACACAAGACCTCCCCAGAAATTTCGTCAGGACGACATGGCCAGCCATATCCAGCATACCTTGCCTCTCATGAAAGCTGCGTTACCTGGTACCGTGTGAATTCTTTCACTGTTTGCAGTTGTGATGCCGCCCTCTCCGGTATAGTCACAGCACGGAGGGCTAAATCACGGCGAAATACAGGGTTTGTTATTGCAAAAAGAAATAAAACTCAAAGCTGAAGGAACGAACGCTGGGAAGCTAAAAAGATATCACAAAAATCTGCGCCTCGGTCTATCGAGATCACAGTGTTTTCCTGCTGGTTTCGAAAGCCCCTCCCTGACGCTTCCTTCTGTGCATTGCCTAACTCGGTCCGCTAAAGTGATTTTCATTGATTTCGCGTTTTCTCAAGTAAGATTCATGGCGTCTTGTCATGGAGCACCGCTGAGCTACATGTCTTTCAGTGACTGTGAACTAGGAAACATATACTGAAAGTCGAGGATTTCTATAGCCGCCATTCAACTAGGTCCAATCGCCAAGCGTGCATTTAGGAGTCGAGAGCACAGTTCCTATAACAAATACTAGCGAGAACCCTGGCGCTGCTATCGTGCGCGCCTTCCGAGCCGATGTACCTTGAAAGCCATTAGTGTTGGGGACAGAGTCCTCCTTGCGCTGTGTTTTCGCGGCTTAGTTTGCATTGAAGCGAGCGGAGGCACGAAGGTCAATTCGCTCGCCGCTGCTGCGCGCTTACTCCCTCCAGCGTTTTGACAGTGGGTTTCCGCCCCTATCGAGTGAGTTGCGTTCATGTTTGCTTGTGCGCATGTAACCCGATGCTTGCAAATTTAGATAGAATGCTTATGTTTACAAGTTTATACGACAGATAAAACTACTATACTTACTTCGTATAGCTGTCCACCAATTTGCTATCGCAATCGATGCATCGCATTCGGGTGAAACTGCAACCTATTTTGTATCTATATTTTCTAATCGTTTTCCCGCCAACGTGGGTCACTCATTAGTCCGTGGTCGAATGTGTATCGCATTGGGCTGTTGCGCTGAGGAAAGTGAGTTCAAAACTAACCATCGGACCACGTTCAGTCACTTAGAATGTGACAATGTGTACATACGTGCCGCTCTACAATGAACCTTTTTAACGTCGACATGGGTCGCTGTATATGCGAGACCGGGTAGGTACCGCTGTTCCAGGAGACTATTTGACACCCATTTGGACCACTGCGTATGTTCGTCTTGGTCGGTGCGCGCCTTCAACGAACCTCTTTGACGCCAACACGGGCAACTAGGTTACGTAGCGCTGAGATGTGCCGCTCCAAAATAGCGATAAATATAATTGAAATTTCTGCGATACTTGGTATAAGGGAACCCGGCAATATTTAACCCAATAACCCAACAACGCTTTAACGAGCTGCGCCATGAATGCACCTAGTATGAGCCACTCTTCAATGAACCTCTCACCAACTTGAGTAGCTGGGTATGTGATACAGAGTGTCCGCAAGTGAGGAAAAAACATTATGGGCTTTCGCACGCACCGGTGCGCCACGCTAATCATCACGGAGACTACGGGTGGAGTTCGCGTAAGCGCCACTAGATGGAGCAGTGTGCTGGAAAGAAGCGAGATAGAGAGGCGCGTATACTTCATGATGCGTCTCTCAAGCGTTTGCACGCACCGGCGCGCTACGCATCTCGGAAGTTATGCGCAGGCTTCACGGCGGCGCCGCTAGATAGCGCCGAGTATTCTTAATGAAGAGCAGAAGTGGTGTCCCGCTACCGTGCATAAGGTAATACGTTGGTGTCGCTATACTGATTTAATGCAACACACACTACCAACGAGAGTCATCGTGAGATGAGTTCGGGCAAATGTTCAAAAAATTTAGGCTACTGAGGTCGAGAAAAAAGGGGGTTCATCTACGGTAAGAGTTCACTATAAGCCCTGTGTTGCTTCTCAACAAAGATTATAAGTCCCGCAATTCACATTTCATTACCAGTAGGAGACTTCCGGTCAGGGCTCCTACTTATGCGTAATTGTAATGCATTGCTTATGCAGTCATCGCGATAAACCGACATCATTTGTGTAAACACATGTTTCCATGTTGTGGCGATTGCAATGTATACAAGGGGTTGTTTCACTGCAAAGTTTGTTCTGATTACTCAAAGAATGACAACATTTCCTTAACCGACCGCTGTGTCATTGACGCGCTAAACACCAAGATACTATTGGACACTGTCACAAAAGAGCGCGTAATCCAAGCGCGAGCCGCGTGTCACGCAAGCCAGCGAAAGAACACGCCGGCCCCGCGGCAACTTCAACAGAGGGGGAGAGTGCATATGCCTCAAACAGCAACGCGAGCAGCGGCGCCGAAACGTCTAGAAGAGCCTCGACGAAGCGACGTTAACCGGAGAGAGAGAGAGAGCACACGCGCTCGTGTAGACACCTTCTCAGCCGGCGAGTCGAAAGAGATAACTACAGCGTGAGTGTGTGCCTACAGCATGAGTCATCACCCCTCTCGACGAAGCTCCGACGGCAGCGGTCGAAGGTACGAGAAAAGACTCGAAGGCCATGCTACGAGATCACGACTCCGATAGGAAGGTTCGAGAACGCCTGTGGAAGCTATATAACCTCCGTGCGAGAATCCGAGAGAGGAGTTAAAGGAGTTCAGTCCGCACCGGTGAAGTGAAGTAACGTGAAGACCGAGCGTCTGCGGAAGGAGGGGATTCCCCGGCAAGCTAGTCGATGGGTTCATCGAGCGTCGGCATTTCCAGAAGAAGTTCTTTCTTTGAGATTTGCCCGAGCTACGCCGAGATCGTCTGACTCCAAGACCAACCAGCACGGGTGAATAGGATTGGACACTTAGTGTTCCTTTTCATTTTGTCGTTTACGTGTTGGACTCTTAGGGCTTGTCGTTAATTATTTTCCTGTGTTTTGTGAATACCCATATGATTTGTATTGGTTTGTGTCTAGCCTAAGTGTGCAAGTGTGTGTGTAACTGCCTTGTGTGAAGAATATATTTTTTGTGTTTTGACAACTCTGGGCTCTGACTCGGTCTTTGGACAGCAACCGGCGTTCGCTGGCGCACCAGAGGGCCCATCCTTAATTGTCCTTGCTTTAGTGGGATTATTTTCGGAAGCTGATAAGTCGGCTTTGGAATTTGGTCCGGCGTCTGCGCCTCGTTCACGGGGTCGGTGACAATATTTCTGGCGTCCGCGACAGGACCTTTCTGGTGCAAATTGTGTGTCCATAGTATGGAGAAAGAGCCTAGGGTCGTTTACATCGCTATTGTAAACGATTTTGAGTATTGCACCACGGTTTGCTAACTTGTGTGCAGAGAGCAGTTCGATAGTTGATATCTAGGCAGATATTTTTTGCACGCGGCTAGATTTTTGAAGGGCATTATTGATCTCGAGGAATTAGTTGCCATTGGTGAATAGATGGGTCTTTGCAGAGCGGAACTACGGAAGTGGGTTAGTCAGAAGGAAAAAGAAGCTGTAGAAAGAGAGAAGCTAGCGGCCGAACGGGCCAAAGAAGAAAGGGAAGCGGAATTAGCTGAGAGAGAAAGACAAAGACAGCATAAGTTAGAACTCGAACGACTTCGTTTGCAGCAGCGCACAGACGCTCCCGCCCAGGCAAGAGTCGATAGCACTGAAAGGGAAGAAACTAGCTTCCGTCTGAACCCAAGCAAACTGCTTGTGGCATTCGATGAAAGAAAAGATGATCTGGATGCTTACTTGCACAGATTTGAGACAGTTGCTAAAAGCCAGAATTGGCCAGAGGATCAATGGGCCACTGCGTTGAGCACGTGTTTGAGTGGAGAAGCACTTATTGTGTACGGTAGGCGGACGCCAACCGATGCCTCTAATTATGGAAGGGTGAAAGCCGCTTTACTGAAGAGATTTAGGTTCACTGTAGAAGGTTTCCGAGACAAGTTTAGGACTGGAAAGCCCGCCGATGGAGAGACTGCTACGCAATTTGCCGCGCGGCTCAGCCACTATTTTGATAGGTGGACCGAACTTTCAGAGACTCCACAGGAGTACGGTGCGCTTAGAGAGCTTCTGGTCAAGGAGCAATTCCTCATCAGTTGCCACCCTAGCCTGTCACTCTATCTGAAAGAACGGAAATCTAAATCGCTTCAAGGATATGTTGGAATTGGCAGATCAATTTTTGGAAGCACAGGGAGGCACCAATCTCTCTAAGATCAAAAAAGAGAAGCCAGAGGACTCAGAGAAACCGACATCCGATGAAAGAAGAAACCCTCAGAAACCTGTCCCGAGATGTTATCTTTGTAACCGACTGGGCCATCATGCTAGCAACTGCCGGAGCAATTTTACGCGCCCCAATGAAGTCAAATGTTTTAAATGTGGGCGAACGGGGCACAAAGCAGATACATGCCGCAACGTAGTGAAGGAAGCTCCCCAGGCATCCTGTGTGTATGCCCCGCCAAAACACCAAGAAGACGTAAACGCAGAATTTGTCGAACTCCGAGACGGAAAAAGAATTCCGGTCGTTAATGCGGTGATGACCCAACGCCCCGAATTTCCCGATAAGGGAATGCCCGTACTTGCCGGAAAAATGGCAGACAAACAAATCACGGTGTTACGAGATACCGGCACCAGCACAGTGATCGTACGAAGGGACTTGATCAAAGACGATGAGCTCACGGGCGAAAGCCGTTTAGTTTACCTGATCGATGGTACGACTAGGAAGCTTGCTGAAGCCAAGATTGAGGTCGACACCCCCTATTACACTGGGAATGTCACTGCGCTTTGCATGGACAGCCCACTGCATGACCTAATTCTAGGAAACATCGAGGGAGTTCGCGCCCCAGATGACCCAAAACCTTTGAACGAATCACCGAAGATCGAACCATCGACGATCGAAGAGCCACACGGAGAACCATCAGCTGTTGACGGAAACACCGCGGCAGCAGACACCCGAGCTCAAGCAAAGGCTCAGACAAGGCCTTTCCAACCCTCTTCCACACCCAATTTCGAAAATAAAGCGACCGGGACTCATAACCAAGTCAAACACCACCATCGAAAAACCAAGGACAGGAAATTTAAATTTAAGAACCGTTGACGATTAGTGTGTGGTGCAAAGTGTTTTGATTGAGCGCACCGAGTGTTTATTTATGTATCATGGACATGGTGTTTGTTTGTGTTCCGTAAACTACCCTGTCATATTTTTGTATACTTGTTGCACATGTATATATACTTCAAATGTTTGCCTTGTTACGCGAGATATGTATTTTTGTATAGTACAAGTGTAATTGTTACGCGAGGGATGTGTTATTGTGTAATCCAAGTGTACCTGTGTTACTTGTGTTTGTATTCGATGTATTGCGAGTGAAGTGACGTGTGAATTGTGTTGGACTGATTTATGGACTTACGGACTCGTGCGTAGTGGACTCTTGTGCGCGCTTTTGTGTTTTCTTGAATATTATTGCATAATATTCTTAAAGTGGGGGCAGTGTCACAAAAGAACGCGTAATCCAAGCGTTCGCCGCGTGTCACGCAAGCCAGCGAAAGAACACGCCGGCCCCGCGGCAACTTCAACAGAGGGGGAGAGCGCATACGCCTCAAACAGCAACGCGAACGGCGCCGCAACGTCTAGAAGAGCCTCGACGAAGCGACGTTAACCGGACAGAGAGAGAGAGAGCACACGGGCCCGCCGAGACACCTTCTCACCCGGCGAGTCGAAAGAGATAACTAGAGCGAGAGTGTGCGCCAACAGCATGAGTCATCATCCCCCCTCGACGAAGCTCCGACGGCAGCGGTCGAAGTTACGAGAAAAGACTCGAAGGTTCCCAAGCTTTGGCCATGCTACGAGATCACGACTCCGATAGGAAGGTTCGAGAACGCCTGTGGAAGCTATATAACCGCCTTGCGAGAATCAGAGAGAGGAGTTCAGTCCGCACCGGTGAAGTGATGTAACGTGAAGACCGAGCGTCTGCGGAAGGGGATGCCCCGGCAAGCTAGTTAACGAGTTCATTGAGCGTTGGCATTTCCGGAAGAAGTTCTTTCTTCGAGATTTGCCCGAGCTACGCCGAGATCGTCTGACTCCAAGACCAACCAGCACGGGTGAATACGATTGGACACTTAGTGTTCCTTTTCATTGTGTTGTTTACGTGTTGGACTCTTAGTGCTTGTCGTTAATTATTTCCTGTGTTTTGTGAATACCCATCTGATTTGTATTGTGTTGTGTCTAGCCTAAGTGTGCAAGTGTGTGTGTAACTGCCTTGTGTGAAGAATATATTTTGTTGTGTTTTGACAACTCTGGGCTCTGACTCGGTCTTTGGACACCAACCGGCGTTCGCTGGCGCACCAGAGGGCCCATCCTTAATTGTCTTTGCTTTCGTGGGATTATTTTCGGAAGCTGATAAGTCGGCTTTGGAATTTGGTCCGGCGTCTGCGCCTCGTTCACGGGGTCTTTGACAATATTTCTGGCGTCCGCGACAGGACCTTTCTGGTGCAAATTGTGTGTCCATAGTATGGAGAAAGAGCCTAGGGTCGTTTACATTGCTATTGTAAACGACTTTCAGTATTGCACCACGGTTTGCTAACTTGTGTGCAGAGAGCAGTTCGATAGTTGAAATCTAGGCAGATATTTTTTGCACGCGGCTAGATTTTTGAAGGGCATTATGGATCTCGAGAGATTAGTTGCCATTGGTGAGAAGATGGGTCTTTCCAGAGCTAAATAAAAGTTCATGTGCACATTTTAATAAAACACTACTATGCACGTAACACACAAATATCATTATTGAATAGTACTGACATGAAACAATCATTCACATGCAACTTACAACAATCTATAGATAAAATAAAATAGAGAAGGTTACCATCTAGAAGGAAATCCCGTGGGGCTATGAAGGCCCATTTCTAATATAGGGACATTACAATGGGCCAAGCACTTTAATAATAGAAATTTCACATTTATCCATGTAACTTGACTTATCTCGAAAGTGTACTCGCTTTTGTCGTGTGTACAGTCTGTGAGGAAGTGCTCCACAGAAACATGTGTCACAGTAGGTTCAGTTGGGGGTTCTCTTCGTGTAACACGGAGCAAAAAGCGTCCTGTCGTAAACGATGCAGAAGGGCATCAAATGTGTGGTCATTCTTCATGTTCACAGAAAACCGTAAAGTAGGCTCTACTCGATACAGCAATTACGTCTTTGTGTTCTCTTAGAATCACATATCTTCTGACAGCGTCATACGCAACTTACGCAAAATGCTTTTTGCGTCAAATTGGATGAATTCCAGATTGGTTATCACTTCAAGGAGTAAGGATCAGCCTCCAGTCAGCTGGCAACCTCGTTCGTAATTATACCAATATAACTGCGGATCCCTTGAAAGTGAAATTTATTGCCGCAAGATTAGGCAATGGTCAGTGTCGTTGCGACCAGATCCAATAGCCAGCAGGAATCGGCTTAAAACAATAATTAGGAATGACTCCGGTGCTTATATTGAGTCGGAAAATATTACCCAATTAGTATTTACTTTGTTTACAGCATTGTATTGGTTTGCCTGGAGTACTCCAAATAGTTCTGCCGAGGTAGATGACCTTGTTTCTCATAATAATTTGCGCACTATAACTAGTACCTAGGATACATGATGTCAACATTTATTAAATAACTTTCCCATGCGAATTTGTCATCGAGGCATGCTCTATAAAAACCACATTCCATCATCTTCATCATAAAGCCATGCTATGCTCTCATCCCTGAGCACAGGTGGACGCTCTTATGACGATATACTGAGAAGTTACATCGCGGAGAAACCACGACCGCCCGACATGATAAGCAACGCAGCCATTTGCGTGATGTATAGTTTTTTTATGCCAGGCCACGTACTCGTCAACAGTCACTTCGGAAACAGGCCATTACGTAGCACAAACCAGATCAGCAAATACTAACACATGCAGCTACAAACAAATCACAAACCATGTGCCTGTCTTTCTGCTTTACCGTCAAGCAGTTAGGGTACAAACCATATCCTTGTGGCCTTATTAGGAACCTAGAACCCCGCAAGTGCTCGTGCATGCAAATACTTGCAAGCGCAAGCTGCAGAGGGCTCTAAATGAGATTCCACAGGGTCGAGCATGTGCTTCATTAACAACCGCAGTTTGCCGCAAGCCACGTGTGCGCAATAAAGCGCAAGTGCCTTTCATATTATGGTAGCCACGAAGGCCCGAGAAAACAATAGCTGAGCGGGGAACGGTAGCCACGGAAACATGAATTGAGGAACGCTAATTCGGCGCGCAACGCCACTTTTTTTTATACGTGGGTGACCCTTCCCGCTTTAATTATTGAACACAGGTTGAGAGCGGCCTAAATCTAGGAAAACGTAGATCGTAGGTAATTAGGTTACCTTCAGTGAACAATGCGGGAATAATCTTCATTTCTTCCTTAACCAAAGAAATATTAAATTTCTGCTTCGCAACTTGTACTAGACTGAGTTTGTTTACAGCATAGGCAGAAAGGCGGACCTAAGCTGGTACGTTCTAGCTTGCAAAAATATGCACCAGGTAAGAGGAAAGCTGAGAGAAAGTACAGTGATGAATGAGGAAAAAGGAAAGAGTAGCTGCATCTGTATATTACCTAGCGGCATTACTAGAGCCGCTCGCCCAGTCCGACGGCGTGCAGAAACTTCGTCAGCATTTACGTTGCCTCTGCCTTGCACTTGTAACACAAGGCCGTGCGCTCAGAATAGCGCCCTCCCACAATAATTGCACTCCGATTGATGCTGGCTTGGAAGATGTCCAGCGTACGTATCTCCAGCATATATGCCAGTGAATGACGTATTTCTTTCCGCGGTTTCAAACAACATGCACTTGAATTGCTGTCGTGAGCTATGATGTAGCCTCACACATACACGGGGACTTCGATGTAGTAGTTCATAATAGTTCATAACGTTATTAAATAAACACTGTAAGTAATAAGTGAGCAATACAATGATTTCTATAGATGTGGCGAGCACGTGACCTCCAGTAATAGAAAAAAACTTATTTTCATATATAGAGCTAAAAATAGAAATTCTACTACAATAAGTGTCATGGAAAATGCAGGGCATATTCTGGGGACACAGCAATACCTACATCAGAGGGGTTCACGAATAACGAGCGTCCGCCTCTCACGTTGGAGGTACTGGGTTCTAATTCCAGTACCGCCGGAAACACACCAAATTTTTCTAATGGGAAGAGATGTAGCATGACCTGGCACTCGGTTGTTTATATGGGTTCCCTATAAAAAAGAGAGTCATTAAAGGTTCTCAAAGGTCCCTGGGCTCCCCTTGGCCCCCCTCATTGTCCCACCCCAGCTTTGGTAAAAAACGTGAGCATCCGGCACTGCTGTAGGAGGTAGATGAATGCTGCGGCCTGGCACCCACAGTTAAATTAGGCACAGGCCGTGCCCGGGGCTCGGCAAATACGGGAGGCTTTCAGACGCTTGTACGGACACGCATCCGATGGGAAGATGGTGGCATGGGACTGGCGTACTCGTTTTGGTTTATTTGTAAACACTAAATGTATTTATAAATAATCTAAGAGCAGCTGTACTCTTGCACAAGATCCAGTCATTCTAAAACTGTGCAAAACAAAGGCTCATAATATTCAGACTTTGCTTTGTTAAGATGTCTGATAAAATGCACTGAGAAACTTCTGTTAGACCTCTAATATATTAATTAGAGGTCTAACAGAATAGACGAGTCATATGCTTATAAAACCTGCAGCTCGAAAACAAAATTATGTGCTGTTTCACACCTCAATCAAACTAAGTTGCCGCAGAACAGCGGCAACTCAGTGGCTTAGCAACAGTGAAAATTGACAAAAATATGCTTCCACGTTTCTATCTCTCCAATGTGCATTTTCCCCATGGAATGAAACTTGATTGACTGAATAAATCTTACGTTTATCAAATGCTTTTAGTGCCTCTTACGAGTGATGGAGAAGAGGAAAAATCGGTCAGCGCGATGCGAAAAGCGGTGTATGTAACCCAAGTGAAAGCCCGGATTATCAGGCAAAAGCCACGAGGGACTTGTGGTCTGTACGATGGTGCTTTAACGCACTCACCGGTTGGATTATTGTTTTTTGGCGCATCGCGAGAAGAGACGCGCAGCGGATTTTGTTGACAAACGGGTCTGGATAGTAGGCACAGATGGTGGCGAAAGGCGGCTGAGCACGATTACTGACCACGGCGTCTAAGTTTCACAAGGTACAAACGCTTGCGCAACCGCTCGTGCGCCTCAAAAAGCAATAGTTGGTGTCCGGAGATGAATGTGCTCCGCATCCCGGTTGTTTGAGATCAAGTGCGCTTACTGGATTAAGTCTGCGTATGAAAGCAGGCGAACTAGTAAAAGAAGACTGATCTCTTTAAATCGGCAGAAAGGATCAAAAGAAGTAATTCGTCTCTGTAAAGGTATGGTTCACTTAACGGCATACATATTTGTTGCAGTGCAGAATATATAGCTTGCGTTGGTTCTATCATTCTGTATTTCGGATTACGAATTGCGTAGCATTTTCTGACGTGTTTTTTCAAGCGAAGCTCGTATACGCTAGTCTGCTCCGGCGATCTAATGCTAAAATTCCGGCTCCAGCGGCGGCTCGTCGGCGCCGGAGCGTGAGTCATTAGACACGGTGCCAGATGCGTAGGCGCTCGCTCACGCCACGTGCGAAGCCAATCAGAGCCGTTTCGCTTCCGCCGGGGCGGGAAAGGGCAGGAAAGGGTATAGCGCACGCTGCGCCCGCTTCGTTTGCGTTCTGTTCAGTCTCGGAAAAGCGAGTGGACGGTTGCGCATTGTGCCTACTCCCGAACAACAGGCAGCTCTTGCCGAGTGCTGTCCGGATGGATGGATGTATGGATGGATAAAAACTTTATTTCATCTATTTAAATGTGGTTCGGCCCCTATATGTCCGGGAGCCCCCTGGCCGACATCTCTAGGCAGGCCCGGTCCACCAGCCAGAGCTGGTCATCCGAGCAAGTGGCCCGAAGAGCGGCCTTCCACGTGGAAAAGGAAGGGTTGGGAATAGGTTGTACCGCCATGGGCTTGGGGCAGCTCCACAAACAGTGGAAAAGATCTGCCCGGGGCGCTTGGCAGCTGGTACACTGTGGATTATTGAGACCAGGGTAAAATAAATGTGCCAGATATGGGGAAGTAAGTGCCTTGGTCTGGATCTGGCGCCAGATTGAACACTGGTGGGGGGTAAGGGAATGGTGAGGGGCAGGTAATTCTCGTCTACCTTTCCTGTAATACGTGGTAATCTGGTGGTAGGTGTAGATCCCCTCTCATGGTTTTTCCGTGGGCTTGGGTGAGTGGTCGTCCGGAGTCCGGAGGGAAAGACCTCGGACTTGCGCATTAACGCGCTCGTTCCCGGGGACACACTCATGCCCAGGCACCCACGTGATGGTCACCGGATGGGGAAGTGGAGGGATGTTTTGTAAAATATGTGTGACTGTCTTAGGCGCTATGCCTTGAAGGAAGTAACGATATGCACTTTGGGAATCGGTGCAGATTTCTGTAATGGTAGAATCCGCGGCCGCATGCGCCACTGCTAGGGCTAATGCGACCCCCTCAGCAACGTCGGTGGGCGCTGTTTTAACCGAGGCCGAGATGTTAATGCGTCCGTCCTCCGTCATGGCAGCAACCATGGCCGTTCCTTCGAGCGGACCGACCGCGGCGTCGACGTAGAGGACGTCTTCGCGATTTTGATAACGCCGGGCGTAGTAATCGGCCCGCGCCTTGCGTCGGCCCGGGTAGCGTTGAACATTCATGTTTCGTGGCAACGGTTTGAGGTGCATGTGAGCCGCGAGTCTTACAGGAATGGGGCACCACGGCTCTTCATTCGGGATCGTGCCGGTTGGCTCGCATCCCAGAGTACGGAGTAGGTTTCGCCCCGTGGGTGTTCGGGAGAGGCGCAGGAGTTGATTACTTCTCTGTGCCTCTATGATTTCTTGGACGGTATTATAGAGACCAGTTTGCAGAAGGCGGGTAGTGCTAGTGCGCACCGGTAGCCTCAGTGCGGTCTTAACCGCCCGCCTGATTAGTCTATTAGCCTGATCCAGTTGTTTTTCAGTGAGATGATGATACGGGAGGTGGTAGGCGAGGCGACTGACCACCAAAGCTTCAATCATTTGCATGGTGTCCTTTTCAGAGAGACCGTGATTGCGTGACGTAATCCGGCGAACCAGTCCTGAGATTTGCTTTATTTGCTTATCGAGGAGGTGCAGTGTAAAACGTGCGTCTAGGTTAGATTGGATGTGCAGACCCAGGATACTGATTTTATCATCCTTAGGTACTGGTTGACCGTGTACGAACAGGTCTATGCCTGGGTCGGACGTGTAGGGTTTAATCGTGAGCAATTCCGACTTTTCTGGTGAGCAGAAGAGTTCCATTATGCTAATATGCTGTTCGATGACGTTGATAGCTGTTTGGAGGACATCTTGGGCCTCCCCAATGGAGCCTTGTGACACCCATAGGGTCATATCATCAGCATAGACCGCGTGGTGCAATTTAGGTATACCTGTGAGCTCCGGAGATCGCCCATGAAAGGGCGCGTCGTCGACGGGCCGATCCCACGGTGCGAGCTGCTGAAGCTGCGGCACTCCGTCAACGCCGCGCAGATCACATGACCTTCCTTTGGCCACGGTCAAGTTACTCACAACATAACCGTCACACCAAGGTGCACCCAGGACAAGTTTCGCTTACCCCCATTTTCCGGTAAGGGCAGGACCGACGATGTTTTTTATTTATTTTTATTTTTTGCGGCGTTGGCCATTTTTCGCCACAGCTCAGGTTCGCCAAGGTCAACCGCCAACACTGACACCTAAAGCTTTCGCCTTAATAAAGCTACAAAGACTCGCAAGCGCAACCAGCACTCGTTGTCGTCGTTGCCGAGCGCTTCGGGCTTCCATACAGATGATCACGATGATTTAATGCATCACTTCTGACAAGGGGCGGTGCCAAATAGTCACCTAGACTGCTGATTTCATCTGGTACACTATACATATTCTTAGAAGGGTAAGTTAATATGGAAGCGTTCTGATGCCTCAATAGATTTCTGAAAGTTTATCAGTTGTATTGCATTTGTCTTGAAATATTTTGCGTTCGTTGAGCATATTGTTGGCGGTACATTTGTCCGCCGCCCTATAGTGCGTAGTGTTTCACAACACGCTATAGGGCGGTGGATTGAATCTGACTGAAAAAAACGGGATGCTAGTTGGGGTTCATACTTACAGGTTTAATGCAATACCACACGCGTCAGGGAACTCACCGCTAATTTCCTTCTTTCCTTCCCTCCTCTCTCTCCCTGTCATCTTTGTGTTCCCCTTTCCCATTACCCCAGTGTAGGGTAGCCAACCGGATGTTATTCTGGTTAACCTGCCTGCCTTCTGCCTTTCTCTTTCCTCCTCCTCCCCTCCTTACAGGTTTGCGAAACCGCACACCTTGCGCGAGACGACAACGACAACTACACATGAAGGAATAGCGCCCGCCTTGTGTCTATCTCTTTCTTCACCGGGGCATTTATTTGTCCACGACATGTTTAAGTCTGCGCGCCCCCTCAAGCAGCCAATGATCGCTTTTGACCTTAATCATATGAATGTATATTTTCTATCACATTGTAACACTGAGCATAATTGGACAGCAATAAATTTGGCCATACCACCAGCCTAAAGAGGAGGAAAAAGTGCAAGTTGGTGCTGGTCAATCGGTAAAATTACTAGCGTGGAAATGGTGAAGGCGAAAGACTCGACGCACGTGCTGTTTTGTCGCCCATAATGTGTTGTGACACATGTTCTGTGTCGCTCGCCTACGTCTTCACTATGCCGTTCGTTTTAATCGTGAACAGCCAAGTGGTTGATGCAGCATAATTGGTGCAATAGTGAAGCCTGCTATAACGTGTGCACGTTGAATGTGTGAACATTGCGTATCAGTCCGGAGCTTCCGTATACCCAAAGTCAATGTAGTAAGTAATTCTGTCACTTATAGGCGCATCTATCAGTGAGGCCTCATATTGCAGGTACTTTAAAATAAAGTGTTTATCTCTGTTTGAGCAGACTTATTCTGCATCGGTCAAGGTTCACTGACTTACCTCTTTCATATCAAATAAAACCACTAACATGCAGCTCAGTGGGGCCAGGAAAAACTTTGTTCATAAATTACACGCCTCTTTGTCCTATTGCTCACGAAATCGTATTCCTAAGAGGCTCGATAAACAAAGCATGATAACTGTCCTCGTTGCAGGAAAGAACGTAGCTTACGAATTATTCACTGCCGCGGGAAACTGCAGGCCTGACGCAAACGAAGGGAAGACAGGACCACCGAGACGGGAATCTCGCCCATGACGTGCCAGCGCCTTTATTTAGATACATGAACCAGGCTCATCAGGTCTATAAGCTTAACGCTAAAAGCTAGTGCACCGAATTCTAGCGCAGGATACGCGGTTGGTAGTCTGCGTCAGCTCGCTTAATGCTGAATAATGGCGTTACATGAATCAACGCAAGGCCGAGTATTATTTGGTAATTGCTTAGCGCTGTGTAGGAGCGTACAGCGCGATGAATGCCCTTCCGCGCACCTGACGCGCACTAAACAAGGTGTGAATTATTCGCAATGTATTACCATACACTAACAAGTCTAAAAGTGGCACTTTTCTCCAAGATATACGCTAGGATGCCATGTCTTACGAGGACATATACGGGGGAACGGAAGTGACGCAGGATTAGTTTTCGTAGCTGCTATGGGTAGCGGCGCCTGCGTATGAAAGACAATTAATTTATGAGAACAACTTGACAAATGATCCCAGTGCTCTTTTCCTTTTGGCACATGAATAATTAGGCCGGGGAGGTGGTGTCTGTCCTTTGTCTGGAATAAAGATAGAAGACGGAGTCTACACGGTTATTAGAACTGGTCAGCTTACCCTAGCCATCTGAATAGCGTGTACCAACTGCGCTTGTAGCGTAATATAAAGGGCAGTGATATTAAACACAAAATAACCTCAAGAACTACAGGCACATACATGGGCATTCGCGAGAAGACAAAGATGAATAACTTCTTCAGAAAAAAAAGAACGATAACAAAAGGCTCTTAGAGTGAAACTTCCATGGAAGTGCCTTGCAATAGCAAGTTGTGGACTCTTTTGCACACGGTGCAGGCGTACGTGCTTATCAACCGATGTTTCAGGTGTAATTGTGAAGCACGTGTGCTTGCTGTGGCGCTGTATTGAGGCACCTTACAGCACGCACTCAGTGAATGACGCTTCTTCCTGAAAAGATTTCGATGCACACATTTGCATCCTTTCCCATCTGTCCTCTTGTTTTTTTTGGCATTTCATGCGTTGTTAGAGATAGCATACACAAACCTTCACATAAGATGACATAAATCATTTCAAACGTTGTACACAACAGGAAGAAAATATCGCTTGATAACAAATCTAGGATATACATATGACAGACAAGAGGCTTCATGTAAGAGACATCGGAAATATAAGACTTCGCATGCACTATGTGCAAACACTCAGCGTATCTTTCAAAATTCGTAGGGCCAGTACACGAGGAGAGAGAAAAATACCGCACACATAACACGCTATCAGAAGTAATAGACCAAGGTGTGCGAATAAACCGTCATAATGTTTATAGTGAAGCTGTTAGCCTCCAGCTGGGCGGGATTTCTTGTGGCCGCGTGCTCACACAAAAATGTGTGCAAAGAAGCGGGAAGCGCAGTGGGCTGTTTCTCCAAGAGGCATCACATAAGATCATCACTTGACGGTGACGTCATTGCGTGACGTTACATTGGATCTGATGACATCATCAGCATGCCGTCATCAGGCAAATATAGCGTGACGATGTCGTTACGCGTAACGTAACGTTTGACGTGGTGATATCATCACGTGACGTTTGGTGTGATCACGTCATCACGCTACGTTTGATTTGATGACGTAATCACAGTTACATCATCATGGGCTGATCCCGGAGGCAGTGCCAAAAAGTGGAAAGCGCCGTGTGATGCCTCTCCAAGAGGCATCACGTGACACCGTTAAGTGACATCATCAAGTGATTATGTCACCTGATTACTTCTCCGCAATCGCGTATCGTCATCATGGCAGACGTGACATCACCACTTGGTCACATGGGTTTTGGTACCATCGGATGTTAACGCCGGATGTTTCGCTTCATGGACCATATAAATATTTAGCATAATAAAGAACACCCCCTTCAGCAGTCGTAGTGGCGGTGTTCCACAGCTTCGCTGGACGTCCACTTTCTCACGGCCAAGATGGCGAGTAAGTGTTTTTGGTGACTTCACTTGCTGCAAGTAAAATCTCAAGTGACTTCGTGGTGGCTGTAGGTGAGAAATAGTATATATTAGAAATGCTTAGCGAGAAACATTTTATATATATAATTATTCATTCTATCAATAACATGTGTGTTCGGTATAGCATGTGAAGCTACAGAAATTGTCGACTGCGAACATTACGCAAGTCCAGTTAGTCTGTGAAAATTATAAGAGGCCACATAAGGCAGATAACGAACGCTGAAGAATTTAGTTTAATACCACCATATGCAGTATTACTGCGTATCACTGCGTAAACGGTGTATCATTAAAATACGCCGTTTAATTAACGGTTGGCTTCGTATGGTTGTGCCTAACAAACATAACGCCCATCAGTTCCCCTTTTTCTCGTTTATGCGCAGTATTAATTGTGACTTCACGGGTGCAAGCGATGACAAAAAAGTACTGGGCATTTTTTTAAATACTCAAGCGGCGTAGATTTGTATTGGTGGGATGGTAGCAGTTCTGACAATAACTGAATTCCCGATAGAGAACTCGAGGAATGGTTGCAATTAGGAACGCACGGTTGACGTGGCGTACTATGAATAGGCCTCTCCCAGCCTACACAGCGATCAGTTGGTCACGTGATCTTCGTGTCGGAGGGTTTCATAGGCAAAAACCACGCTGCATGCCCTCTGGCATGCGATGATAGATTTGTGTACCACGCAGGTTTTTTGTTTTCTTTTCGCATGCTTCCTGGGCGTCTGCTGACCCAGTTCGTCATGCCGACCAGTTGTTGCGTGGTTTCTGCGTAAATTGTACGAAGAAAGGCAATGAAATCGGCTTCTGTTCAGTTTTCCAAAGTACTAGACGTGGTGACAAACGTGGGTGCTGGCAAAAGCACCACGGCAAATTGCAGCCGTCTGACAGCGAAAGAATATGTGCACTTGCACTTTTCTCGAAAACTCGAAGAAGCGGCTGTTGCCCTCGCAGCGTACGGTTGCTTTCATGCTGGATATGGTAGTTCAGAGCGGGAATACAAACGGCAATTGCAGGGACAAAAAGGAGAGGTTCATTTTGCGCAATTCCTTCAGCAATCTTGACGTTGCAAATGCGTGACGCAGAGATAAAATTGCCAAACTATACTTGTGATTACAGCTACCAAAGCGGTTACGTTGATACGCACTAATTGTAGATGCAGGAAACTCCCGCAACGGCACGCTCTCTAATGCTCAAGAAAACTGGCTGGAAAGACACAAATTTGTGGTGCGTTCTTGCAATGTGTACAGCAAAGAGTTGAGGAGATTGATTTTTTGCTCTGACGTAGAAAATTTCCAATGCAGTTCGCGTAAATTGATTCAAACTTTCACAGCATTCAATGCTTATAAGGTCTAAAGATCGAGGTGCTTTTTAAATATAAACTTCTGATTAAACACGCACTTGAGAAAATTGGGTTCTCCTTTGATAAAGCTATCATTTTCTACGTTGTGTCTGCTTTCGTCGCTTTCTTTCGCCACGCATATAAACACGCATATAAGCCACGCCACGCATATAAGCACTGGTACGCCTCACGCCATCTCAGCCCTGAAGAAGGAGCAGGTTGGGCTCGGAAAGGCGTTTTTTAAAATAAATTTTGTTTGGAATTTTCTTTCTCTTTCATTCAGTCGTCCCCCACCAGGCTGAATGCTGCTGAATCGGCTGAATGAATCTGCTGAATGTTTACGTTTGATTCATGTAGATGGTTTAGGTAACCATTTCCTAACATTTTATGATGACTCATTGCTGAATATAACAGAATTGATATTCATGTGCATTCGACATAAACACCTGTAGACTCCCATACACAATAACTACCAGAAGATTGCTTCAACTAGAATACCTCGTGCGTGAACGAATTGTCACACTATTGTGCACTAAGGCTGTTCTCAATTTCGTACGCAGATTTTCATAATGATCCCTACTGTAAGTATCTTGCCCTCGTACGTTCGTAGATCCAGAATGTCTTCCAATGTTGTCAGTATTTCTCTGCGTTGGTCATGACTAAGCTATTTCTTCGTCATACTGACATGTGGGGCGTAATGGGATTTTCTCAAGCCACTACATAAGGGTTTTAGCGTTACGTCCACTCTCATTCTGTATTCTCGGGAAAGAGAGAAATAAAGACCATTATATTATTATTATTATTATTATTATTATTATTATTATTATTATTATTATTATTATTATTATTATTATTATTATTATTGGAGTATTGTACAAATTATTCATCACTATTGCGAAAGTTCGCTTCACCTCAATCTACTCTATTGCTGACAGCTGAATATGCGCGTTACTTCTAGATAGATGTTTCCAATCGTCTGTTTTACAACGACTCGACGTCACTGCTGTTTAGTTCTTTTGTGAATTAAAGCGTCTTTTAATCGGAAATATTCTTACCAATGCGTTACTAAGTACCGTAGAAAACAATGGGCCGTACAAGATATATTAAATAGGGTCACCACTAAAACCATCCCACCATCCCACATTGACATAACAAGCGCTAAAGCGTGCCGCCTTTTGCACCTTTTCCAGAGGAACTTCAATTATGCGCCCAAACCTTTGAAGGAAACTTTCTATCTTACAAATATTAGGCCGATGTTAGAATACGCTTGCGCAGGATGGGACCCCTTCACAAAAGTTCTCGAAAATAAGTTAGAGCGTGTTCAGAAAGGGCTGCAAGATTCGTCACGGGCATCTACGACTACAAAATTAGAGGTTCGCAAATCAGGGAAAATCTGGGGTGGAAGTTGCTGTCCACGCGCAGAAAAATAATCAGGTTAAAGCTTTTACACAACATTAACAGCGACACAGGAAGCGATAAGAACATATATTTAAAACCACCTCATTATCAGTCTAAGAGACGCGACAATTCCAAGAAAATAAGGGCCTACCAAAGTCGTATTAATATATTTAAATTTTCATTCTTTCTGCGAACAATTGCGGAATGAAATTTGCTTCCGGGTGAGATAGTGTCTGCACCCCATTTTTCATCTGCCATAGAGAACTTTACATGAACCTGTTGTAGACAATATTTCTAGTGTACCGTTTCATGCATTGTGTAGCAAATTATATAATCGAATGTTTTTTTTCCGATGTGTTGTCTTCCTCTGTAATTACGATTATTGTATTTGTAACACCATAAATGATATGATGCTGTTTTTCTTGAAGTTCAATATATGACCTTAATGTTTCTAATTAACCCCCCTACGATAATGCCCCACTCGGGCGCTGTAGGTATTTGTAATAAATAAAAAAAAAGCTACTTGGTTGGAAATTCTCTCCGCTCGAATGAGCCCCTTCCGACGGCTGATCCAACTTCAACGCGCAAAGAACAGGTGCACGGTGTGGTATGTATCAGCAAGCTTATCCGAGCTTTGTCGTGTTCTTGCTTAGCGGCCGTGAATAAAATGCGTCTTTTAGATATAAAAATGATGCCGGTAACTTAAGAAAACCTTCGCAAGAAATTATTGCAGCATTAGGCTTGCGTCGCTGCGGACGAAACGATCGATTGTTCCCGTTTTCTGAGCGCGATAAGAACGTGTCGCCGCACAACCGCGGTGAAGGCGCTCATTAGGGTCCGGGGGACCACGACGCGCTAACGAGATAAGCGCTTACGTGGGCGTTAAGTAGATGGAATAGGTGCTAAGCTCCATATAGCCTGAGATTTTCCCCAGACTACTCGCAGCAATGGCCGGGCAATGACACACCCACCACTGGTACAACGTTATTCGCTGTTGGCGTAGCTATTATGGGACCTAATTTGCTGCATTTCTTTAGTTTATTGACGCCCATTTCACTGTGCTTCAGCCTTTAACTATCAAGATAGGAAAGGCGTAGCCTGGAATAATATTATTGCATTATTTCTTCCTGGGGTGCTATGCAGGATGCCCCGAGTTTGGCGAAACTCGGGATCTTCACGAGCTCTGGCGACGCCCCAAGATCAAAGAACAAATGATAACAAGACGAAGTTTGTCCATCGGCACGCCTCCAGTTTCATTGGTTAATCTAGATTCACTCTGGGTGGCTATTATCCCTTGGGCGTTGCCATATGGGCGGTCGACAAACTGGGGCTCACGTGATCATACGGTCGGTGCATGGTCGTGCCTTCTTTCACTTGTTTGTCGTTCCACCGAGTGCATTACAGGTACAAGCAAGTTATAAAATAAATTCATTTGGTACAATAATATTAGTCACATTAACGTGGGTTGTAAGCATTTTAATGTTTCCACTATGTACACGGAATGTGTATTAGACTAATTTGTATTTAAATACGTTTCGCGTTATGCCACGAGGAGACGCTCGCCCCCCTCTTTTTTCCGGATTCGATTGGCACGGCTCGATACGTGCTTGCTCTAGCATTTCCGAGCACCGATTGGTGTGCGCTTGCTTTTCTCACTGGGTTTCCAACAGATCGCTCGTTTCTCCTTTGCTCTAGATTGGATTGGTGCGGCTCGCTACGTGCTTGCGCTCCCATTTCCGAGCAGAGATTGGTGTGCGCCTGGTTTTCACACAGGGCTTTTAACAGATCGCTCGTTGCTCGCGCTAAAGAAAAGCTGCGAGTAGCGCGCGCATCCAGCTACAAGACGAAGTGAGCGTCGGCTAGCGCATAAGTGGTTTGCCACGCGCTTACCGTGTAAGCACACAGGAATGCCGGAAAGCACACATACAAGGGTCAGAAAACTACGCTTTATTTTCTTTTACTTTGCGATACACCTCCATACTGGCAAGCGTCGAGCGATGGCTTCTAACAACCGCAGGAAAGAGTCTTTGTAGTGGCTAGCCCGAGCGATCCGTGGCTTCTAACAAACGCACGAAAGGGTCTTTGCAGCGCACGTGGATGTTGACTGCCACCACATGCATCCAAGGTGGGACTCCAGCATCGGTGCAGTTGCCCTGTACCCATCGCTGACGAGGGAGCGCTTCACTTTTTGACAATACCTTTCTTTTTTTTTGCGTGTCAACGCCCGTGATGGGGTCCACAAAGTTCACGCTTTGGTTGACTGTCTACCAATGCGGATTGAGGCATAGCCCCGTTAGCATCCACTAAATTTGGGATACATTTGTATGCGGCCAATTCGTCACTATGAATAATGGTCCCCGGTTTAACATTGGTTGCAATAATGGCGCCTAGCGTCGCCGCCTTTCTTCGGTCGACTTTGAAAGTCGCAGCACCCCTCTGGTCGCGCAGAACATGCCGAAGACCCATGGGCCCCCAACTTTAACACCGCCGTAATTTTGGCGGCTGGCGGAAAGTTGTCGGCCGTCATTAGGCGGCCTCGATTGTATACTTTTGCTCGCCGCGAAGAAGGCACTCATCAATTTGCGCTATCTACCCGGGGTACCAAGTGGAGGTCGCGCCAGCAGCTCGTCCCTCGCGACCTTACGGGGGTAGTTCGTCCTGTCGGCGATGGTGTGCTCCTATAGAGGAAACAAGTCGCCGGTCATCTCCTTCAACAGCCATATGTCTACGCTTTTGCTCACGCAGTACGTGAGCCAAATCATTTGCCGCCTGGACAGGTGGTCGTTCGGACGGCCGAGGCGGTGCGTTTTGGCGAAGTAACGTCCTTCGCCTCTCTGACCGTGCAGTGCAGCTTTACCGTGTAACTGCGAAAACTGATTTCGGCACCTGTTGCATCGGAAGGCAGCCCGGCTTCCATTCTGAGTCTTCCAATATAATGTGACCACTTCGCCTACTCAGGTTGGTTGGCCCGGGTTGAACCCCAGGTGCTCGCAGGTGCCCCAGTACTCCGATGACGACGCCGGACCTGGCCTGGGGCTAGGGCGCGGTGGACGAGCAGCGCTTGAAACAGGAGAGAGCCGAAGCGAAGCGATCGCACGAACTTTTCCTCCGCAGCCTAGTCACATCAGTCTGTGCTCGGAAAGCATAATATGCCCGCCACGCAGTCTCCGCAGACAAGGGCGTTCGCCTAACTCGTCACACAGCCAGCGCACTGACGTTTTGGAAAGGCAAAAACGACGCTGAAACTCTACGTCGGTCATGTAGCTGAAGGGGTCCAGATGGTCATATTGACGCTTGCCGCCGCTGGATGCGATGACACAGGCTGCTGCTGCCGCCGCCATGCTCCCGAGTTTAACTCGAGGGGGGTTTCGCGATGTACGAGTTTGGCCCGAGTTCGCGTGTCAATCAAAACCATAGGTCACGCCCCGAGCGAGGCATGTAACTCTTGTGCGCGCCCACCGACGGTTGGGCCACGCCCAACTTATTTTTCGACAACAGCGACGTGGTGCGGAACTGAGAGGCATTAACAATCTTGACCGGCGAAATAAAACACGCACAACGCACTGTCATCGGTGATGTACTCAGCACCACTATAAAAAAAAAAGTGTCGACTTTCGCTGCCTTATGCATATGTCTTCTTGGGCTGTGATGACCCCACAACACGGTTCATTGCCTGCGTTGTGGCTACGTAGCGCACAGCAAATAATTATCTGCACGTCACTGTAGCTGCTTGCAAGGCGTCGATGCGCCGTGGTGGACGACGATCTTGAGCAGTGCGTAGTGTTTTCCAACGACAACGTATCGCAGCTGTCATTTGAGATGGCTGCTCTGTCAATGATATAGTGCAGCAAACACGGTCAGCGGTCAGCGCAAACACACCCAGTGCAATGGCATTTTGTCATCACAAGCACGGCACACTAAACAATTGCAACACCTTCCTGTGTTCGAAGTCTAATTTCCTAACTGCACACAAGAACCCTCACCCACCAAAATGCGATTGCTGCGCTGTCGTTACGATATCCATCTGCGATCGCTGTTAGCTCAGCAGCAGAGGCAATCGGCAAGCACATTGGAGTGAACAACACACTCAAATTCTGCGCACATGCGCACGGAGGCACCTTCAATGGGCAAGCGGTGACAAGTGACGAACTGTGTCGTTGGGCAGCACGCTCGTGTTCGCAATGCATCGCGGAGACTTCGCGCACGCAGATAAACTGGTGCATTTTCATTGTGCTGCGTCACTACGGACCCAGAATACCGCACAGCCATTTTGCAGCGACAGCCGTTGCTCCCGTCTCTATGGCTAAATTGTCGTTTCAGTTGGTAAAGTGGCGGCCATAATAGCCGCCGCAGTGAAGCACCTGCGGTGAACAGCCATGCCGCAGCGCTGCGTTGCCATTCCCCTATTAGACAGGGAATGGGCAGATCGTTGTCATGACTGACTTTATCGAACATAGCACTGCAGCGCCCCTGGCGACTGCTCACCGCATGAACTCCCTCGTGCGTGTGACCCTCTAGAATGTATCCGCTTGTAAGCTTTCGCCTCACTGTCGCGACTCGCGGCAAAAAAGTACAAAATTTAATAATTCATTATATGTCCGTTTGTCATCACAAATTTACAGCATTCAAAACAAAAAAACGATACTTTAAGAAGTAAAATTTTGGTTATTTTATTTGTTGTATTTCAAAGTATTCGATTGAGGGAAAGTATAGGTGCAAGAATGCACCGCATGTGCCCTGTTCGCATTCGACGGAGGATAGAAAGATAATGCCCGAAAAAGGAGGCACGCCCTTGACGCGCCAGAGAAAGGCGTGGCAAGCGGCTCACGGCAAGTGTGCAGATAGACAGCGGGACAGTGACGGTATTGCTAAATTGCGATAATACGTTGATAACAATACGCGGCGCTGGCGCGTTTTGTTGCGCAGTCCTCTGTGCTTGAAGCCCGGCAGCACTGTGCCGCGCAGGGTGCGCTCATGTTGTCATACGTGGCTTTATCTCGACATTTCTTTTTGCCTGCTGTTCTTGCACGTTCCTTGCTATCTTCGTTCACTGACTGCCATCGAGCAAACTCGGGTAAAACTCGGGTGAACGAGAAACTCGGCGCATCCTGCATAGCACCCCTGGTATTGGAAAAATACACTTTAAAGAAAAAAGTTTCTCCAAGAACTTTGCGACATACAGTAGGTCAAAAATAATGTTGAGTTGCAGTTTAAAGATAAATGTATGGTTCAAGGCTGCCATTCGGTACTTGCTTTGACGAGGCGAATGTGTGTTCTTGACATGCACTTCTATGGATAGAAAAATTAAGAGCTTGCGTAAGCAAAGGAAACAATTTTAGCAGTGGCCAGAATGTGACCATCAGGTGCGCTAACGAGATAACGACGAAGTGTGCGGGTTTTGTCACTAACAGCGTAGGATGCTGCTTACGGTCTACATTTTACTTTCACGGCACTCAAATCCTCGAAATGGCCATTGCCCTGCACATCCATCCCCCTTCCATTTTGCTAGGCTGAAGACGAACGTTGTCCTCATAGACGACACACAATGAGGATTTCTATCGTCGTCACGCCACACACTCACCTCCAGCATCGCCATTTCAGCAGCGTGAAGAAAAGATAAAGTTCTCCACCGGGATTGGAACCCATACCCGTGGAGACATGTGTTCGAGAGTCGAGCCACTGAGCTATCGCGCAACTTGGTAGATGGTAGGACGATGCGCATGATAGGATAACGCATGGCAGGACGTGCGCATGAAGCAACCATCCTTCTGAGCTTACCCTCGCCTGCTTTCTCCCTCAACCGCGGCTTCAGGCGAGCTGGGTGCGTGTTTATAGCACTTGGACCTAATACGGAAACACACTGCGACGCCGACGGCAAAATTTAGTTTAGAGTGTCCACGCAATTGCTATAAACACCAAAAAAAAAGGTCTTAGCTTATATATAACTAGAGTAGCAAGAGACAATGTTTCCAACCTCTCCAACTGATACCCGAGCTAAACTTATCTAGCTATAGGCTCTGGATTTCGTGGTACGCAGCAATTACAATTATGAGCTGCTGCTGTAATGGGCACTCGTGTTTTTAAAGCCAATAGATTTTTTGGTCGCTCTCACCCCTTTTCGTCGTCGGTCGGTGGTCGATGGTTGATGGTCGGTGCTTGGTGTTCAATGGTCGCAGGTCGTACTCGGCAAGGTAAACGTTCCTTCTTTCGTTCATTTGATAACTCGCTGAGTCGTTCGTCCATTTGCTCATTCTTTCGTTATTTCGTTCGTTCGCTAGCTTTTTCGTTCATTTATTTGCTCCTTTGCTTTGTTGTTCGTTTCCAAGCCCATACTTTCGTTCGCCTTTTTAGGCTATTGTGTTCAATCCAGAGTGGCGCTGGTCTGCAAACTTTCATTTTTATTTGTAATGTCGTCAAGGTAAAGCTCAAAATCGGGTGACTGCTCAACAAATGGACAAGGGGCATAGACAAAGCTAACCACGTCTCAGGCTTCGCTTACGCTCCTGACGCGCCAACTGTCCCCAATTTTCGTAGTGAAGTACCATTTCCAAAACAAACATCACTTCATGATACCGGTAACCTAGCTATAGCTGCAACTAGGATTAAAAGACGCATGCTTAAGCATCTGATTAGACATTAGGTCGAGTTCTTTAAAAAAACATAACCTGCGTACAGGAACAGGTTCACTGGAGTTAGTACTAGGGTACATGCACCCGTTGCGACCACCACCAGTAACCACGCCAAACATAGATGAAAACAAGGTCTTATCTACAGCTGGTACATTACCACAGCGTGACATGGCTGTTTATTAGGCTCTTAAAACGTGAAATCATACTCTGCCAGCGGTGACGGTTAGTCTTACTTATTGTGAGGAGGCGAAGAGGTAATTACCAATATGTTTATGAATAAAAACGTCGGAAATTGTACATCATAGAAATCATCAATAATTTTCAGTAATAAGTACTTCGAATAATTGGAAAAATGTCAACGTTGCACATTGAACATTTTGAATTTCTTTGTTTCAGTAATGCAAAAATGGCCTACACCCACAAATTTCCCAGAGTTTGAAGTAACCTTCTTTTTTTAGGCTTCACGCGGCCCATAGATAGCATATATCGAATATAAAAGCGAAAACTACATTAATAAAGCAAAAACGAAAAAAAAGAAATGAAGGATCACACCCAGCGTGTAAACAAGGTAAAAAAATGAACAATTGCGTTGAAACACAGATCTCTCTTCTAAAACACTTAGTCCCAGTTGAGCTTCAATTGCAGACGATCACTTCGCTATAGACCCTGATTAGAGCTCACCAAACGTGCGGGGCATACAAAATGCAATATGACGGCTGCGGTGCCCGGGAGGCCACCGAAGTCGGAAAAGAGGAAGCGTGAAGCTGCTTCAGCTTTGGGAATGAACGCCTGAAGTGTTCGCAGTGTTCAGCGGACCCAGCCGGGAAACTACTTTCATCCAAAAACAAATGTAAGTCATTGCCTTATCCGTGAAATATGATGAGACGAAAAGAAAGTGAAGACAGAAAGTTCGACGAAAGAATTTTAAAAGCCCTGTGCTTTTCAGTGAAATCTGCTCAGCGGGTCGAAGAAAAATAAAAAGCGTTAACGGTGGCCGTTTCCACCACTTTTTCACATTAGCCGTAATGGAAGACTTGTGAATCACGAAAAAGAAATAATTATTTGTCGTTCGAGAAAGAAATGCAATCTTTCGAGTGCTTTTCCTGTTTCTCAATCACGGCGATGTGGAAGTAGCTTTGGCTGAGACTTATGCGCGGAGCTTGCCGCTATCAGATTGTCAGATAACAAAAAAAAAAATTCAGAGCCCTTTCCGCTACTGTGAAGATGGAAGCCAGCGAACCTGTGAGATAACAAAAACAAAAAATTGGAGCCCTTCCGCTACTGTGAAAATGGAAGGCAGCGAACGTGTGACTATGGTGGGTCTGCTACAGGAAGGCTTCGGAAGAGATGCACTGCCACAAGGCATCCGCGGCTATTTCACGTTCTTGGACGTCCTGCACGCTGCTGATCGTGGCCGAGTCTCCGGCGAACCAAAGACGGTCACAGACAGCACACGTGGCGCCGAACGGCTTGCTGATGAACTCTCGTTGAAACCTCACCGTCGCCCTGGGTAAACGTTCCGATGGTGTTGCAGTCGCGGCTCGTGCATCGCGCTTGTGGTGCGCTTCAATGACCCGATTCTCGTCATTGGTATTCGCCCACCGGCGCCGGTCGCACCGACGCGTTTGCTCACGTCGGTGTTCCAGGCGGGCGCGCTGCTCTTCTTCCGTGAGGGAGTCGCAGCTAGTCGACGTGGTGGAACTCGAAGCACCGGCAGCGGCTGCGGCTGCACGTTCTGCGGCAGCGGCTTCACGTCGTTTTCACGTCTTCAGCACCCATTCGCGCTTGTGTGGGCGTTTGCGCACCTTCAATTTCCTCTCTTCTTCCTCCGAGCGAACGACACGTCTGCGTCCAGTCACGAGTCCAATGGGCAACTGCTGATAACAGCGCTATAGAGCGATTTCGACGCCACGAGACATAGAGCGCCGCCGCCGATTTCGCGACACTGCTGAAAGAAGCATCGGCGGTGGTGAGGCGAGGGCGAGGGCTGCCGAAAATTGTTGATCTACACGTCATTTGGTCCGCGGACGTGATCCGCCAGAACATAGCCATATACAGCTTCGCTAAAAAAAAAGCCTCAGGAAATTCTAAGAGGTATCGAAATGGTTACCATATACAGGGTTCCCAAGCAAAGTCGGGCTTCCTCGGCAATCATTATGCCATGGGCGAACGGTCAATCGCTTTCTTGGTTGAATATGAGTTGTGATTTGCTGTGGTGATATCAAAATCAGGCTATTCGCTATCGGTAGAGAGTTTACACTTGCGAGCGCTGATACATGCGGAAATCTCAAACACAGAGCTAAGACAATTTTTCGTGCGACAACACAGGCTACGTAAATATTTCAATATAAAAAACAATTTAGCAACGGAATGTAGAAGGAATGAGCACTGTAGCAATGTCTTATGTCATATATCAATATGAACACGATACACTTTCAAGTGAAGTTCAAAATTATATCTGAAAAGGGGTACCAAAATATGAGTGCCGCCTAGCTAAGCTCTGCCCGGCGACAAATTTAAGAACATTTTGCTGTGCCCTGCTTATCAGTATCACTTATAACGCAAATAGGGTTTAAGAAATGCCGATGTGGGCCGATAATCATGAAGATCGTGACAGCAGCCTACTTTGATTGTGACCTGGTCATGGTAAGTGACATCACTGCGTGTTTTATCGACTGATGCTAATGTCATCATAGAAGAGCAGAATATATATATATATATATATATATATATATATATATATATATATATATATATTGTGGGCTCAGAGGGCCGTGGCTTCGGAGCCAGTGGCCAGCTGAGGCTCTCAGAGACAACACAGAGTGCGGTAGACATGCAAAGGAGAACCTTTACTGTCCCAAACCCAGACCAACTGAGAGTCAGCTTCCTGATCGCCGCTCCGCCGCTCCGCCGCAGGACCGCTGCGCGTGGCCCGGACGCATGAGCCCAGCTCCGGAGATGATGATGGCGGCACAGTGGTGGTGCTACCACGCGGCCGGCGTCCCCATACTGCCCCCTCTCCTGCGGATCAAGGATCCATGTCGAGGGAGATGAGGTCCTCTAAGGACGCTTGTGGTTCCTGTGGAGTCAGTGCCTCTGCACCAAGGGAATGCTCCTGGTACGCATCTAAGACCTCGTCCCGAAGAAGGTGGGGGCGCAGGCAACGGAGTAATGCAGTGGCGGCCTCCACGGTGCCGGAAGCGGGAGGCAGAAGGCGAGGATGATAAAGCGTAGCTGCGGCGAGCCGATCCCAGTGGAGAGCTCCTGCGTGATGAGCGCGGCAGGAGATCTCCGGCGCGCGGCATAAGGGACAGAGGATGCGGGCTTCCTCGGGCGTGTAGACAGGAGTCTGCTCGGTTGAATAGCGCTCGGAGAGCAGAGGCCCAGGAACGGCTCGGGAACCAGCTCCGGTGAGTCCCCGATGAGTGGCCGTGGCGGCAGCTCCCAAGGCAGCCGCGAGACCCAACCAATGGAGTTGTTCGTGGAATCAAGGGCCGTCCAGGTGGCGACGCTGTGGCGGCCAGTGGGCAATTACCGATGAGCAGGATCGAGGTGATAGGGCACACACCGGTCGTGGAACCGAGAACGCTGGCGGAGCGACCATGGGGAGCGGGACATCAGTAATATGTGCAGCGCAATGGTTAAATTGCTGGCATGGCAATGCTATTATGAAAATTTATATATCGGGCTTGATATCTTGCAACTTCAGTGTTGAATAAGCCCACAAAGGAGGCACGAGAGTACCGTGAGGCCTAAGAGGACGGTGAAATATACCATTTGAGCTCCGAGACATGTACTAGTCCAACTAAGGTGTCGGTTTTGGTGTCTTTCAAGCGGGAAGGTACATTACCAAGCTTGCGTGAAATAGCAAATGGACCATCCCATCCCGGTGCCAAGGAAGCTGAAAAACCTTTAGCCGAGTTGCTCAAATGATGCGCACGACGTAATACTAGGTCACCGGGTTCGTACTGAACGTCACGGCGGTGAGAGTGATATTGGCGTGTTTGTTCGAGCCGAGCATTGTTCAATTGCTCACGAGTAGCAGTGATAGCAATTGTAAGACTCTTGCATCGGGCACTCACGAAATGATGGTTATCGGGATAGGACGAAAGCGACCGTACGAAGGTATGGGTTAGTGGAAATGAAATTTCCCTGCCAAAGTTCCGATATGCGGGTGTAAAACCAGTGGATCTGTTGACCGTGGTACGCGTCGCTGAATGGCATTTCTGAAAGCTTAGTATCCCATTCCGCATGAACGGTGGTATGTGCCATAAGCATTGACCTCAGGTATCTGTTGATGCGTTCGGTTATGTTAGTCTGTGGATGGTGTGGCGTTGCCTTTTTGTATTTATGCCGAAGGCAGAAGACGCTTTCGCTAATGTGCCGCTCGTGAAGTAAGAGGCATTGTCGGTTATCAGTTGTGGTGGAAAACCAAAACGCGAAGGGCGTGGAGGAGGCAGTGCTAAATGTTCTGTGAAGGGTACGCTAAGGGTATAAGTCAACCCACTTCGTAAAGGTGTCGGTAACCACCAATAGGTAGCGGTTTCCCTGCGGAGTACGGGGGAAAGGTCCCAAAAAGTCACATGCGACGATTTGCCACGCGCTTTGGCTAAGAACTGTCTGCATCAAGCCCAGTGGCAGATGACTATGTTGTTACTCGCTCACAATTCGAACAGCTACGTGCATACCGTCAAACGTCCTGCCGCATGCCTGGCCAGGTAGCAGTTTGACATAACTTATCGTAAGTCTTGTTAGAAGAACTGTAACCAGCTAAAGCAGCGTTGTGGAAGTACCTAATGAAGGCTGTTCTGAGAATTTTTAGGATCACTACACGAAAGGGGGAGTTACCGTCATCCTCATTAGCTTGTAGAATGTAGCGAAGCAGAAGGCCATCGTTAGCGAGTGCATAGGCACCGATGGTAGACGCTTGCGCACTAGAGCCACCTAGAGGCCGTCTTTGGGTTGCGCCTAGAGGAGGCGCTTCCTGCTGACCAAGGTACCCCTCGCAGGTCTGGAGCTGTGTCAACAGCAGCAACTAGAGGAGGTGGCTCGTGGGAGGAAGAAGGCTTTGGCAAAGGCGCGCGTGAGAGTGCATCAGCAACATTGTTTTGTGCACCAGTGCGATGTTGTATGGTAAAAGGATATCTTTGCAACGTTAATATCGAGCGAGCAAGGCGACCTGCCGGTTTTTGTAAACATTGCAGCCAGGTCACCGCCATATGGTCAGTTTGGACAGTAAAAGAGGCGCCGTTCAAGTAGATGTCAATTTTTTAAGCGCAATGACAATAGCAAGACGTTCGCGCTCAGTTACAGTGTAAATCTTCTCTGCGGGAGTAACAGTGTGACTTGCGAACGCAACAAGCCACAACTCACCCTCGAATTTCTGTAGTAAAACAGTGCCGAGAGCGTACTCAATAGCGTCTCTTTGCAGCACAAACGGCTTGTTTAAGTCGGGGAGTTTTAGAGCTGTGGTCTCAGCAATATCACTCGTCAGTGTTCTAAATGCATATGTGGCGCCCATATTGGGCGCCAAACGTAGGCTCAGGCCCGTGTCTTCAGAGCCAGTGGCCAGCTGAGGCTCTCAGAGACGACACAGAGTGCGGGAGACATGCAAAGTACAACATTTACTGTCCCAAGCCCAGACCAACTCCCCTCAAGGCTCGCTGCGTGCAGCAATGCGGCCGGCGTTCCCACAATATATACTTTGCATTCACCTTCCTTTAGGTGATAACATGACAATACAGTTTCCTGTAAATCACAGCATATTTCTATGTGATGTACTGACCCCCATCAAAAAAAGTTGACGGCTGCAACGCAGTTGTCTTTCACATGAACAACCTCTGTTTTTATAATAATAGCTGCGTATACGCGCAGATTTCTGAAGCATGTCAGAAGTCCCTACCAGGCTCGGTGCTGTTAACATCCTGCTGCCATTAAAATACGCAATGTCTCGAAAAGTGATGTCCACCCGTTTATTCTCACTGCCTTCGACCGCCTCATCAATTTCTCACCTATATTTTTCACAAACTCGTGCATGGCCATTTGCTCTTGGAAATATCCCCGAGGCAAGGGTAATCAATAGGCACTCAAGTATGCAAATGGGCACCCGGAAAAGGTGCTCCACGGAAATGGCTGAAAGACGTTGCGACAAAAACGTTTGATCAATTATTGGTAAACTTTCCAATTCTGATTAAGTTTTTTTCCCTTTGGAATTATCGGAAAGAAACTTTTCCAAGTATACAACAAGCCTTACGCAAGGATTTGGATAGTTTTAATAAAAAAGAAATGGATTTGACTATGAGCTAATGACACGTCGCCTTTTGTTTATTGTGGTTCCTGTGATATTAGAAATAGAAAATGACATGTCGCTCTAGAAGAAGACGACAACGAAGTGCGCGCGCAAATGCACGGGGCGTGATGGCACGAGGGCGAGCTTGTCATCGAACGCTGGCTAGTTGTTGACTCCAACGCCTAAGCTATGCCGCTTAACATGTTCATGTTTCCTTGTTTGTAATAAATCGTCGGCAGCCACAACCTGCTGCTAAGACGTGACAATTGGCGAAGAGAAAGACACTGGACTCATCGGCACTTCACCGACGTCAAGGAACGGAACGACATGGCGGCGCCTGACTTTGGTCGGCTACCCGAATTCAGTGGCAGCTCTGGCTCCTGGAGATCCTGGTATGAGAGGCTACAGTTCTTCTTCGAGGCTAACGACATCACGGATGCTTCCAAGAAACGTGCTCATCTGCTAGCGTTGTGCGGAGAACAGACTGACGACATCGTCTGCGCCCTCGTTCAACCCAAGCAGCCCAACCAAGTGAGCTACGATGACATAGTTGAGATGCTCAAGGCTCATTTTGATCCGCAACCTTCTGAAGTCTTTTGCAGGGCACGCTTCCAACGACGTGACCAAAGGCATGATGAAACGGTCAGTGATTACGTCACAGCGCTCAAGAGGCTAGCCGCAGAGTGGAATTTTGGAACAAGCGCAGACACTGTGGCCAATCCTACGCACCTGGTCCTACGCACCGGCTAATCCTACGCATGCTCCTACGCACCTGGTCAGGCGAGGCCCTTCGTGTTCTCGGATGTGCAACGGTGGATATAACGCACAGGAACAAGACCCTGACGTTACCGCTTTTTGTCATCAAGGGTGCAGGGTGTAACCTCCTTGGACGCAAATGGTTTCCTCATCCTGGTGTACAGTCGGGCGCGATATGAAGGTGATCGCGCGAGCGTCGACCGGCCAAGCGTACCAGAGCCCTAGCGGCACGTTTAGGAAATATAAAAATCAAGATTTCACGCTCTTCTCTGCTTCGTTAGCTGTTCCATGCTGCGACAATCACTCCCATGGCGAACTCACCGCTCTTTCTCTCTATTTTTACCTTCCCAGTTGTTGCGATCAATCATAACTTGGTGGGCTCTTATCTTTCAGGATGATAACAACGTTGGTGGGAAAGTTCTACTAAAGGCGATCCTTGGCTTCGCTTCATTTATTTGATGTGCGATGTTTTACAAAAAATAGGCATTGCGTCATTTCACTGATTTCTACAACCAATGAAATTTCGTAAAGGGTTTACGCTGAAGAGTATAACTGCTGCGATGCTGATTCGACCCCGAATCTCATTTCGCAAGAAAATGGTCCGCGCCTCCGTCCCCGCCTTTGCTTGAAGCCAGTAAAGAAAAAAAATCACTGAAAAAGCACTTTCCTCGGGCGGGAGTGACCGCTGCTTAAGGAACAGCAAAAAGAGTGAGGGAGACATGCCTAGTACTTCCCTCTCCTCCAAACTGAATTATGGGCCTTGGCGCTGTTCTCGCTCTTGGTCGACGCTCGCGCGATTACCTTCATATCGCGCCCGACTGTACAGATCACGGGCATCAATGACGTATCAGACGACGAACTTGTTTCCAAGCTTCTGGACAAGTACCAGTCTGTGTTCGACGAGAACATCTCAGGACACGTTGGTCCTGAGGTACAGCTTCAACTCGTGGAAGGAGCGAAACCGAAGTTTCTAAAAGCCCGGCCGGTTCCTTTTGCGCTGCGGTCAGCTGTAGAAGCTGAATTGGATCGACTGCGAAGTCAAGGACTAATCGAACCTGTGCAGCATTCAGATTGGGCAACGCCTCTCGTACTTGTTCGAAAGAAAAATGCCTCGTTGAGAAAAATGTCGCAGTTTCGCCCGAAAGGCAAAGCATTGATTGCGATAGCAAATTAGTAGAGAGCTATTCGGAGTAGGGATAGTAGTTTTATCGGGTGCATAAACTTGGAAACATTGGCTTACTAACTGAAATAACAATCGTGGTGTCAGCGCGCACAAGCAAACATGAATAGATCACACTGAATGACCGCAGACAACGACTGTCAAAACGCTGGCAGCAAGCGCAGCCAGCCGCTGCAGCGGGCGAAGAATCGTTCGGTCTATCGCTTCAACGGAAACTGAGCGGCGAATGCTAACCGCATAGAAAGGTCAGAGCCGTGTGGACATGAGACGGTGCGGGCGACCGGCACCGCCAGGCAAAGGGCAGAGAAGAAGTTGTTGGCAGAGGAAAAGCTGCGCCCCCCCTCCTCCCCTCTTCCCGTTTCTTGCTTACGCGTGGGAGATTGAGTGGCAAGATACGCCTTTGGTGCCGGAGCACAGCGCCGCCCCGCCTCCCTCCCTGCCATACCCCCTCGGCCTTTCGCGCGACGATCGCGTTTGCTTTCCACCGTGCGTTCGCTCTCCGTGATAGCGCGCGGGGGAGTTCGCCCTCTGTGATAGCGTGCGTCCTCCGCGCGCTTTCGCTCGCGCATTCGGCGCGCGGCGACAATTTTATCACCCTTGGAATCTATACGGAACCTCACGGCGACGGCGACGCCGACGGCAGAAATCCGGTTGAAGTGTCCATATAATTGCTATCGCAATAATATGCGGCGACTACCATTGCACAGTGAATCAAATATCGAAGAAGGCAGATTACCCACTTCCCACTACAGATGAAGTCCTCAGCCACTTGAGGGGAGGCAAGGTCTTCATCACTCTGGATTTGGCACAGGCTTACCAGCAACTTCACGTAACGCCAAAGACAGCAGAGATATTGACCCTGAACACGTTGAAAGGGCTTTACAATGTCAAACGGTTGCCTTTCGGAATCTCTGCAGCTCCAGCCATTTTTCAACGCTTCATGGAGACTATGCTATCTGGCATCACAGGCGTTTGCGCGTACTTAGATGACGTGATCATCAGTGGGAAAGACGCCACGAAACACGCCGAGAGACTGGAAGGAGTCCTGAAGAGGCTATGCAAGTACAACATTCGGCTCGGCAAAAACAAGTGCTGTTTTGCAGTGCGACAAGCTTCTTTTCTGTGACACCGAATCGACTATACAGGCGTCCACACCAACGAAGAGAAAGTCCGAGTTATAACAGAGGCTCCAGCACTAAACTGCAAGCAAGCACTTGAATCATTTCTCGGAATGCTGGCTTTCTATGACAGATTCTTGAAGAACAGAGCAACAATTGCCAGCTGTCTTTATCAGCTCCTGCAGAAGGACGCCACGTGGAGATGGGAGACCAACCATCAAGAAGAATTTGATAAGCTTAAGAGATTGCTTCCCGTCAGTGCGTACTGGCACACTACGACGAACAGAAGGAGCTTCTCGTCTCATTTGAGGCTTCACCACGAACAGAAGGAGCTTCTCGTCTCATTTGAGGCTTCACCGTACGGCATAAGAGCTGTTCTGTCACAACGTGATGACCAGAATAGAGAGGCGCCAATCGCTTTCGCATCTCGGACGCTAGGGTCGGCGGAACGCAATTGTGCTCAGCTGGACAGAGAAGGCCTCGCTGTAGTGTTTGCAGCGCACAAGTTCCACAAGTATATTGCGGGAAGAAAGGTGACTTTCGTCACGGACCATCAACCGCTGCTCGGCATACTAGGTCCAGGAAAGCAAACGGCCCAAGTCCTCTCACGACGGATGACCAGATAGTGTATCAAGTTATCGACGTACGACAACATCGTCTACCGGCATGGCAAGAACCATAAAAATGCAGATACGTTGAGCCGATTACGATTACCAGAACATCTCGATGAACCTTGGCCACCAGGCGACGTACTGTTGTTTGAAGCTCTGTCGAGACCTCCATTTACTGCTACAGAGATAGCACGTCTGACAAAACAAGACAGCATCTTGCAGAGGTTGTACAAGGCAGTGCAGGATTGCACAGTGAAAAAACTCACTGGCGAGGAGTTCGCTCCTTACCGCACTAGCATTTCATCGTGAGTGCGTCACACTTGGATTACGGGTGATCATGCCAAACTCAGCACGATCTCACGTCCTGGCACTTCTACATGCTGGTCACCGAGGTATAGTAGCCATCAAAAAGGGCGCAAGGAGCTACGTATGGTGGCCCGGAATCGACAAGGTGATCGAAGCAACAGTGCGACAGTGCCGTGAATGCCGTTCAACGCAGAAGAGCCCACCCAAAGCTCCTATTCCCACCTGGGACCGTCCCCAGACACCATGGCACACGGTGCACGTTGACTTGGCGGGGCAACTACTCGGGCGCACCTATTTGGTTGTTGTGGACGCACACACAATGTGGGTGGAAGTTCGGCACGTGACGCAAGCAACATCCGCGGTTGCCATCGATGTGCTCCGAAGCCTCTTTGCAACGTTTGGCATTCCCCGAAAGGTCGTCTCAGACAACGGAAAAGCCTTTATTTCCACCGAGATAAAGCAGTTGTACACGTAAAATGGCATTCAGGCTATAACATCACCAGCGTACCACCCCACCCAAACGGCCAGGCGGAACGCTATGTGGCAGAGCTGAAGAGAGCACTCCTGAGGAATACAGACAAGTCCATACAGTGGCGACTTGCAAGATTCTTGTATCGACAACACACAACTATACACACTGCCGCAGGGATGACACCTGCGAAAGCCATGTTCGGGCGTGAACTTCTATGCCCTCTTGATCTGCTCAAGCGGGAGACAGAGATAAAAATCTCTGAAAGCCAGGAGACATTACCGAAATCACGTCACTTCGCTGTATGGGAGAGAGTACTCATCCGCCAACTTTTGAAAAAGCCGGATTGGATCGAAGGCGAAATACTATGCCGCGTCGGACCACGATCCTGGCTGGTAAAAAGCGACCAAGGAAAGGTTCGGCGTCACCTCAACCACATGAAGAAAACGAGCCAGAACGGACAAGCAACCCAATCACCGATAGATTGCAGCATAGCAGACGATCTCTCAGGCACCATGTCAGAAGAGACACCGTCGAGTTCTGCGGTTCAACGGCCTGACTCGCTCGACAGGCAAGACAATACTTCCTTACAACCGTCGACCTCGACGTCACAAGCAGGAACCACCCGGAAACTGCGACCACCTGAACTTAGGCGTCCTCCAGACCGCTATGGAGACTTCGTCTAAGGGAGGAAGAATTGACATGTCGCGCTAGAAGAAGACGACAACGAAGTGCGCGCGTGAATGCACGGGACATGATAGGACGAGCGCGAGCTTGTCATCGAACGCTGGCTAGTTGTTGACTCCAACGCCTAAGCTATGCCGCTTCACATGTTCATGTTTCCTTGTTTGTAATAAATCGTCGGCAGCCACAACCTGCTGCACAGACGTGACAGAACAAGAAACGTGAAAAGAAGTCGCGCTTCAGACAGAGAGAGACAAAATTTAGTTATTATACTAAAATAAATAAGTATGTCCTAATACCAACATTTTGAGTGGTATCAAATACGAATATTTGAGAAAAATTACCTAATATTTGTTTATTCTGAGGAGATAAATAAAGGTTCCTTGGGGTAAGCGCAGTAATAAATTAAAAGAAAACTGGCGGTTATTTCTAATTCTTGATACGCACATGCATGTAGTGCGGTTGCCCACAGGACGTTCGCTTGACTTAGTAACTTATAAAGAAGAAATAATTCATTTCGGTTACGCATTGCATCATGACAACGATAGCACTGTAACAAGGGCACAGCGCGTTAACCAGTACACGTGAGTGTTTATGGAATATTTCTGCATGTGTGCTCGTGATAGCACTTTTCCTTTCTGTCAAGTGAGCCCTTATCACCACCCACTCACACCCCCTGTATGTGATATAAGCGCCTGGCGCAACGTGTGGCGAGCATTCCTTCTGTACCCTTTCCGTACGTCATTGTGTAGTATTCGCAGCTAACTTGCGGCCATGCAATAAACCACGTTTGAGTATTGTCTGCCCCTAGTGTTCGGAAGCCCTCGGGCACGATAGTGTTTCCTTTGCGGAAGTAGAGAAGCAAGGCCCTGCAGCATTGTAAATTGTTTTAAAGACGTGCAAATATAGTGACACAGGACAAAGAATTATTCAGTTTGTCTAAATCAGGAAAAAAAATAGCATATTCGCTGCTCGAAGAGAAGCGTTCTTTTTAATTGACAGCGAATTATTGAGCAGTAGTTATCTGGGCCATGTGCTTGCCCCAAAGCAACAGCGGCACGTCGAAAGCGAACTGATTTTAACAGTATCGACTTTCACTTCTATGTCTTCTTGTAGAATCCAATAAGAGCTTGGCATTTCTTATATTCAATCCCAAGCTAATATGTGACACTTTAGCGTAATGAATTCTTGCATCGACTATTAATCAAACAGCGAAGCCTCTCCGATTCGTAGTCGAAATTTGACAAGCACACAGGCCTCCCCATAAGCACTCGTGGATTAGATATCTTGTCAGCCTTTTGGGCTACTTGGTTGTACGCAGCAACTATTTGGGAAGTATATAATGATGGTCTTGACTCGAATGAACAGCTTTTGAACACTTTAACTGTCAGCAACATGAAATACTACAGCTCCAGTATTATAAGTCACAAAAACGAATGGCTGCCTACACGACTAGTGCTCACATTCTTGATGTATCTCGCCTGTGTTACCGTTACCCACAACTTTCTCAGCGTCGGTTGAAGCAACTGCCGTCGTCATTAAATACTGCTTTCGCTCCATTACTCAGGTAAAAGCTGTCACCGCGTAGAAAGCCGTTATCATCAGCGCTGTAGTGTATAGGGCGACATGAACAATGACAATAAAAGGGTGAATGTCAGTTTGCATCGCCCAGGAAGCCTGGAAACTTAATGTAACAGCAAAGTCATTGTTATTGCTTCCTCTGCAGCAGTATAAACAAACAAAAATTTGTGAACCTCGAAACAGGAGGAACTGAATTGCTAGTTATCCGTCTTTGCTTGCTGCAAAACGAAGTGTTTACGAGAGAGCCACGGTTTATGTACGATGTGCTTCAGCGCTCACCATCCAATATAACGGAGAAAAAGACCGCCGGCGCGCTGTTTGGCTCAGTATGGGATGTCCTCGCGCCCAGAAAACGTATATCACACACGGAGCGTGCATAGCAATTTGGCTTTGACGGTGACCTCACCGGTCTCGACGCGATCAATAATGTGTGGGCCGGTCGCTGCTGTATAGTCCTGCGCTCAATCGAGGCGTGGGCGAAGTAAGCGTTCGGGAGCTTCTTGCTGCTCGCCGGTCAAGGATGTTGGGAGAATGGACGCTGGAAGATCGCTGGAGGCGGTTTTACGTTTTGTGTGTGTAAATATGCGCATTCTCCGACGACTTGATCGAAACGAAAGGCACTGTCGGTGAACATGCCGGCAATTCATACCTCTAGGCATAATATTGGATCATGAAAAACCGGTGCATGGTAAAAGGGCACGATCTATTTGAATGGAGCACTGAAAATATTTGTAATCCAAATAAAATTACCTCTTCGGCGAGGATAGTACGAGCACTGGTATCATGACCCCTGCTAAAAAACAGACGTGAACAAAAGCGGCTTCATGAAAAATTCCGTAGAGACAGCGATCACTTTTTTTTTACAAGCGAGCTGTCTTGCATTTTCGCGAAAATTGGTCACCTTGTCATCACATTAACAAACAAAATTTTGGGAAAATGTGGTGGTTAACTGTGCGCATTGTGTTTCAATTATACTCGCTCTGTTCAACGCGAGCTCGTTATGTCGGGTTTTGCTGCACCTGACTGCCTGGCTGCCGAACAAGAACTTTTTTGCATAGCTTGGCCGTTGATTTCTGATGTGCACTATGCAAGAGAATATATTGGTTCTTATTTCCATTTTGAATGCTGATTGATGCTGGCTTTTCTCCTGCTACATATGGCCACTTTTTTCCGTGGTAGAAAATTTTACTTTCCATACTGGTTCTGATTGCAGTATCAATACCCTATATTATTGTGCAACGCAGCTGCCAGATATGAATCATTAAAACGCACTAAAATGCACACGTAGATATAAATATATATATTTTATACTTACCAAAGAGCAGCTGAATAACTTGCTACTTGATAACTTGTGGGATTTAGAAACATGTAAAAATTATTCAACATGAGATACGGTTCAAAAACAAATCTTCTCAGTACCGTAACGTTAGCATCTGCAAGCAAGCCGCCAACTTGCGCCGATGTTTGCTCGAAATACTACGTCACGAATTTCTGGTGTCAACGGGGGTTTATTAGCACGGTAGAAACTAATGTCGCTGCTAATGGGTTTCACAAGCACTGTCGTTACCTACGAGGAAACGTTCATCATCACTATGGAGGCCTCCGACCACATTTCCACGCTGCATGGCTCGAAATGAACCGAAGATGCCTGAAATCAGATCCAGTAAATACCGCACACAAGTACTATAGCGTTTGGAAAGAGAAAGTGAGATGAGAACTTATTCAGGAACTTCTAAGAGGTTGGCCTGTCGTAATAACCTCTAACCAGCTACTCTGTTTAGAAGGACACTGAAGCGGAGGAAAGTAGAGGCATGCGGAATGATGAAGACATGCAACAGGAGGGGATTATAAAAGCGTTCATTATTAAAAAGGGGAGCATTCACAGCCTTCAATCTAGGCCTGCGGTAATTAAAAAAGTACGTGAGAGCCTCAGTGGCTCGCTTCGTGTATATTATGTACAGCCATGGGCCAGTAGCACGTTTTCACTCGTTACTTCTTCGTTAGCTTCAATTGAAGCTAACGAAGAGGTAACGGTTGTTGTTCGCGGTCATATTTTGGACAGGCAACAGATATGTGTTCACCTTTTTTTTTTCAGGCGCATTGTACGAATCACGCTCTGGTGAGACCGCGCTTGGAATGTGATGTAAATATGCGCAAAGGGCAACAGCTACTCTAAGCCTGTGCAGGAGTTTAGTGCTGACATGGTGAATGACATGCCACACCGAAACCAAAATCTCCTATGCAGGTCAGCCATTAAAGACGTTCGTGGCGCCTCAAAAACGTTTCGCTAGGGATTAAAAGCAACGTGGTGTAGAAGCCCTTCCATCACGGTAAATGGCATAATAAATATGCACAAAACGGGAAGAAGGAAATCGTGGCGCCTCACAACTTTATCTCCGGGCCATCAATAGTGTTGAAGGGAATTTAATTATTGCCACCATGACAACCTAAAGTGTGCTTGTTTGAACTTCCACGTACTCATCATTTTTGAGTGGCACCGTCTGAGAAACGAGAGCCAACGTAGCTGCATTCAAGCACAAAATCCTCGGTTCTGGCGCTGAGAAAAAGGAGGTGGGTTGATGTTCAACTGGAGCAAGCTTAGCAGGTGGATTACAAGTTAACTTACGCTAACAAATCAACGTTCTCCAAAGACAACCAGAGTGCTTACGCGCCTTTGGTGATGTTTTGAAGATCATTTAACATTTATTCCGACAATATTTTTTTTTCTAGTTTTTCCTCAAAGTTGTTTCCGTATACTGTATTACTGCACACTTGCAACCGGTTGCTGCAAGTGGGTGCCCTCTCCGTCATGCTCTACATCGCGTTGTGGACTTCACAATCTCTAAGGCGTATGGCACATCGTGAACCAATCAAGCCCGTCCGCACAGGGGCCTATTTGATGGTAAAAGCTTCATGTTCCAGAAGGATGCGGAGCATAGATCTACGGATGAGGTCGTATGGTACCATATGAGTAAGGGAGACGCGCATGCGCTGTATTTTGTACCGAGGACTGCCTGCCTCAGCAACGATGAGTCACTTGAACCCAGTTAGGATGCTTCTCATGGGGCCGCAAGAGAATAACTCAGGACTTCATGGCTAAACCGTATGCAATGTTTTCTTAAAACAAAAAGAAATAAAATATACGAAATAAATTGTGCGCTAATGAACAGTGCAAACACGTAATCGAAAGTAACGGAATTCATGTCATAGGTTTTTTGAAGTGGTGTCTTGAAGAATTGCGGAGAAAGTGCAGCGAGTCTTCTGCAGAATGTTGTATTTGAAGGAAATCAAGCCTCCCGTTCCATAGGAAAAGGGTTTATTATGAATAAACCGTGAATCGACTCCATGGGTTAGCTGCTGTTGCGCGTGGTCCCAAGCACGAGCTTCGTCCTCTTCTTTGTCGCGCTTGTTCAACTGCCCCGCGCGCAGAAGTTCACAAAAAGTTTGATTCCAGCGGGTACAGGTGTTGAACGACCCGTTTAACGGTAGATCCGCCCGGTAGTCTCAAGGTACAGGTTCTTGTCTTGCCATCCCTTCCTTTATCGAGCTCCTCTATTCGAACAATGCTCCATAGTTGCCGGGGCTTGTTGGGCTCTTGTAGAAGGACGAGGTCACCTTTCTTAATTCTGTCGAACGGTGTCGTTGACTTGGAGCTTGATATTGTTCTTAACTCCGAGAGCTATTCTTTGGACCAACGTTCCCAGAAAGCTCTTCGAGTTTTTTCTCGTTGTTCCCACATAGGTAGTATATGGCGACCATCGGCTGTGATCTCGCCGCGTGTTAGGTCGGGAAGTGCAGATATTCACTTTCCAATGAGAAAGTGAGCCGGAGAGAGGGGTTCCAGATCACGATAGTCGCTATAAACGTATGTGATTGGCCGGGAATTGATCACAGCTTCTACTTCAGTTAAAGTTGTTTGTAGCTGTTTCTCCGTAAGATGTCCCTTGCCGATGCACTTCTTCAACGTCAGCTTGACCGACCTGATGAGTCTCTCGTAAAAACCGCCCCACCACGGTGCATGATCGGCGATAAATTTCCATTTTATGTGATGGTTCGCGATGAAGTTACAAACTTCTTCGTTTCTCAATGACTTCCACAATCTCGAAAGCTCTCTCTTGCTCTTCTTGAATGCTAAGGCGTTGTCGGAATATATAACAGAAGGAAGTCCCCGCCGCGACACAAAGCGTCGGAAAGTGTTGAGAAAGCTTGTGGCGGTCATGTCTTCTACTAGTTCGAGGTGAACAGCTCTAATCACGGCGCACGTGAACAGGCAAATATACACTTTGGCGTAGTCATTTGGATGTTTAACGTAGAGGGGACCGGCGAAATCTAGTCCTGTTACATGAAAGGGTTCCGAAGCGGTTACTCTTTCAGGTGGTAACGGTGCAGTCACTTCGGAGAAAGCTTTGACGTTGTAGCGTTGGCACACGATGCATCCTCTGATGACCTTCTTGATTAGCTGCCGTCCTCGCAATATCCAAAATCTTTCCTTTATTTGTACAAGTGTATCCCGAACTCCTGCATGAAGAAGTTGCCGATGGTGCTGCATGACGAGGAGCTCGCAGTAATAGTGGTCCTTTGGTAAGACGATTGGATGTTTTTCATCGTATGATTTCTTACTGTATTGTAGGCGTCCTGCGACTCGAAGAACTCCATTGTCGAGGAAGTATGTCACGTCCCGCAGTATAGAATCCTTTATATGTTGAGCTCCTTTGGAGACGCGGTCAATTTCAGGAGAAAAGGCTGAGCTTTGAACCTTCTTTATCCAGTATAGTTCGCCGGCTTGTACTTCTTCTGCATTCAGGGCTCCCCGGGACACACTTTTCCGCTTCAACTTCGAGGTAAATCGCAGTATCCAAGCTGTAACACGGTGTACTCGAGTAAGAGAGCTGTAGTTGTGAATGTCTATAATAGGTGGTTCGGCTTGCATGGCGACTTGCAAGCATGGTACCCGATGAGTACGCTCCTCCGTGACACTCGGTGGAAGATCGGTTGAGTTCGGTCTACGGTGTGGTGGCCATTCATTCTCTTCACAAGTAAGCCAATGGGGTCCTGTCCACCAGGCTGAGTTTGTTGTCAATTCACGGGCCGAAACTCCTCTTGTCAAAAAATCAGCAGGATTTTGCTTTCCAGGGCAGTGTCTCCACAATGTGATGTCCGTTTTACTCTGAATCTCCGTTACCCTATGGCGAATGAAGTCTTTCCATCTCTTAGGATCGCCGGTAATCCAGTACAGTGCTATCATTGAGTCAGTCCAAAACTGCACTGATGTAATGTCCTCGGATAG